>NW_016107511.1:3754878-3765100 GCF_001604975.1 Cebus imitator | reverse complement strand
GGAAATCATATCACAGGACATGCAATACCAGGTTTAAAGCACAGGCTATGATAACAAGGCAACATGGTAAGAAGGAGGTAGATCGAAAAAATAAAAGGGAAGAAGCCGGTTTGTGGTGTGGCCAGAGGGGAAACAAACACTGGGGGAAAAGTCTTCCAAGATCCGCTCATCCTGGTCTTCCCTGCCACTTCACATATCCTCCCGGTGGCTTTGCTGTCTCAGCCCTGTATTGACAGAGGCCGGTAATGGGACTGCAGGAGAGCAATTGTACTCGGAGGAATCTGTTGGCTTTTAAGTGTGGTTCCATTACAGGATTACGTGGCGCCACAAAGTCCGATACCCAAGACAGAGGATGGGGAATGCGACCCACGGAGCTTGAACAAAATGTCAAAGGAGACCACTCGGGTTCTAGGGCGCCAGAGAACATTTGCTTCTTCCAAAGAACCAGAAAGCTTTTTTAAAAAGCAAATGGAGTAAAGATGTGGACGAGAAGTTTTCTCCCTGGGATAAGTGGATGGGGAGGAAGAAAATGAAAAGCAGGTAAACTGCTGGAAAAAAGGCAGTACAGTGAAAAACGTCCACATTTGAGAATTAATTATCTGCCGCTCTTCCAGAAATGAGCATAAGAAAGCAGAAAAACACGAATTTAGTGAAGGTTGAACAAACACTTATTTTCCCAATGGCCATGAAAGAGAAAAGCAAGCATCTCAATTATGCAGAAGGCAGAAAGAACAAAGACTGAATTTCATTCCCACATAAGTGAGAGTATTGGGGAGACAAAAAGCGATCTGAAGTGTTTACAATTTTGAGTGAGCGACAGCTCAGCAAGCATTTAGAACGCATTATCTGAGCTGTGAAAAATGACCCTCAGAAATCGCTGAAATTAATCAAAAAGTTAAACATTTATTAAAAACAAGCTTAGCGATTATAGGAGAAAGGTTGAGTCCAGAGACTCAAACAAAGCCGAATCAGCTGATTTCTGAGCTGTGAAATGTGTGGTGTCCAATTTAGGGAACAAGGTTCAGATGTAAGTGAGGCCCCTGGAGCCCCGCCAGTCCAGACCGAGCTCACACACGGGGAAATCGCTGTTGTCAACTGCTCTTGCAAAAAGCTGATGATGTGGCTGTTGAACAACCTGGGACCCTTGACCCTGCCGTGACGTTTGTACCAGTGTGGGCGTCTGGGTGACATTCAAAATTAAACAAAATTCCCAGTTGTTCAGCCCTCAGTTACCAAGTTCTAGACTCCGGTGTCCAGGGAAATACTGCATTTTGCTGTGGGCGACAGAATTTTGCCCCTTCCACCCTCTTTGTCATAAAAGGTCAAATAAACAGGATCATTGAACGGACAGGGGTGGGCTCGGATGTGCTTCTCAGCTGGACACTGAACATAAGCAGTTTATAGTGATGCTCACGGGAGTGATTGTGCAGGAGTGAGGTGGGACAGAGGGGCTTTTCCTGCTGGCGTCTGAGTTGGTGCCATATACATCTCTGCTGCCCGAGGCAGGAGTAACATTCAGCCAGTACCACATCCTGACGAATTTTGCCAAAATGAGAATGCACAGAATCCTTAGATGGTGGAGTGGGAAAGACAAAAAGAAAAATGTCCTGCCCTCCTACCTTGGTCTAATTTATCTTTCATGAGTTGCCATTACTGGTCCCTTTTTCTAGAACTCCACCAATTATTTCTAGAACTCCATATATGTGTGTCTGTGTGTGTGTGTGTAACAATCTTTATATATACATGTATGTATTTTATTTTATTTATTTATTTATTTTTGAGACAGAGTCTCACTCTGTCACCAGGCACCAGGCTGGAGTGCAGTGGCACAATCCCGGCTCACTACAACCTCCACCTCCTGGGTTCAGGCAATTCTCATGCCTCAGCCTCCTGAGTAACTGCGACTACAGGCACACGCCATCACGCCCAGCTAATTTTTGTATTTTTAGTAGAGATGGGGTTTCACCATGTTGGTCTGGATGGTCTCGATCTCCTGACCTCATGATCTGCTCACCTCGCCCTCCCAAAGTGCTGGGATTATAGGCTTGAGCCACCGCGCCCAGCCGAATTTTATGTATATATACACACACATATAAAGTTTACATGACCAAAATTTTTACAAGAAATGCAGTTTCTTTTTAAGCCATCTCCTTAGCATCCTTTCATTACATTAGAATTTGCAGTAGACATCCTAAACTCTAAGTGTCCTATTCTTTAAGGTGGGTATTATTTACAGGAGAAGAAGATGAAATACTTTAGAGTTTTGAAGTCAAAAAAGGTCGGGTTCAAATGCTATCTTTGTCAGTCATTAGCTGTGTGACCTTGGGCAAGAAGCTTCATCTCAGCTTCAACGGTTGTAAAAGAGAAATAACATCTACCAAATGGAAACATTCGATGCAACAATAATGCATTAGCACGGTAATTGGAGAACAATAATAGAACTATCGTAATAAATAGCCCTTTGTTATTATTATTGTTATCATTAAATAAGCAAGAAATGTGAAATACATTGTTTTTGCTAAACGGCTGATTTCAAAGTTTGTATGGGGCTTTAATAGGAACAAAATTCTGGGCCAGATGTGCATATGAATGAACACAAGCTACACTGTGGCAAAGTAAGACAGTGCTCAGCATCAGGAATGTTGCATATGAATGTTAAGAAGGAGGCCAGTACAGTGGCTCACTCCTGTAATCCCAGCTCTTAGGGAGGCCGAGACAGGCAGATCACCTGACGTCAGGAGTTCGAGACCAGCCTGACCAACATGGAGAAACCCTGTCTCTACTAAAAATACAAAGTTAGCCTGGCGTGATGGCGCATGCCTGTAATCCCAGCTACTCGGGAGGCTGAGGCAGGAGACTCGTTTGACCTTGGGGGCCGAGATCGTGCCATTGCGCTCCAGTCTGGGCGATGAGCAAAACTCCATCTCAAAAAAAAAAAGAAAAAGTAGGATCTTCTGTTCTCCGGTAACCTGTGTTGAGTCAGCTTTGTGCCCTCTCAGCAGGCACCTCCATTTCAAACTGAATGGAACCTCAGGCATTTTTCATGATGCCTCGAGTTTTGAGGTATGACAATGCTTATTTTCTAACATCCTACAGTTCCAAGAAGTTCAGATGATAACATAAATTCCAAAATAAGAAATTCCAAAATAAGAAAAAACATCTGTGTCAAATAATATGCATTAGCATTCAGAGAGAGAGAGTTTAAAAGGGCTTGTTCTGATATCATAATTTATTATACTTTTATGCCTCACATTTACAAGAGTATATTACAAGCGAGAAGCGATACATTTGCATTAGTCAGAGTTCAGCTGTAGTGGAATACCTTAACTTGAGGGTTCTGACCTAAAAGACAAGGGAAACAGAGATCTGCTTTCTGGTTCTGCTTTTTTTTCAGTAAATATTAAGTACCAATCCTGGCAAAGCAGTATGCAATGTGATGCTCAGAGACACGTATTCCAGGGGGTCTGGTCTGTACAGTTTCTCCCCTCCCATATTATCCTAATTTCCACCCCTTCTGAAGCTAGATCTCAGTTTTCTCATCTATAAAACAGAAAATATCTACCTGAAACATTATTCAGAGGAATTAATGAGATACTGCATTTCAAAAGCACTTGGTATATTACCAGAAGTTTTGAAATGCTGCCTGTTTTCCTTATCCTTAATTATTGCCATCATTGCCTCAATCCTGCATCACCGGGCACCTCTCTTCCATCAGGTGTAAAGAAACATGTAATTTACCAGTGATTCCCTTGTCTCCGTATATAGTAGGGAAAATCTGACATTCAGTCTAGCAGAGTAATGAGGAATACCGAAGGATATGAGATGTAGAATTCTAAAAGCTTGTTAATTTTTATACTAAAGTGCTGCCCTGTTAATTAATAGAACTGCTTGCTCTAATAATTTATAAGAAAAACAGAGAAGTGGCAAAAAAAGGAAAAGTCAAGTCAATCCAAAAAGTGTTCATAAATTCAGAACAAAGATGTTCAGGGAAGCTTACATGAGACAGAGAAGTTGGAAAGAGCCTAAAGTCCCAGCAGTCTAGACGAGGGTCCGTAAAACGTGGCATCCTATACACAGTGTATTGTGTAGCTTTTCAGGACTTTGTTTGGAGTTTTAGTGGCATGAAAAAGGCTTATGACATGATGTTTAGAGTTTTTTAAAATCAGGTTACAAAGTGGTGTAAGCCAAATTAAAAGGTACAGAGAAACCAAAACAGGACAGCAACATGCCTCCGTGAAAATAGTGGCTGCATCTGAGTAGCTGTTTTTTTCTGTTTCTTCCTCAATCCTCCATAATAGCAACAGCAGAAGCGCAGACTGGGGGGCCAGCCTTGCTTTAATAAGCTGCTGTTATTCTCAGTGTTGTTACTCTTACCATCAAAAGACAATAAATGAAAGCTGAGAAAAAGATCAAAGGTTAGAAGGAAGCATTTATAAATGTGTTAGGGTGCAGCTTATATTTAAAGAAACTTTTAATTTTGGAACAATTTTAGGTCTACACTGCAAAGACAGTTTAGAGAGACCCCTGCCCCCTCCCAGTTTCCCTGGTTGTTAAGATCTTACATCACCATAGTACATATGCCAAAACTATGAGATTACGACTGGTACATGACTATTAACTAAACCCCAGACTTCGTTTGAAGTTTACCTGTTTGGTTGGGTGTGGTGGCTCATGCCTGTAATCCCAGCACTTTGGGAGGCCAAGGTGGGTGGATCACCTGAGGTCAGGAGTTCAACACCAGCCTGGCCAACATGGTGAAACCCTGTCTCTACTAAAAATACAAAAATTAGTCAAGCGTGGTGGTAGGTGCCTATAATCCCAGCTACTTGGGAGGCTTAGGCAGGAGAATCACTTGAACCCAGGGTGAGGGGCAGAGGTTGCAGTGAGCCGAGATTGCACCACGGCTCTCCAGCCTGGGCGAAAGAGGGAAACTCTGTCTCAAATAAAAAAAAAAAAAGAAAAAGAAAAAAGAAAAGAAAAGAAATTCACCTGTTTTTCCGCTTAGGTACTTTTTCTGTTTTAGGAGGATGAGATTTTTGAATGTTGCTAATGTCTATCATTTTTGTTTTAATTGTGAAACATACATAGAAGTTCATAAACAAAAATACATTATTTAAAGGAAAAGAAAAAGTTCAAGGGATGGAATGGTGCCAGTCCCTTGGTGTCCTTTTTCCGCCTCCGCACCCAGAGGTAATCATTACCCTGACTTTTACGGCAGTAATAGCCTTGCTTTTCTTCATAGTGTTACTGTCCAGCTGTAGTATAATCTCCCCAGTAAAGTAGTTATGCGTGTTTTTGAACTTCATGTACATGAACTCATGTTGTATATTCTTTTTTTTTTTTTTTTTTGAGACAGAGTCTCACTCTGTCACCCAGGCTGGAGTGCAGTGGCCCAATCTCAGCTCACTGCAACCTCCACCTTCTGGGTTCAAGCGATTCTTCTGTGTCAGCCTCCAGAGTAGCTGAGATTGCAGGCGCTGGCCACCACACCTGGCTAATTTTTGCATTTTTAGTAGAGATGGAGTTTCACCATCTTAGTCAGGCTGGTCTCAAACTCCTGACCTTGTGACCAACCTGCCTTGGTCTCCAAAAGTGCTGGGATTACAGGCGTGAGCCCCTGTGCCCGGCCTGTGTATTCTCTCGGGTTCAAGGTTATCTGGTTGTTGGATGGCGTGTGTGTCTATGGCTCTTTCGTTTTCATTGCTATGTGGTACTCAACTGAGATGCTCCTCGATATTTCCTCATGCTCCCTGCCCTTCCCTAATCAAATAGACCTTCTGCTTCCTTGTCCCAGGAATGGCAACATAACCACAGAAAATGAAATTAAATTTATTCATTATAATTATTTCAAAAGCCACATCCTCAAGGATTTAAACAAGAGATTTATAACAGGATTTCCCAACCTCCGTCCTATTGACATGTTAGACCTAATAAGTCGTCGTCGTGGGTCTGTCCTGTTGAGTGGTGGATGTTTAGCAGCTTCCCTGGGCTCTACCACTAGGGGCCAGTAGCATCCACAGCCCTCTAGTTGTAACAACCAAAACGTCTCCAGACATTGCCAAACATACCCGGGGAGGCAGTCACCCCAGATGAGAGCTACTGTGAGGAGAAGGAAAGGAAAAATCAGTTGCAGAAAGTTCAGACTGCAGAAGCAGACTGCCTGAAAGTTACAGCAACAGGCAAAAATAAAATAACCTTTTGCCGTGGGAAGGGGGGCAAACTCGGACTGCACCTGCACACAGATAAGCAACATTGTGTGATGAGCGGCTCCCAGGAAAAAGTTTCTTCTCCTTTTCAGGCAGATGCAGAATGAGAACTTGCACAGGGGAAAGGGGGCTTACCTAAAACAAACCCACAGTTACGCAAACAAGAGAAGTGGACTTCTTGATGGCCTGGAGACCTACCCACAGCTTCCTAACAGAGGGAGAATTGCACAGACAGCTTTACTGATAAGAGAAGCAACTCAAACTGCTACAGAGGTGAGAGGAGTTTCTGATCAAAGCTTTTGAACTCAGCTGTAACCCGGCAATCCGCTCAGACTCCCCTCTCTGCTAAGGAGAGCTTTTTCTCTTTCACTTACTAAATTTTCACTCCAATCCCACCTTTGTGTCCATGTTCCTTAATTTTCTTGGAGGTAGGACAAAGAACCCAGGATACTTGTTCAGACAATGAGAAACTGCTACATTAACATGCATTGCATGTTAATGAGACTGCAACAATGATTTAGAAGACTGCATATAGAACCAATCGAAACCGCTTCAACCACATAAAAATCCTCTAGATGAGAAATTAGGACAGTCAGAAAGCAACACAGCGATTGAAATGCTGGTGGAAGCCTGTGAGAAGGGCTCCACAGTCTGCCCCCAACCCAGGCCGGGCCCTGGGGGCCAGGGTCGAATGATAGAAGCTTCATGCGGTTGGGATCTCAAGCAGAAAACATGCATGCTGCTCATACCCAGGGACAGCCAGAGCACGTGTTTTCCTGTGCCCAGCAGGCTGGGAAAGCAATGCAATGTTTGGGTAGACAGATCCAAGACAGTCTCAACAGAGTTTCCTGCAGCCCAGAGAAAGGTGGGAGCTACTGAATGTTTAGCAAGCACCCAAGGGTTGTGACAGTACTGCACAGAGAACTGGAGATCAGGAGAGGCCTAGCCACCGGGCCAGGGAGGACACAGCAGGGACCCGCATGTGCCCATGTTTGAAGATTAGACTACAGGGATGACGATGGTGCCAAGGACAAGACACCACCCTCCCCAGTGAATTAATTCAGTATAAATTCCTAAAAAATTAGACACAAGTCCAGGAAAGCAGGGAAGATCCAAAACTGACTACTAACAGGATTCCATGGCTTGGCGGAAGTGGGGCTTAAGAGGAAATTGTTGTTATAAAATAAAACCTGGACAATTAGTCAAGAAAACAAAATAAAGAGCACCCTGATTGGTAAGGAAGAAGCAAAATTCTTTGTATCTGCAGATGACATGTTTTTCTATATAGAAAATCCAAAGAAATAGACACACAAGATAAACCAAAAAAAAAAAAAAAAAAAAAAAAAAAAAAAAAAAAAAAAAAAAAAAAAAAAAAAAAAAAAAAAAAAAAAAAAAAAAAAAAACCTATTAGAGCTAATAAGCAAGTACAAGTTTGCAGGATACAAGATCAATAGACAAAAACCAATTATGTTTTGAATACTCGTAATGAACAATACAAAAATGAAATTAATGCTGGGTGTGGTGGCTCATGCCTGCAATCCCAGCACTTTGGGAGACTGAGACAGGAGGATCACTTGAGACCAGGAATTGCAGCCTGGGCAACATAGTGAGACCCCATCTCTACAATAAATAAAAAAATTAGCCAGGTGTGATGGCACATGTCTGCCTAGCTACTCAAGAGGCTGAGGCAGTAGGGTCCCTTGAGCCCAGGAGTTCAAAGCTGCACTGAGCTATGATCATGCCACTCCAACCTGGGAGACACAGTAAGACCCTACACATGTACCCCTGAACTTAAACTTTTTTTTTTTTCTGAGACAGAGTCTAACTTTGTCGCCCAGGCTGGAGTGCAGTGGCACGATCTTGGCCCACTGCAACCTCTGCCTCCCAGGTTCAAACACTTCTCCTCCCTCAGCCTCCAGAGTAGCTGGGATTACAGGCACCCTCCACCATGCCTGGCTAATTTTTGTATTTTCAGTAGAGACAGGATTTCACTATATTGGCCAGCTGGTCTTGAACTGCTGACCTCAGGTGATCCACCTGCCTCGGCCTCCCAAAGTGCCAGGATTACAAGCATGAACCACCATGCCCAGCCAAAATAAAAGTTTTTTTTTTAAAGAAATGTTTAAGAATTATTAATAGACAGTGGTGATGGTCACACAACTTTTTGAACATACTGAAAACAACTGAATTATACACTTTTTTTTTTTGAGCTGGAGTCTCACTCTGTCACCCAGGCTTGAGTTCAGGGGCGGGATCTTAGCTCACTGCAACCTCCACCTCCTGGGCTCAAGTGATTCTCCTGCCTCAGCCTCCCGAGTAGCTGAGACTACAGGCATGAGCCACCACATCTGGCTAATTTTTGTATTTCTAATAGCAATGGGGTTTCACCATATCAGCCAGGCTGGTCTTGAACTCCTGATCTCAAGTGATCTACCCGCCTCAGCCTCCCAAAATGTTGGGATTACAGGAGTGAGCCACCACGCCCAGCCTGCATTATACACTTTGAAAGGATGAATTTTATTGTAATTAAATAACATTTCAATTATTCTTTTCTCAAAGTAAGCATTAATAGTAACTTTTCTCAAAGTTAACAATAAATAAATCACACACACACACACACACACACACACACACACACACACAATATGTTACATTTCTTGCAAAGCCGAGGTGGTATTCTGAATACTACACTGGCTACATCTGTATTCCACATCTTCCTGTTCTGGTGCATCCCCTATTTTAATTTTTAGATTTGCTTTCTCAATGGTCTTAGTAGCACTGCCCATCCTCAGGGTTCATATATGTCTCCATCTGTGGGGTTCCCTAGACTATGCCAAAAGCACCTTTGGGGATGTCATACACCTTGTCATACATAATTCTCACTTTGTAGATTGTGGTATTTTATACAAAGGCAGACTCTCTAGCCCTCTCTCTGAAAGAAAGGCAACCCTATTCTTTTTTTTTTCCTTCTTCTTCTTTTTTTTTTTTTTTTTTTGAGATGGAATTTTGCTCCTGTTGCCCAGGCTGGAGTGCAATGAACCCATCTTGGCTCACCGCAACCTCCGCCTCCTGGGTTCAAGCGATTCTCCTGCCTCAGCTTCCTGAGTAGCTGGTATTACAGGCATGTGCCACCACGCCCAGCTAATTTTGTATTTTTAGTAGAGACGGGGTTTCTCCATGTTGGTCAGGCTGGTCTCGAACTCCAGACCTCAGGTGATCCACCCGCCTCAGCCTCCCAAAGTGCTGGGATCACAGGTGTGAGCCACCGTGCCCAGCAACCCTATTCTTATTCATCTCTCTCCCAATGATTCCTAAATCTGTATTTCAATCTCTGACCTTAGGGTCAGACTGATATCTTTAACTTCGCACAAGGGCATTCAGAGTAAGCTACTCCACCATCGCTTTTTATGCATACTGCGGTCTTTTTTTTTTTTTTGGTCTTAAGATAGGTGCAAGCATCATAAGAAAATGCATTAATTTTTTTAAATTTTATTTATTATACTTTAAGTTCTGGGGTACATGTGCAGAGCATGCAGGTTTGCTACATAGGTATACGCGTGCCATGGTGGTGGTTTGCTGCATCCATCTCCCCGTCATCTACATTAGGTATTTCTCCTAACGCTATCCCTTCCCAATCCCCCCGCCCCCTGCTATTCCTCCCCTAACCCACACCCCCTAGGCCCCGGGATGTGATGTTTCCCTCCCTGTGTTCGTGTGATCTCATTGTTTGACACCCACTTATGAGAACTCTGTACATACTTTACATACTTAGTAAAATCAAATCACGATCAGAGCCTCTCTACCTTTCTGTGTCTGTCACTACTGACAACCTATATTTTCATAGCTTTTTACGGTTCAGGATGTATTTTCATGTGATCTTATTTCACTCCTACAAGACTCAGGAGGGGGCCGGGCGCGGTGGCTCAAGCCTGTAATCCTAGCACTTTGGGAGGCCGCGGCGGGTGGATCACGAGGTCAAGAGATCGAGAGCATCCTGGTCAACATGGTGAAACCCC
>NW_016107511.1:3749553-3753793 GCF_001604975.1 Cebus imitator | reverse complement strand
CCCAGCACTTTGGGAGGCCGAGGCGGGTGGATCACCTGAGGTCAGGAGTTCGAGACCAGCCTGACCAACATGGTGAAACCCCATCTCTACTAAAAATACAAAAATTAGCCTGGCGTGATGGCGGGCACCTGTAATCCCAGCTACTCGGGTGGCTCAAGTAAGAGAATCACTTGAGCCCGGGAGGCGGGGGTTGCAGTGAGCTGAGATCATGCCGTTGCACTCCAGCCTGGGTGAAGGAATGCCTTTTTTGTGGGGATGTTGTGAGGATTAAATGAGACAATAATGTTGAAGGGCTTAGCATAACCAAATGGACAGTAGATGCTCAATAAACACTTGTTACTATTTCCAGCTCTGCCCCTGGACTATGGCATGCATATTTTCCGTCTCTATCTTTACCCGTAACATCCCCTTGGCCTAGGCTGTCTGCTTCCCTCAGACCCTTCTCTCTAGCCAAACCCATTTCACCCTGTTCAAAATCAATGGGGGTTTACACCCCCATTGATTGGAGCCCTCGGCTATCTTTTTCATTCATTAATCCAGAATCACAGGCTGCCTTAGAACAGACTTTTCACTACTGTATTTAACTGTCACATTATTTTCAACTAAACTGTAGAGTCCCTGAGTTCAGGAAGCTCACGCAATGCTGGCAAGTTAAGGCCCACGACCCCACCCCAAATCTCGGGGAATATTTGCTGAATGAAATTTGTGTCCTTCACAGAGTCACCAGATAATTAAGGTATTCCATTGTATGCCCTGAAAAAAAGTAATGAGCTGTATGAGAATACCTGTTTCTAAGTGTTTTGGCTTCAGGGTTTAATTTGGCTGCGTTAGCATTAGATCTGTTCCCTGCAGGTCTTGGATCTTTTTTCTTTAACATGAGTTTCTTGGCTGAAATGAAGCGGGGTTGCCACTCTGTAATGAAACCTGTAACTGTGCCATTCAAAATAAGTGAATTCCATGTGGGGGAAAGTTGAGAACCAGCCTTTGGAATTTTGATTTTTTTACCTCCCAGGTTTAAAGGAGCGACTCGACCTGAGTGAGACCACAGAGTTGTGAACATCTGCTCTCTGTCTACATGATATTTACCCCCATTCCTCACAAGAAAGGGCAGAAACAAGGTGGAATAAATGATTTCCAGCATTCTCTGAATTCCTGGAACAATGTTGAAATAGATATTTTCCTGAGGAGGCCATTATAGGTGATTGGACTTGGCCATTGCAGAGTGAGTCTTTTCCATCCAAAGTTATTTAATTTGTGCTTATTATTATTGCTGCAGAAACATTTTTGGATCCAAACCTTTCCCTCCACTCTCATAAATTTAGCTGAAATAGCTGCACATAAATATTGCACATGGTTCCAAGTCTGTCACCATACCCAGATGTCTCCTCTGCTTCTCTGTGGCTGCTCCTAAGTTCTGCCTCGTCTCATAGATGAGCAGGAACTCTGACCCGTCGCTCAGCACTCAGGACCCCAGCATCTTTTCTTTTGTCAATCATTTTCCTGAGTACTTGTAATGACTAAGGTTTTACATTCATTATCTTTTTTTTTTTTTGAGACAGAGTCTTGCTCTCTCACCAGGCTAGAGTACCCCCCAAATAAAATACCAGCTCTCTAATGAAGACTCTGTCTCCACTTTCTGGAGGACCTGGGCTAAGACAGTTATTTTATTTTCTCAATATACACAATTGAGTTGCTGTGTAAAAATGGCTCATTGAAGGGTGAAGAAAAGAATGAGCATAATAACATAAACTACAATTCAGAAAAGCCTCCCAAACACGGGCAGTCGGGAAGAATCTCTTGTGAATGCCAACAGGAGTCTGAGTGGGAGAAACAAACTATGATTTCATGTACAACACAGAAAAAAGGAAAATCAAGTTCAACACAGTCACTAGTGTACTGTCTTCTATACAACTTTTCAAATGGCTGGGCGAGGCAATCCCAAGCACTTTGGGAAACCAAAGTGGGTGGATCACAAGGTCAGGAGTTCAAGACCAGCCTGGCCAAGATGGTGAAACCCAGTCTCTACTAAAACTACAAAAATTAGCCAGGCACAGTGGCAGGTGCCTGTAATCCCAGCTACTCGGGAGGCTGAGGCAGGAGAATTGCTTCAACCCAGCAGCAGAGATTACGGCAGAGGTTACAGTGAGCTGAGATCACTTCACTCCAGCCTGGGCAACAGAGTGAGATTCCATCTCAAAAAAAAAAAAAAAGTTTTTTAAACGTCTGCTTTACTTCTACACAATGAAACTCTGACGTATCCAGTAGAACAATTTAGGTTTTAGGACAAGCACAAAATAATGATTTGCAGTATGCAATTTTGTTGCCAAAACCATAGAGACATCATTCAAACTCCCACTTCTTATACTAAAAACAGGTAGTTCACTTGGCTGCCAAGAATCTTATAAAATCAGCCCTACATTTACAAATGTTATGCCAGGAGAAAAAGTAGAAAAGTTTATTCACAAAATTTCTTTTTATAACATCTCTATGGATAGCACATATCACATGTGGAAAAGCCATTACTATCCTATGTGTGTGAGCAGATGTTTTACTTTATAGCTGCATAAAAATGCCTGCGTCCAAAGTATGAATCAACTTTTGGCATTTGTATAAGTCAAGTTAGGCCAGGCGACATGGAGCAACGAATAAACCCTGAAGCAGTGCCTTTGTAAAGTCCGATGCAGTTGGGGGAGCCCTTGCATACTCTAGCTGTGCCATGGAGAACCGGTGTCTGCCAAAATCACTGCAGCACAGGAAGAGATGCGGGAGGCATGCAGCTCTTAAACGTCTTCACTTGGAATGACACATTGAGAAATACCAGGAGGAAACATGAGGACAACAGGTCATTGCTTCTGCCCATGGTGCATGTATGAGGGAGAAGTACGAATGGCTTTGTTGTTGCTGACTGCCAACAGGAACCCACACCTTGGAGGAGTGTGTGTGTGTGTGTGTGTGTGTGTGTGTGTGTGTGATTAAATAACCAGGAGATGTGATGGGCCTTGGCAGTTCAGCCACCGATGGATGTGGATGGGGTGTGTGCTCCATGTGCATGAGGGGGCACTGCCACAGTAAGAGAGGCTGCATCTGAATGTCAACCATACCCTGGGTTATCCTCCAAGAAAACCCAAGGACAACCGCATGCTCCCAACCTTGATTCAGTATTTAAGAAAATGAAAATCACATGTAACCCACATGCTTGTACTTCTCTTCAATGTGTTGTGGCAAGACACGGATACTGAAACACCAGGACTTCAGTCTAGGTCCTGCTGCTCACTGCACAGAAAGCCAATCACTGAGACAACAAGTATTGCCAGGGAAGAAGGCTTTAATCAGGTGCTGCAGCCGAAGAGATGGGAGCTCAGCCTTAAATTCATCTCCCTGGTAGACTAAAATTAACAGTGTACACAGCAGGGAAGAAATGTGACCCTGCATAGAAAAACAGAAAGGAGGGAGTGGTAAGGAAGAGGAATTGGTCCACAGGAAGCAGGTGGTGGGTTAGGCAGTCACGACCAGTGAGGGGTCTGACATCTCATTGTCCAGATGCCGCAATCTGGTGAGTTTCAGTTCCTTGATACTATCTGGAAGGCCTGATGATTGGTTTCCTGAGAAAGAAACTCAGTTAAGACAATTGCAACTTTCTCAAGTTTTAAGACTGGGAGGGGCAGTGTCTATGTTTATTCAAAAGAAACTGTAAATATCAGTTATATGGGACGGTTGGGCCAGTGTCAAAACAAGCAGCAAGTACGAGACACTGCTCTTCCAAACACGGTTAAGATGACTGTCGAGGCCAAGAGTGCTCACGTATAGTTTTGAAATGAAGAATAATTTTAGTACACATCATATTTGTGATTTCAGGAAGTTTGTTCAAGTGACATCTTGCAGCAAAATTTTCAGTATCTTGAAAGACCTAAATTGGCCCGGCATGGTGGCTCATGCCTATAATTTCAACATTTTGGGGGGCCAAGGTGGATGGATCACCTGAGGTCAGGAGTGCAAGACCAGTCGTGCCAACATGGTGAAACCCCTGTCTCTACTAAAACCACAAAAATTATCCGGGCATGGTGGTGGGTGCCTGTAATCCCAGCTACTTGGGAGGCTGAGGCACGAGAATCATTTGAACCTGGGAGGTAGAGGTTGCAGTGAGCCAAGATTGTACCACGATGCTCCAGCCTGGGCAACAGAGTACGACTCTGTCAGGAAAAAAAAAGAAAAACACTTTGGGAGGCTGAGGTGGGTGGAT
>NW_016107511.1:3746359-3748282 GCF_001604975.1 Cebus imitator | reverse complement strand
TCGGCTCACCGCAACCTCCGCCTCCTGGGTTCAGGCAATTCTCCTGCCTCAGCCTCCTGAGTAGCTGGGATTACAGGCACGCGCCACCATGCCCAGCTAATTTTTTGTAGTTTTAGTAGAGGCGGGGTTTCACCGTGTTGACCAGGATGGTCTTGATCTCTTGACCTCGTGATCCACCCGCCTCGGCCTCCCAAAGTGCTGGGATTACAGGCGTGAGCCACCTCGCCCGGCCAACATTTTACACATTTATAGTTACTTTTTGTTGTTGTTGTTTTTAAAAATGATGGTCAAGACCCCTTAAGTTTGTATCATGAAGTCACAACCCATGATTTAAAGATAAAGCCTTATTTCACCAAGGGTGGGCCTTGGCCTTACAAGCAGCTGAACTCATTTTGTGGCAGCCTCTGCAGACCAATAGTGTAGCTGGTTGAAACTCTAAAATGTTAACTCCTGCTAACCACCCAGTGGAGCTGAATCGCACTGAGTAGACAGACTTCTGTTCCATTTTGTTTGTATGTCCTTCTCTAAATACTCCTACGCTATCACAGCCCCCATTCTTTAAAAAAAGACAATGTCTTCTAAGCCATCACTGATATTAGAGCAGTGTTCCTCAAATTCTAGCCCTCAGTTCCCCTAGATCCCCTAGGACGTTCGAGAAAAATGCAGGTTCCTGGCATTCACTAAGGCTTGTTTCCTTAGACTCTTTGGTGGTGGAGCTCAGAAATACACATTTTAAACAAGCTCTGCAGAGATTTTTATGCACACCAATTTATTGGTAGGGTTGGAAAGCTTTGCTAAAAATGGATACACGAAAACATGAGATGTCAATTCCAACAGGCAATGGAAATGAAGTTTGAAAGTTCCTCTGTTGTGAAAAAATTTCAGATGGTAACTTTCTTTCCAACTTATATGCTCCTTAAGCAATAAAGTTTTCAGTGCTGACATAAGTCAAGTTTCCTGCCTTTTATGGTAAAAGCATTAGTGACTCGGTTTCTCCAGGACAAAAATCCCAGTAATCTCTCTAATTCATAGCACCTCCACAGATAATGACCATTTGTTCTCAGATGGAAATAATTTCATTAGTGTAAGTGGATGCATATTTTATAAACACAGGCACATGTGTTTCATATTCTGCTCCTATTTATTTACACATTCTGTAAACACAGATATACACAAAGTCACATGGACATTTTTAGGGGACGCCTGGTATACTGGGCACATGTAAATACCACAGTTGTTGCCTTCAGGCTTTTTTCTCAAGTGGCAAGTGAGTTACTGCTCAGGGGATCTCAGTTACCCCATTACCACCTTTCCCAGGTGAAAACATGTGCTGCCACATGTCAGGCTCTGGAACTTTCTTCAACTTCCTTTTTTTCTCTTTGGAAAGTCCTGCCCTCTTAGGGCTCTAATTACTGGAAAAGTAATTCATCCCCAAGTATTTATGGTTTCTAATATGTTAATATCATAGTCTTCTCAAATAACATATCTCTAAATCCACAATACTCAAACTTAAGGAAGAGAAGTTCAATCGGGTTGTTGAGGAGGCTGGATCGTACACCCCCTTCTGCTGACACAAAAGGCCTTGGACACACCTGGGATCGAGTCAGAACGAACCAGGATCTGGAAACACAGACTTGCCTAGTGCAGGGTGAGGGAGGTGGAAAAAGTGGCAGACAGCAGGAGTTTTAGGTTCTTTTTTTTTTTTTGAGGCAGAGTTTCCTTGTATCACCAAGCTGGAGTGCAGTGTCGCAATCCCAGCTCACTGCAACTTCCGTTTTCTGGTTTTAAGCAACTGTCCTGCCTCAGCCTCCCGAGTAACTGGAACTACAGGCACGCACCACCACACCCGGCTAATATTTTTGTATTTTTAGTAGAGACGGGGTTTCACCATGTTGGCAAGGATGGTCTTGATCTCTTTTTTTT
>NW_016107511.1:3740851-3745244 GCF_001604975.1 Cebus imitator | reverse complement strand
GAGACGGGGTTTCACCATGTTGACCAGGATGGTCTCGATCTCTTGACCTCGTGATCCACCCGCCTCGGCCTCCCAAAGTGCTGGGATTACAGGCTTGAGCCACCGCGCCCGGCCTGGTCTTGATCTCTTGACCTCATGATCCACCCGCCTTGGTCTCCCAAAGTGCTGGGATTACAGGTGTGAACCACCGTGCCTGGCCTGGTTCTAAAGCTGTGTATCTCTTCCGAGCCTCTCCTGGAGACTCAAATGGACCCAATTGCTATCTACCTCATCAGAAACAACTGGTTAACTACAACCCAGTGTCTCCTGAGCTAAATTAGATGCTAAATGTAACGTGAGAGGGAAAAGAATGTTACGTAGAAACTGTGCTTCCCAAAGCTCTCTTTATTTGAATGCCCTGTCTTGGTCCAGGGACTGTATGATCTTTTTTTTCTCTCTCTTTTAATTTATTAAAACTTTTTTTTTTTCTGGTAGTCAAAAAAAAAAAAAAAAAAAAAAAAAAAGCTGTCTTCTGCTGAGTGTACTCTGTGCCAGGCACATGCTAACTCCTTTACATTAACAGATGAAAAAATAAAAAATGGATGCTTAGAAGGAGCCAATAGCTGCTTCAAGATTGAACAGCTAATTAACAGCTAAACCAAGATGGGGACCCAAAGCCCATGTACTGGAGAGTGTTCCCCTAAAACCCATGTGCTTCCTAGAACCTCAGAATGTGACCTTATTTGGAAATAGGATCATCACAAATATAAGTAGAGTGAGGTCATTACCGGAGGAGGGAGGCCCCCAATCCGATCCACCTGGTGTCCTTACGAGAGGAGAAGAGACAGACACAGAAGAAGAATGTCCCCTAATGACGGAGGAGGCAGTAATTGGAATGAGGAGGAGGCTGGTAACACCAGGAGCTAAGACAGAAAGGCGGAACAGGCCCTGTCAACAACCAGATTACAGCCTTGTAGCTTCTCCCACTGTGAAACACTACATTTCTGTTGCAAGCTGGGTGGCTGGAATGTAACTAAAATGTATTGTTTCAGAGTTCTCCAGGCTGGAAGTCTGGAATCAAGTTATTGTCTGAGTTGTTTCTTACTTTGCTAAAGGAACATGGGAAACTCACAGGAAACTCACGCAGCCTGCCATTGGAAGCTCCCACCATGCTGCAAGGTGCTTAGTGTAGAAACTTTGGAAAACAAAGAATTCACTAAGTGCTCGTGATTCCACATTCCAGAACCCATCGCTGTAGATTATATAATTTTCCGTTTTCTTCACCTGCCCCTGAAGGCCATTCTGTCCACTTCCACCTTTTTTTTTTTTTTTTTTTTTGAGACGGAGTTTCGCTCTTGTTACCCAGGCTGGAGTGCAATGGCGCGATCTCGGCTCACCGCAACCTCCGCCTCCTGGGTTCAGGCAATTCTCCTGCCTCAGCCTCCTGAGTAGCTGGGATTACAGGCACGCGCCACCATGCCCAGCTCCAGCTAATTTTTTGTATTTTTAGTAGAGACGGGGTTTCACCATGTTGGCCAGGATGGTCTCGATCTCTTGACCTAGTGATCCACCCGCCTCGGCCTCCCAAAGTGCTGGGATTACAGGCTCGAGCCACCGCGCCCGGCCTCCACCTTTTAAAAATAGTAGCTATTCTCTTGCATATTTTCTTGTGCTGTTTGATCAGCTGTACTCTTCATGGGATGTGCCTTTAGAAGAGTGAGAACCGCTGTAAGCTCCAGAATCCTGTTTTTTATCTCCACAGCCACCATCGTCCTCCTCCTCCTCGTCACCATCACCATCATCTTCATCATCACCAGCTGGTCATAATAGGTCCAGTTGAAATGAGACGTGCCCTCCTCCCCAGCTTTGATGTGAACCTTTGACACTAAAAATGGAACTGAACTGCGGTCTCTGATGAGACTCCCCAGAAGATGGCAGTGTGGATCACGAAACCACACCATCCACATAGTGCCACTGAGCCCCCGCCCGTGGACCTGGTGTAACCAGAAGGCCCTGGGCCCCCGGCCTTCGTGAATGATCCCTGAGTCGGCAGCCAGGCCACCCGCTGCCCTGAGAGGCCGCTGGGAGTGAGTATTCCAGCTCTGTGTGGTCCTTTCTTTTTGTGAAAGAGAAAAACATTAAACCACAACTTTAAGCTCTTCATTTGAAGAAAGTTCCAATTCAGACACTGGAGATGTTTGTCACCAATATTTCAAGGTATCCACTCTAATCTCTATATTCTGTCTTTTACTTATCTAAGGGTTTAAGGCAGCCATCTCAGTATTGCGGATAAAAGAAGGAAGGGCTGAGAAAGAATTCAATGGAGAAAGTTGAAAAGGAGCAATGGAACAGAATACCACGATCATTTATTTAATGCTTACTAGCTACCGGATTCAGGGATACTCACTTAACCCTCTGGTTTTTTCTTTCTTTCTTTTTTCCCATGGGCATAATATCTGTTGCTGATTCTGCACTGTTTAACACAGCTCAAATGAGAAAATGACTATTAAAATTATAAGATAGTATTTGTATCATTAAATGTCTTTTGTATGATCTAGCAGTGATTCTCAAACATGATCAGGGTCACATGGAGGGCTTCTTAAAACATGGATTGCTGGGCCCCACCCCACTGTTTCTGATTCAGTAGGTCTCGGGAGGGGCCAGAGAATTTGCAGCCCTAACAAATTCCCAGGTGATGCTGATGCTGCTGGTCCATGAAGGACACTTGGAGAACCACTGGGCTGCAACAAATCTAAGAGAATGTGTTGCTTTCGAGGCCTTCTGTAAGTCTTGGAACTTCCTAGGTGACTTCCCCCGCCCACCCTCAAGACGGAGTCTTGCTCTGTCGCCCAGGGTGGAGTGCAGTGGTAAGATCTTGGCTCACTGCAACCTCTGCCTCCTGGGTTCAAGCAATTCTCATGCCTTAGCCTCCCAAGTATCTGGGATTATAGGCACCTGCTGCCACGCCCTGCTAATTTTTGTATTTTTAGCAGAGACAGGATTTCACCATGTTGGCCAGGCTGGGCTCGAACTCCTGTCCTCGTTATCTGCCTGACTCAGCCTCCCAAAGTGCTGAGATTATAGGTATAAGCTACCACGCCCAGCCCTTAGGTGACTTTTTAATGCAAAGTTAAGTATAGCATTTCACAAAATTAGAAAATGCTGTTTGTGTGTGTGTGTGTGTGTGTGCGCGTGTGTGCATGTGCGTGTGCATGTGTGTGTGTTCGTGTCTAGATGTACCCACAGGTAACCATCTTACAGATCATGCCATTTTCAGTGCGTGTGTAACTTGCACGAGTGAGTCTTTTCCGCCATATAGTGTCTACATACCCCACTCACTGCCACCAGAAGCTGGTGGCTACTGAATGGACGGTGGGATCAACGTGGCACGCAGGGTTCACTCGAAGGCCAAAAGAGAAGCTTACAGACGGCAGGACTTCTCTTCAGAATGTCACAGGAAGTGCTTGTTTTTGGTCACTACTGGCCTTGCGGTCCCTTACCCAGGTTTATTTTCCCTATAGGTTTATTTCTTGCTTACTGTCCATCTTTCTCTCCACCCCCTACATGTAAAAAGCAGGGGTTCTGTTAACGTTAATGTGTCCTAAGAACAGTGGCTGGCAAGTAACAGGAATGTGGCGATTGTGTTGAATGAATAGGTGAAGGCTGGCAGTGCCCGTCCCTTCCCATCTACTTAACTGAGTTTGTGAAGTGTGTTTGTGTGCGCCTACTTAACACCTTCCAGAACAGCTGTGAGGAAGGTGGCCCATCATTCCAGCAAAACACACAGTCACCATTATGAACTGTAAAACCCAGGCATCTGGGGAGGAGGTCCCAGATCCTTACTCACATCTTAAGCCAATCAAAATCCACACAATTCAATCAAGAGTTAATCAACATCAAAGAACACAGAATTACAGAACCAAAGAAGTTGGTGCTGGAAGAGGCGAAGAGATTCTGTAAGTCCCAGCACTCTCCGGGTGAAGAAGCAGAAGGCCCCTCCTGCCCACATGGCTGCAGAGGAGCCCATGAGGAATGAAAGGCGGGTCTCCCCTCCTGGGTCGGCGCTCTCACTTAGCTTCTCTCCCCGACAGGCTGAGACAGGAGGAGCTGGAGGTGATGCCTCCCTCTAGCCCCATGTGGACATGATGCAGAGGGGAACGGGCGAGGACTGGCAGCCAGCTCCTGGCTCGCACGGAGGCTCATCCCCATTGCTCTGTTGACCTCAAAGTAATGTCAGCTGCATTTTACACAGGTCCTGGTTCTCACTGAGAGCACGTGGTAGGACTTACTGTCTTCAGATTTTGCCAAGGTGCCTACATCTTCTACATGCTACAGATTCTGAAGTTGACTCTGTAGTGACTTGTGCCAGCCTAACATTGTTTTTTCTTTCTTCCTTTTACTTTTTTTTTTTTTT
>NW_016107511.1:3738929-3740407 GCF_001604975.1 Cebus imitator | reverse complement strand
TTTTTTTTTTTTTTTTCCTGATCCTGTAGCTTGTCATTTTGTTTTTGGGATAAAACTGATTGTAGGTTTAAAAAGAGTGGTTCAAGACGATGATTAAGGTGCTGCCTTAAGAGCGCTCATACCAGGAAGATTTAAAAATAAAGGCTGGCTGGGTGCAGTAGCTCACACCCATCATCCCAGCACTTTGGGAGGCCGAGGTGGGAGGATTGCCTGAGGCCAGGAGTTCAAGACCAGCCTGAACAATAGATATTCCCCTGTCACTATTAAAATTAAAACAATTAAAAATAATAATAAAAATAAAGGCTGAGAGGGACCAGAAGCTCAGAGAAGGTATGAGTGGAAAGACACAGAGCTAGACCCTTCAATAAATGCTCTCAAGGTCCAACCAGTTAAAAGGCAGCATTAGTAGAATTAACATCCCTTGCGCACTGACAGTGTTGCAGCCGCCCAGCCACGTGCTTCATGTTTAGTGACGTTCAATTCCCTGCCCAGCTGTGCAGTACATACCAGGCTCAATCACATAGAACTGCCACTTTCATAAGTCAAAGATGGTTGAGCAATGGCAATATTATTTGGCTCTAAAACAGATCAGTCCCAAGTTACAGATCAGTAGCCTGAGCTTCAGGATGGGGAAACATCAGGCAACCGTCATTGTGCTGGAAAATGCTGTAGGGAAAGATTTTGAACCCAAATCTGACAGACTCCAAAGTCCATTCTCTTTCCACTAAACTATGGGGCTAGATAAGGAGGTGAAGCTCAGGAAAAGTCATCAGCAATTGCGCTGTTTGTATTGTACTGGGTAACATTTCTTTTAATAACTCATAATCCTTTATTTTTGCTTTATGGTCATAAATAATGCACTTCAGGAAAACTGTAAGTACCATCTTGAAGGAGCCCTAAGTACTGAAAGAACCACAAATGATTGTTTTCAGTTTATCAAATTTTAATAACATTATTTTATTACAATACAACATCTATCCTTTTAAAGAGAATGCTCCCAGAACTCATTATGCAATTATAAAATAATAAAGCTCTTCACAGAGTGAAGAACAAAAGGCAGTTCCTTGCTGACTGCAACAGTCAGCATCTCCTGAAAAAAATTTTTTTAAATCCTAAGCCTGCAGTATTGCTTCTTCAGGCAAAAGCAGATATAGCACAAAGTAAGTATAAGTGAGGAATTGAATAAAACATGACTTAAAATGAATCCACTGTGTATATGTGACACTCCTAACGATATCCTAGGGTGAGAACAGTCTTAAAGCTTGCCGATTTCTCAGGTGACTGAGATGACAGTGGCTTTTACGTACAACCAAGTTAAACCTTTGGCATTTTCTCTTTTGTGTTCTAGTATCGTTATTGACAGTGTTCCCTCGTTATGGGTTGTTTAATTCTAAATGCACACACTTGTTTTTGGAATTTAATACATAGTCATGATTTAAAAATCAGGAGATACTTAACAGTATGAAAAAAAAAAAAAA
>NW_016107511.1:3723602-3738859 GCF_001604975.1 Cebus imitator | reverse complement strand
AAAAAAAAAAAAAAAAAAGGCAAAGAAACCACCCCAAATCCCACTTAGTTTCACCAGAAATAGAAGATTTAATGTGAATTTTCCACAGATGTGCCTTTGGGGCATACTTCAGGCATACTGAAGCCTCACACAGAATGGAGGAGAAAGCGGTTGTAATAGATCTGGGCAAGTAATTCAATTTCATTCAACAGTCACCCTGCGTTCTATTTGTGGATGATCTTTTGGATTAATAAGTAGATAGATTTCCCATCCCATAAACTTGACTCATAAGCACATGTATTAAAAACTTTAAGTGCATTTCTCCCTCATTTTAATTAGGGTCCATGTAAAATATTTTCGCTCTGATTATAACCAGAACTACAAACACCTCCCCTCAACCAAAAGAAGCAGTTACAAGTCCTTTGTGGCACGCTCCAGTTCTGACTTGAATATCACTGCATTTTTTCCCAGAAGAGCAATCTCTTGGGAAAAGAGTCGGGCCACTTTGGGTAACATGTCATGGCAACAGCTTAAAATGAAGAAGGATAGTGGAAATAGACCTTTTCAAACTTTCCAAATCCAGACTTGGGCTCCATTCTGCTTTTAACCATGGAGGAACCAACTATGACATGAGAAATTGGAATAATTTTATCCTTTAAAAGCACCAGTAGTTCCCCTCCTGGAAACATATTAGAAAAGCGTTTGCCCTTTGCCCTTTGCCCTTTCATGGATAGGTCCAAAGACCTTCCCAGGATATAAATTTTTCATCATGTACCGCAGCAGAGCACAACAAAACTGAGCTGCACTGTGGCTGCTGAGTAAGCGTCTCAGCCCACTCCCTAGCCCAGGGACTCCCTCCTGCAGACCAGGCTTCCAGAACAGGGGATTCTCTTCTGTACAGAGGCGGAAGTATCAAATGACTGCATGGCTTGGGCTTCTCAAATAGCTGAAAGCCCAAATATTGAATCTGCAAAAGCTAGCAGTAAGGGAGTAATATGTTTGACTTCTAGTCCAAAGAGCCAAAGTTCAGCTGTGGCTCTCGCATTTTCATGATCTCGGGTAAACTCCCTAACCTCTCTGCTGTACAGGGTGAAGGTAAAAATGACATACTGTTAGGGAAAATGCTTTGTGAATTATAAAGTGCCACATGAATGCACTGTATCATGTAAGCGACGGGCCTGATGAGTGACTGTGTTAATTCCAAAGCATTTCCCCAATTGTCTACAATTCTCACAGCGCTGTATCATCAGGGTTGTCCCTTCTGCTTCCACTGAATTCCATTTCCGTGTCATTTCAGGTCCTCTACGTGCTGTTCGTGGTCCATGTGTCAACCCAGATGTGGGATTTGCACCCTTATTCAACTTTCCTCCCAAAAAAGTCACTTGAGGCCTATGCTTGTAGCAGACTTTACTAAAGTCTTTGAGGAGACTGAGTTTACATGGCAGAAACTCCAAAATAATTTAAAACTGAGTCTTGTGCATTTGATTCCGCCCCTGGTCTACAGGTGTAGCTTCCTAACTGGAGAGTCTGCCCCGCCTTCAACTCCCACCTTGGTGATTTGGAATTCAAACCTGACTTCACCACTCTGCTGCATTAAGTATTTCGATTCCTTCCAGCCCCCATAACCTTCAGAATACAATTCAAGCTCCCTAGCATGGGGATAGCAAGACTGTCAGCCCCCCACCCATGCCCCTCAGCACCTGCTGTTCCAGATGATGCCCGCAGGGCCCTGCTGCAAGCATCCGCTGCTCTTCACTTGATGGATTGCTCTTGGTTTTGGACAATGGGCCTTAAGTGCCAGGAAGGTAATGCTCCCACGGAGCAGCCCTCAGCCCATGAGAGATGGGAACAGAAGGATCAATTCTCCATCTTGCTCAACCTCTAGGGAGGGGGAAGTGCAGAGAGAATCACCTTGAGGTGTTTTCTATACTGTCTGCTAGATTTTTCCCGGTGGCATTGACTCCCAGTGCCCACAGGGCTACGGTGCACATTATTCTGACCGTCTTACATTCCACCTCCCACCCCTGCAACAGTCCCCACTGGAGCTTCCTAGAATCATCCCTCAAAGAAACAACTTGTACTCAAATCTTTGTGTTTTGGCTATTGTCGTGGGTTGAGTTGTGTCCTCTAAAAAGTTGAAGTTCTAATCCCTGGTACCTGTGAACATGACCTTATGTGGAAATAGGGTTTTTATGGATATAATCAAATCTACTTCATGGATATAACTAAGATGAGGGGTGGGCCCTGATCCACTATGCTTAGTGTTCTTATAAGAGTAGAGAGAGCACACATGAGGAGGAGAATGCCGTGTGAACGCAGAGACCACAGGGAGAGCAGAGAGCAGGTTGCAACCGAATAGAGTGGAGTGCCGCCTCTCCAACCAAGGGATGCCTAGGATTCTCAGTAACATGGAAAGCCAAGAGAAGGGCAAGGCACAGGGTACCCTGAGCTTTCAGAGGGGGTATGGCCCTGCTGACACCTTGGTTTCAGGCTTCTGTCCTCCAGAACTGGGAAGGAATACATTTCTGTTGTTTTAAGCCTCCCAGTTTATAGTACTTTGTTACAGGGACCTTAGAAAACTAACACAGTTATCTATTGCTGTGCATAACAACATTCTCAAAAATTAGTGCCAAAACCTCCATTTTCATTTTCTGACATTTTCTGGGTCAGAAACTTGGGCAGGGCTCAGCTGGGCAATTCTTCTGTCCCATGTGGTATCCAATTGACAGCTAGGCAAGTCGAGGGCCTCCACAACAGCTGGTACTTTGTTTGGCACTGTGGCAGGGTCGCAGAGATGACTAAAAGGCTGGAACCGGCTGGGACCATGGCCCAGAGAGCCTGGATATAATGTCTCCAACTTGGCCAGTTTAGATCATCAGAGTTCTTCCATGGTGGCTCAAAGCTACCAGAGTCAAGGTGTTCCAAGACACCCAGGTAGAAGCAGCAAGACTTCTTGTAAGTTAGTCTCAGAAGTTCCAGGATGTTACTTCTACAGATCTGTTGGCTGAGCAGGTCACTAAGTCCAACCCAGATTCAAAGGGTCACGAATAAGACAGCACCCTGAAATGGGAAAAAGAGCAAAGAACTGTGGCCATCCTTCAAGCACATCACATATGCCAGGGTCTGCTGCTAGGGGAACCCAACCTAAGACACTTGCCTGCCAGAGACTTCAGGATCTGGCTCCTGCTCTGTGTCTAGAGTCATCTCATGCCCTCACATTCGCCTTTGATGCCTGACATGCCAGATTCTCTTCTGTTTTTCTAACACCCCATGCTCTATCTTGCTCCCATGCCTTTAGTTACTTTATTTATTATATGCAAAGTAAAAAAAAAAAATACACAAATAGATGTTCATCCTCTCCTCTGCCTAGAATACACTTCCACCTGGTCCTTGTTTACCTGCACCGGAGCTCATCCTTGGAGACCTCGGTTGGATTTCACCTTCTTCATTCCAGTGAGGTCACGCACCTCCACCCTGCCCCTGCCTCTGCAGCATGGAACACGTTGATTTCCTTGTCAGTAAGTTCCTCCAGAGAAGGAATTCTTCTTTCCCTTACTTCTGTATCCTCATGTCTGATGATGGATGAATGAATTATGTGTGGCCCTAAGAACTCCAAGGCAAAAATATGAACAGTTCAGTAAATTGCTAAATTTTTACATTAATGTTCTCCTGTCATTTTTGAGGGATTTTCTTCATGTCAACGAGCTCATTGTGGGAGCTGGTCACCAAGCTGTCACAGGGCTAAGGGGTGTCAGGTGGAGAGAGGATCGAATGCAACTATTTAACTTAAATGATGGGACCTCATATGTGACTCATTGTTTCCACGCCCTCACGTATCTCTCCTTGTTCCCTAATGGGCTTGGCTGATATCTTAATAGACTTAATGTCTTTCTTGCTCCTTGTCTTGTTCTTGCAGTATAAAAAAAAAGTCCCAGTTGCTCCAAACAGGGAAGCTTTTGTTGGTGAGCCTTGTCAGAGTTCTACCAGTTATAAGCTGGGATAAACCAAGCGTGATGGCAGTGGAAAATTTCTCTGTAAAGAACCAGATAGTAAATATTTTAGGCTTTGTGGGCCAAAAAGCAAAATTGAGGATATTTTGTATAGACACAAATGTAACCATTTGAATATTTAAAAAACATCCTAGAGCCAGCAGGCAGTGAACCAGATTTGGACGACGGGCTGTGATTTGCCACCCGTGGTGTAGTAGATTGAGAGCAAAATTTGAGGTGAGGAGAGCTGGGCTCAAGCCCTTACTCGGTCCATTATTGTATGACCAACCTAGAGCGGAAGGCTCTGGGGGAGATCCACCAACAATGGAGGCTCCACTCCCCAGGGCATAGGGCGGAGGTGGGGACTGTGGCCAACCTGATCCGAGGGCAAGGGGAGCTCCAGATCCTTGGTCCTGGAGGAACAACAGAGGAAAGAAATGTGGTTACAGCCCTGGACCTCCAGGGAACACACAGTGAGCTCAGCGCCACCCCAGAACCACACCTATAGGCACTGGATGCTGAACTAATGGATAAAGTGAAGGGAATTGTGTGTGGGCCTCAAGCCAAAACAGGACAGGTGGCTCACCCAGAGGATCTCGGCCCACATTCCATTCTGCGTCAGTGCCCAAAGATATCTCTCACCGGAGCTCTGGCTTCCCTGTGAGTTAAAAATTAACTGGGGCTCGAACTCCTGTATCTAGGAATGCAGTAAACACAAAGTTCTCAGCCAGGGTCTGGTGCCCTCTTGGGGGCATCTAAAGTGTGTGAAGGTGTTTCTGGCTGCCCGTTGGTCCTCGGGGAAGGGCATTGGCCAGCGACGGCACATGCTCTGCGGTTTGTAGAATAGACCCGAGCAATGGAGACGTGTCCTGACCAAATGCCAGCAGCTCCCCCTTGAGAATCGCTGCTAGGGAGGCACACTGGTGTTTCTGGACTGCTGGAATGCAGGGGGAGGAACAGCCTCAGTATCCTGAATTCCAGTGAGCCTCACTTTCCTCATTTAATCTCAAGGATGCTTGCAAGAATAAAGACATAATTAATTACATTTAAGTCTTTTGTTGACTGACAAATGTTATAAATACAGCAATCATTGTAATGTGTCCTCCACTGGCTCCTAAATTTGATGTCTTTTTAAAAAAATTGAGGCCAGGCTCGGTAGCACACCCATAATCCTAGCACTTTGGGAGGCTGAGGTGGGCGGATCACTTGAGGTCAGGAGTTTGAGACCAGCCTGGCCAACATGGTGAAACTGCATCTCTACTAAAAAATACAAACATTAGCAGGGCATGGTGGTGCACACCTGTAGTCCCAGTTACTCGAGAGGGTGAGGCACAAGAATCGCTTCAACCCAGGAGGTGGAGGTGGCAGTAAGTCTAGATTGAGCCACTGCACTCCAGCCTGGGCGACAGAGTGAAACTCCGTCTCAATAAATAAATAAATAAATTCAAACACGACTTACATAAAGTGCACAAATCATAAGGTACAGCTCAATGACATACGTGTACCTACCTTGACACATACCCAGATCAGGATATGTGACGTTTGCATCATCCTAGAAGGTTCCCTCAGGCCCCTTTCCAGTCAGTTCTCTCCTCCCAGAGGCAGCCACGCTTCCGAACTCTCCATAGACAAGTTTTGCCTGCCCTTGAGCTCCATGTAAGGAGAATCGTCCAGCATCTCCTCTTTCACATCTGGCCTCCTTTGCGAACGTGGCCCTGAGGTTAATCCGTATTGTTGCTTGGACCAGCTCTGCACAAGCAACAATATTGCTGTGTTGACATATTTTTTTCTGCATCATGACATATATTTTATGCTTTGTCATGACATATATCTTTTTTAGGTGGAAAAGGCTTTTTATTGCTGTGTCATGACATATATCTTTTTTAGGTGGAAAAGGCTTTTTTTTTTTTCAGAGACGAGTCTCTGTCGCCCAGGGTGGAGTGCAGTGGCGCGATCTCCACTCACTGCAACCTCTGCCTCTGGGTTCTAGCAATTCTCCTGCCTCAGTCTCCCGAGTAGCTGGGACTACAGGCACACGCCACCATGCCCAGCTAATTTTTTGTATTTTAGTAGAGACAGGGTTTCACTGTGTCGCCCAAGCTGGTCTCGAACTCCTGAGCTCAGGCAATCCACCTGTCTCAGACTCCCAAAGTGCTAGGATTATAGGCGTGGACCACAGGGCCTGGCCGGGTGGAAAGGAATTTTAAAAATCGCACAATTATAGCAGAAGCTACAAATAATCATTCTACCTCTTGCATGAGTTCAGATCCTGGTCTCTTTACCAGCCTCACTCCCACACTGGGGGAATTATAACATCAATTAGCTTTTAGCTGTGTCGGTGTGCTGGGCTTGGAAAAGCCTGTCATTCCTAACAAGGGCAAGGGCTTCAAGGGGGAAAGGCTTCTATTAGCTTAGTATTTATTAGTCTACTTATCTGTCCTTCAAGTCAAAAATCTGCTTGCCTCATATTTAACTGTTTTATTTACCTTGAAAGAAAGGCCACTCTAAAGTGCAGATAAGCTTTTTAACTTGGAAGCGTGGTGCTTTATACAAAAAGCACACGCTCTGCAAACAAGACGCGGGGAGTGGAATGGAAAACTCCACTGAGTGCTTTCCTGGACTCATGCCATTCTGTGAATACTTAATTATGTATATATAGATATTTAAAGCCAACTGTTCTCACATTTAGGCCAATTTTTCTTTTGCTAATATGGTCTTTTCTTGTCTTCAATTCAAAACAGATTGAGAATCGAGAAAGATATATTTCTATCCACAGTTTCATTTCACCAATCATCTGTTCATTTTCAACTAATGACAACCATTTATATGTCTTTAAATATTAATGCGGGTGCCAAAGAACACAAGGCAAAGGCTCTGTTCGTTCAGAGCCCAAATTGATTGAGAGAATTCCTGCAGAAGTGCAGGCCGAGGTGAAGTTTCTTCTCACTGGTGGATTTGGTCTGGCAGCGCCCATTGCTGGAGGAGCACAAAGACGAAATGAATGAGTGCAGAGGGAGTAATACCAGTCAAAAATCTACAGGTTCAGGTGTATAGTTAGGCAAGCACCTAACACCATTTCTTTGTCGATGGTGCCATGTTAAGTTGACTCTGGATCCCCTGAGAAGCTGCGAAGAAACTCAGGGAAGAAATGACTGTACGCTTTTTCCCTTGATTAGTTATGGTCACTACATCACTTCACCTTAATCTGACAGCAGCTGCATCACCTTTTGCAGCTGCTGTATTTCATAATGCTTAGGGTTTATTAGCCATTATCCCATAGCTCTCTGTCCGCGGTGCAGTGTGGTGCTTAGATTCCTTAGGTGACAGGAAAGTACTCTTGCCACCTTGAGCGGTGAAGAGGCTAAATGACTTCTGCAGGGATAACATTCAGTAAGTGGAGGCAGGCCTGCCTCATCCTCTCCTTTGTCTCCAGGTCAAATGGAATGACACTCTAAAAATGTACCAGAATAAATCCTTTGCAATATTTTATTTTACTTTATTTTTATTTTTTACACGGAGTGTCTCTCTGTTGCCCAGGCTGGAGTGCAGCGGTGGAATCTCAGCTCGCTGCAACCTCCACCTCCCAGGTTCAAGTGATTCTCCTGCCTCAGCCTCCCAAGTAGCTGGGATTACAGGTGCCCACCACCACATCCAGGTAATTTTTGTAATTTTTGTATTCTGGGTTTTGCCATGTTGGCCAGACTGATTTCGAACTCCTGACCTCAAATGACCCACCCGCCTCGGCCTCCCAAAGTGTTGGGATTACAGGCGTGAGCCACTGTGCCCAGCCCCTTTGCAATATTTATAAAGGCTAACTAAAAGGCACAGAGTCCTTATTTTAATACAATGGAATATAAAGCCTTGTCCATTAAATCAGAATCAAGTTGCTTGATTTGTCCCAGTGAATTGACTACAAATGACCAGATGCTACTACCCGTTGTCTGTCTTCCTTCTCCCTCTGCTCACCAGAACATAAGCTGCATAAGGGCAGGGACTTGGCTTAGTTCACTGTAATATCCAGAGCCCCTAGGCCAGGGCCTGATACACAGTGGGTGGTCTATAAATACTTACTAAGTATGTGAGAGGATAAAGAAATGAAGGAATGAGGGAAGAAAGGAAAGAGCAAGGCTTAGATCAGCGGAGTGGCTTGCTGAAGGCCATACAACCATAGCAACCTCGACGTTCCAAAGACTGAGCATAAACTCCACCCCACTGTTAGGTCTTTCCATCTGTGCTTTCATTTTCATCGATAGCATTCATTGCCTTTAAGGAGGTGAGGGTGGAGGGGAGGAGAGACATTGCCTTGCCTTTTTTCTAGAGAAATACCTTTAACAAGTTGTAAGAGTTGCTGTCTGTCTTATATGAGGAAGAGAGCGATAAAGTTGCTTTGGATGTGAATGCTGGTGCTGGCTAGACCCCCTAACTAGCAAGTGATTTGACAACTTACAGCCTGTGATTTAAGTTCATAGATCACAACATATCAGAGACCTTATCAAGGCAACGGTTGTTGTAATTCTACAGGTGTTAAAGATCGGGGTAGTCATTCCTCCCGAGGGACTTACATGGAACCTTTTTTTTTTTTTAAACCATATCACCTAAGTTTCTTGTGTATCACAAGACATGCCCATAGAAAAGGTAAACTTGGTGGTTGATGCTCTTTTTTTTCCATGCTTATCACATACTAGAGAAATATATCTGCTCATGAATATGTAAATAATTTTCATTTAAAATCTAACTGGCTTGAAAGAAAATTCTTGAATCACCTCTTGGTGTTCTAGGAATTCAATATTTCTCAGTGCAAATATCAAACTCCTACTCAGATGCACCAAATGGAGACTTGGCTGTTTTTAAAGCATCTATTTACTCAGAAGAATACAGCCCACGCACAGGGAAAATGTCCCTTCTTCTACCGGTGTCCCAAATGCTTCTTTGCTTAAAGATTGCTCAAAAGCGAGGCCAGTGTAGATAATGCAGCTCTCTAGTGAAGGGTGAGCCAGTGCAGCTCCATATTACATATGTGTGTTTCATAAAATTATAAGGCTCTTAGTAAGGAGGGGAAAGAACCAATTCAGAGAGAAAGAGATTATGCTTCTGGAAAGGATAAGATGCCAAGATGGTGGATGGTACCAGTTAGTTCACCTGAACGCCTTTTAAAAAACGTCTATGTGTACCTTTCTTTATTCTTGTGTTCTCAAGACAGGGAGCAAAACAGCAGCTTATCAACGTTTTCTCCTAACAGAAAATCACAGTAACCGAGTTTACCCAAAAGCATATTAATTTTCCTGGCCAGCCGCCTTTACCTTTATTTCTTTTATTGCATTAAAAATCCAGACTAATGAAGGCAATCGTTGCCGCAGCGGGCCAAATTAAGTTTCTCTCTGCCTTCATCTCAGAACGATGTCATTAAGTGTGCAGCCTGTGAAATGCTAAGGACAGCCTGTTTCCACTGTGACATGGTCATGCAGGAATGCCAGGGAATGGTGACATATACCACTGAATGTCATAAAGCTTTTTTTTTTTTTAATTTTATTGCATTTTAGGTTTTGGGGTACATGTGGAGAACATGCATGATTGTTACATAGGCACACAGTGTGATCTGCTGCCTTCCTCGCCATCACCCACATCTAGCACTTCTCCCCATGCTATCTCTCCCCAACTCCCCTCCCCCCGCTGTCCCTCCCTTATTTCCCCCCAACAGACCCCAGTGTGTAGTGCTCCCCTCCCTGTGTCCATGTGTTCTCATTGTTCAACACCTGCCTATGAGTATAAAGCTTTAAAGAGTTACAGTAACACCTACACTGCAGGCCAAGCAGAATATGATCATTCACTTTTCTTTGTAAACAGACTCCGTGAAGCCAGAGGGAAGGGAGACGGGGAGTGACCAGGAAATGACGGCATGACGGCTCTGCAAACTTGCTCTGCGGGCGATTTGGTCTTCAGTCTCTTGACTCGCCAGTCACTCAGAGGCTTTACATAGAACTGGGAATTGGGACCACCAAATTGCACAGCTTCCTGGCAGTCCTTTTGGCCACAGGCAGCTCTTGAATCACGGGGCTATACCATATGGCCTCTTTATTCCTGCTTATGATTAAGCAAGCTCCAGGGTGCTTTCACAATACAGATATATTAGTCAAATGAGTTTACCTCATTTGCTTCCATGGGCCTTGGGATTTGAAGAGTTAGATTCCAGTCCACTCACCAAGTTTCTTTCATGGAGATGGTTTTCTTACAGTGAAGAAAGTGAAAACTATTCAGTTAGACCCCTCTGGTGTGTTGTTTGCATGTGTCTAGGTAGTCTCTGAGTCCTTATCCTTACTCAGATGTAACCATTTGTGTTGACATTGATAATAAAAACACTACTATTGCCAATCACCCAGCATGTGTTCCTAATACCCACTATGTATAAGGCATGGTTCTAGATGCTATGAGCTAGACATTGATCAGAAGCTGTAAGACCTGCTCTCGAGAAGACAGGTTAAATATTCATTAAAGTAATTCAGAATACACAACAGTCTGGAAAAAAAAAAAAAAAAAAAAAAAGACAGCAGTTTAAATAATAACTGCAAGAAGAATGTGAGGAAAAACAGAGATCAAGAGAGGTAAGTATAGTTTGGAAAGATCGAGAATGATGTGAAATTTAGATCATGGAAAATGTAAAATTTAAGGGTAATAACCTTTAAGGAGGGATAAGCAGAGAAAAGGGGCAAGCCCGAGGGAACAGCTAAAGACTAGTTTGACGAGAATGAAAAGGTCAGCTGTGTTCCACTTGTGCACGGTCTCAGATGGTAAGCTAAGGAATTTAAACTTGTCTTTAAAAAATAAAAAAAGAAGCAAGTCACTTTATTGAGGTATGATTGACATATAAAAAGCTGTGCCTTCTTAATGTCTACATCTTGGTCAGTATATGACTATGAAGGAATCACCGTCATCAAGGACATGTTTATGTCCACAAACTTTTTTTTTTTTAATGGACAGCGGGGAGCCATAGAATGTTCTTAATAAGGGACTTATATCATTTAGGGCTATTTTACCATAAGCAGCAGAGAAGCCAATTTGATCTGGCTTAAACAACAAAGGAAGTTTCTTGGCTTACACAATAAAATCTCCACAAGTAGATACTGGCCTCGGGTAAGGCTTGATCTGGCAGTCTAAACAAGAGCTCCAGGGCACTAGTTTCTCTCTGCCTCAGCTTCATCCTCAGAAGCCACATTGCCCTATCTTCCATCCCTGTCCTCTTCATAGGCAGTTCCCGGCTCTCCATGTGTGGCAGAAAATGTCTGTCTACAGCAATCCCAGGCCTCAGATGTCCCTACACCATCTGGAGGAAGAGCGAGCTCTTTCGTGGTAGCATCTCTGGAAGAGGAGGAAGCTTGTCTTTCCCAGAGGTCTCAAATGGCTCCTGTGTCTTGATAGATCTGATTGGTTATCTGGGAATCAGTGGAGGATGTAAGTAGGCAGATGGCAAAAGCTGATTGGTTTAAGCCAACCACAGTCCAACCCTAGAGCAGGAGATGGGTGAATCCTCCCAAGCCACGGGGCTGAGAATAAGAAAGGATAGATTTCCTGAAGGCGGGTGGATCACGAGGTCAAGAGATCAAGACCATCCTGGTCAACAAGGTGAAACCTCGTCTCTACTAAAAATACAAAAATTAGCTGGGCATCATGGTGCGTGCCTGTAATCCCAGCTACTCTGGAGGCTGAGGCAGGAGAATTGCTTGAACCCAGGAGGCGGAGGTTGCGGTGAGCTGAGATCGCGCCATTGCACTCCAGCCTGGGTAACAAGAGCGAAACTCCGTCTCAAAAAAAAAAAGAGAAGCAAGCAGCTTAGAAACAAGTTCATTGTTGTCAGTTCATTGGTGGAGATGTCACTACTGGGCAAGTGTTCTGGAACATTTTATTTGAATCTCTGCGGTCCTAGAGAATGTCTCATGATAAACCTTATTAAAGCAGGAGACATGTGAAGAGCTTGTAGAAAGTCCTTGGAAATAGTTTATCGCAGAATGTAAGCTTGAGCCTCCTTTCCTTCCTGGCCCTGTTTTGTTTGCATTTGACAGAAATGATTTCATCCTGGTATCTGGAACTTTCACATCAGCCACCTCCCCCGCCTCCGCCTGGCCCCATACGCCCGCCTTGCCCCTTTCACTTCAGAAAGTCTTAGAAAGGCATCATCTTGTTTCACATAGACGCAAGGGTGATCTCTCAAACTGAAAGAATTCTCAAATTTGTATTTGGAAATAAAGGAATTCTGGCCAGGTACAGTGGTTCATGCCTGTATCCCAGCACTTTGGGAGGCTGAGGTGGGAGGGCTTCTTGAACCCAGGAGTTAGAGACCAGCCTGGGCAACATGACAAAACCCTGTCTCTACAAAAAATAAAAGCAAATTGCCCTGCACAGCTGTGTGTGCCTATAGTCCCAGCTACTTGGGGGCTGAGGTAGGAGGATTACTTGAGCCCAAGAGGTTGAGGCTGAGGCAGTGAGCTGTGATCACACCGCTGCACTCTGTCTCTCTCTCTCTCTCAAAAAAAAAGGAATTATCTTTCGAGAGCTGGAGATGCTAGCATTTTTGTTTGTTTGTTGTTGAGATGGACTCTTGCTCTATAGCCCAGGCTGGAGTGCAGTGGCACGATCTCGGCTTGCTGCAACCTCCGCCTCCCTGGTCCCAGTTCAGGCAATTCTTCTGCCTCAGCCTCCCAAGTATCTGGGATTACAGGCACAAGCCACCACGCCCAGCTAATTTTTGTATTTCTAGTAGAGACAGGGTTTCACCATGTTGGCCAGCCTGGTTTTGAACTGCTATCCTCGTGATCCGCCCAGCTCGGCCTCCCAAAGCGCTGGGATTACAGGCGTGAGCCACTGTGTGTGGCCAGAATTCCTTTATTTTTAAGAAATCTTATCCATAGGTTCTAAGTTCATTCTGGATACTTACCAGCCAAGAGAAGGCAGCAGGCATTCTGAATTCAAGAGAAAAGTGTGATTGGCCTGGAAGAAGAATGCCTTTGTGATTATGTGTGTTCCTTTTCTTAAACCGTAGGACTCAACCATTTGGTCCCCCACAAAAGCAAATTTCGACACTGACTTCAGTGGGAAGAAGGAAACCATGTTTTCAACAGAAGGGCTTTTTTTTTTTTTTTTTTTTTTTTTTTTTTTTTTTTTTTTTTTTTTTTTTTTTTGCTTTCCCCATCTGGCTCCAGTCACTGCCGGCCAGAACCCATTGTGAACTACAAAGCTATCTGTCCACAAATTAGGAGCACACCCACCAGGCCTTGCCAGCTATTTTCTTTCTTCGATGAAGTCACGACTGCCATTGCCACCACAGTTCAATACTACAGAAACAATCGTGAGGGATTAGTGTCTGTAATGCTCAGTTTTGGGGGTAGGGAAGAGAGACAGGTGTCCCCCACCTGGCTTCCATTCACACTGGCTGTCTGTCCCCCCCACCCCCGCCTTATTTCTTCCTCTGCCTTGAGCTGGTACCTTTACAAATGAATGTAGCCCCGGGAGGGTGTGAAGCTAGGCATGGATGGGAGGAAATTCTTAAACGAGAGGGTTTGGCTACAGGAAAGACAGCGAATTCTAAAGAAGACTCCTGATCGTAATTGGAGACACGTCCCAGTAAAGTGTATCTGGGCTTGACATGATTCTCTAACCCTGAGAAGGACTCCTTTATACTTGGAAGGCTTTCAATTCAGATTAGCAGGCTGAGCCATAACAACCCTTGATTGGGAAGAAAAATCCAAGTTCAAGTTAGAAAGAAAAATAGAGAGCAAAGCAGGTCTTCCACTTCCAGCCTGTGTTTATTTGTACTCAACTTTAACAGCTGGACCAAGCAGGCTTTACTCTTAGTCCTTTCTGGCAGTGTCCTCAGAATGAGCAGGTTGATTTGTGGCTAAGACTCCGGGTTTAAAAAAACATCTCCCATGCAGATGGCACACCCTTCTTAAATGCAGAAGGTAATACATGATCTATTGAAGATAACGTTGCAGGTTTGGAAAATTTCAATTACACGGAAAGTGAAGTGAAATGAAAAATGATAAATTGTTTAGTGCCAAATAAGCCCTAGGTATGGAGAGCCAGAGAACAGGAACATAGGAGGCCAGAAGGCCTGAGGAAAGGTGGCAGACCGCATTTCTCCATGTGTACCTAGAATTTGGGTCTGTACTCATGCTTTTGGAACTTAGAGCTAATGGGTGCTATTTCCGCTATCGAGGGCATCAAGAAAGCAATCTTGGACTGATTTTCTTCTCTTTCTTCCTCTCGTTCCATCTTCTAGAATATCTCCTTGCTTAGCAGTTCGAATTTTTCCAAGTAGTTTCTAAGGAAGTTTCTAAGTAGTTTCTAAGAAGCACAAAATAAGTATAAGCAATTCTAAGTCAATTTTCTGAATGTTTACCAAACAAATAATGCTAAGCATATTAACTACTTTTGCCTAAAAAGAGGAAGATGACTTTGTCTTTGTTCCACAACAGCACTATCATTTCATTGTTTTCTGTTTGTTTGTTTGTTTTTAGACAGAGTCTCGCTCTGTTGCCAGGGGCCAGGCTGGAGTGCAGTGGTGTGATTTCGGCTCACCGCAACCTCCGCCTCCTGGGTTCAGGCAATTCTCCTGCCCCAGTCTCCTGAGTTGCTGGGACTACAGGCACGCGCCACCATGCCCAGCTAATTTTTTGTATTTTTAGTAAAGACGGGGTTCACCATGTTGACCAGGATGGTCTCGATCTCTTGACCTCGTGATCCACCCGCCTCGGCCTCCCAAAGTGCTGGGATTACAGGCGTGAGCCACCACGCCCGGCCACCAGCAAACTTTTTCTAGGGAGCTTTTAAGATGGCCAACTGTCCCAGGCTGCTGAAAGTTTCCCAGTTTCAGCACTGAAAGTCTCACAGCCTAGGACACCCCTCAGTCCTAGACAAAGATGTATGTTCACTCTACATTTAATAACACTGATGAGAATAATATTTGTCTTTATTATAGCCAGGTGCTATACTAAATGATTTAGTTAGCTTTTAAAAATGTAATCTTCAGCCGGGCATGGTGGCTCACGCTAGCACTTTGGTAGGCCAAGGTGGGTGGATTATTTGAGCTCACAAGTTTGCGAACAGCGTGGGCAACATGGCAAAACGCTGTCTCTACTAAAAATACAAAAACTAGCCTCGTGTGGTGGTTCACACCTGTAGTGACAGCTACTTGGGAGGCTGAGGTGGGAGGGTCACTTGAACCCGGGAGGTCGAGGCTGCAGTGAGCCCTGATCACACCACTGCACTCCAGCCTGGGCAACAGAGTGAGACCCTGTC
>NW_016107511.1:3718963-3722622 GCF_001604975.1 Cebus imitator | reverse complement strand
ACCAGGATGGTCTTGATCTTGACCTCGTGATCCACCCGCCTCGGCCTCCCAAAGTGCTAGGATTACAGGCTTGAGCCACCGCGCCTGGCCTTTTTTTTTTATTTTATTTTGAGACAGAGTCTTTCTCTGTGGCCCAGGCTGGAGTGTAGTGGCATGATCTTAGCTCACTGCAACCTCTGCCTTCCTGGTTCAAGTGATTCTCCTTCCTCAGCCTCCCTAGTAGCTGGGACTACAAGTACCTGCGACCACACCAAGATAATTTTTGTATTTTTAGTAGAGATGGGGTTTCATCATGTTTGCCAGGCTGGTCTCAAACTCCTGACCTTGTGATCTGCCTACCTCGGCCTTCCAAAATGCTGGGATTACAGGTGTGAGCCACCGTGCCCAGCCACAGTTTGCTTTATTTGAGAAACCTGGTTGACATAAAAAGCCTCTTTCTGGGATAGCCTCTGAATTATGATATGTTTGGGTGTGAAGGCGAAATGGGAGTGAGGGACATTTACTTATCCATTCATTCACTAGGTCCTGAGTGCCAATTCTCTGCCCGGCACTATTCTAGGTATTCGGTTACAGGGCAAACAAAATAAAGTCCTAGCCCTCATGGAGTTTCTGTTCTCAGTGGGGAAATGGGCAATAAAGAGATACACTAGGCAGTAACACGGTTTCCGGTAGCGGTAAAAGTTGTGAAAGAGACTAGAGCAGGGCAAGGGGACAAAACAAAGGGAAATCTGAGATAGGCATCATCAAGAAAGAGATTTAGTGTGGGGCAAAATCCTGAAGGAAGCAAGAGAGACCGTCATGTGTGGATCTGGAAGGAAATCTTCCAGAGAGACAGCAGGTGCAAAGACCCCAAGATGAAAATGTGCTTGGCACATCTGAGAATGCAGCGGTGAAATAGCAGAAGAACATAACGCACTCCACTGTTGTTTACAGGGCCCTTTAGCCATTTCTGCATGTGGGCTAGGATAATTTTAGAGCGCTGAGATAAAATGCAAAAACAACAATCATGCATTTTTTAAAACTAACTCTGGGATGAAAAGGGAAGTATGTAAACAACTATGTTTTGTTAAAGATTCATAGGAACATTGTGACCTGACAAGCACAAAGAAGCTCCCAGCCTCCCTGGACTCTCACTGGAACCCAAATGTCTGTGGTCATCGGTCACCTCTTGATCACAAGCCTCCTCTTAACATTAAAAGGGCCTGAAATTTGGACTTAAGGTGGTTATTCAGGACATTGGTCCCCATCTTCTCAGTTTGCTGGCTCTCGGAAATAAAGTCGCCTTCCTTGCCCCAACTCCTTGTATCCTTGCATTTTTTTTTGAGACAGAGTCTTGTTCTGTCACCAGGTTGGGATGCACTGGTGCAATCTCAGCTCACTGCAACCTCTGCCTCCTAGATTCAAGTGATTCTCCTGCCTCAGCCTCCTGAGTAGCTGGGACTACAGGCACACTCCACCACACCCAGCTAATCTTTGTATTTTTAGTAGAGACAGGGCTTCACCATGTTGGCCAGGCTGGTCTCAAACTCTTGACCTCAGGTGATCTGCCCACCTTGGCCTCCCAAAGTGCTGGGATTACAGGTGTGCACCACCATGCCTGGCCTGTCTCCTTGTCTTATTGGCTGTCGTGCAGTGGGCAGAACGAATTTGGACTTTGTTACAAGAAACATTGAAGGATTGAGAGAATGGCAATAAATGACCAGATTTATGCCCCAAAGACTCGTTCTAGGTGCCATGGAAACAGAGACCCTGTTGCAGAAGTGGAGGAAAGAGATGCTAACGGCCTGAGTTAATAGAACAGTCGTCCAGGAGAGTGTTACATTTGAGATCTATTTGGAGACATATTGCCTCGGTGAGCTGAGGCAAAGGCGACATTTAAATCACCACAGGCGATTTCTGTGCATCCTGAAGGTTAAGGAGCACCACTGCTTTAAATCATGATCAGTGATTTAGACCCGTAGTTCAGCTCCTCTCAAACTTGGTTGCACTTTTTAACCACCCAGGGGACTTAAAAAAATACTGGAGCTGGCCGGGCATGGTGGTTTATGTCTGTAATCCCAGCACTTTGGGAGGCCGAGGCAAGCAGATCTCAAGGTCAGGAGTTCCAGACCAGCGTGACTAATATGGTAAAAAACGCTTCTCTACTAAAAATACAAAAAATTAGCCCAGCTTGGTGGTGCATGCCTGTAATCCCAGCTAATCAGGACCCTGAGGCAGGAGAATCACTTGAACCCAGGAGGTGGAGGTGCAGTGAGCTGAGATTGTGCCACTGTACTCTGGCCTGAGCAACAAGAGTGAACCTCTGTTTCAAAAAATAAAAAAAAAATACTGGAGCTTTGATCCCACTCCAGACTGGGAGCGCAGCGGGGGCATTAGGATTTAAAAAACATCCTTGGGTGATTCTTCTTTGCAGTCAAGTTGAAAATTTCTGTCTAGAGAATAGTGGAACTCTGGTGTGCGAGGTAGACAGCAAGAATTGATTGGCGATGCTTTGCTTTGAAGCAAGTTCTATGAGAATCAAGTTCTATAAGAGAAGACTGAAAGATGCTCATAATCATGTATGGTCCCAAATGTCTCTGGTGGGTCCCTGCTTCCCTCCCCTCCCCCATGCTGTCAGATGCAGAGCCAGTCACCAGTATCTAACCTCCCCGTACTGAAGCCAAGCCACCAAAGCTGGCGATGGTCACAGCGTGACCTGACTGTCAAGCGTCATCTCCTCACCAGTGTTTGCCCAGGTCGACTTTCTTTTCCAGCGACCATCAAGGTCTGGGAGATCGCAGGGCAAGGCAGGAGGCGTCCAGACAGCGGCTCTCTTTCGTTGCTAGAAAGGCATCTGGCAACCATTCTCTCCAGCTCTCAGGAACAGGCCTGAAATTCCCTTACTATTGATGGGAAAATGCAAGCAAAAATCAAAGTAATAATCAGTGTCACTTGGTGAATTAGTGATGGAGACGGGAACAGAATCCAGACTTTCTAACGTGGAGATCCCCTGCTTTTAAGTCTAAATGGCTCTTTTATTCTAATCCAGCTGTGCCGCATTAATAAGGCTTTGATGAGATCCAGCTCTGTGTTTTGTAGAGTTAACATATTTGATATTTACCTCAGCTATTTGTTGTCTGTTTAATAGGTTTGGTTTGTCATCCCAGATGCACATTATTTAGCAGTGCATAATCACATACAATTGTTTACGCTATTTACTGTTTGAAGTCTTGCCAAGAAGGACTTGGTGTAAACTAGCTGTCTGCAGCAGCCACACTAAGTTAAGCCTTTAAAAGGGTCTAATTGGGCCTATATAAATAAACACAACGATATGGAAAAGAACTCCACATACATTTAGTATACTGCTGGCCGGCTGGCACGCATGCAGGCCTCTATTGTGGAATGGATAGGACTAAATCTTACTCAGAAAGGTACACAGAGCTATTTAAGTTTTAATTTAGAGCTCATCTGACTCTCTCTCCCTCTGTCTTACGTGCGCGCATATGCGCGCACACACACACACACACATGCACGCACAAGAGAAAAATCTGTTCATTGGCAATAAATTTTAATCATGTAGTTAGCAAAGCTTGACTCTGGCTTTTATTCTTAGAGAAAATGGTCAGTGAAGCAAATCTCATCTCTGCTCATTACAAGGCCAATGGGCAGGTCATGGTAAC
>NW_016107511.1:3714498-3718662 GCF_001604975.1 Cebus imitator | reverse complement strand
GCTCTGATCATCTTTTAAGCGAATAAAGGAAACCAGCAAAAATTCACCAACTAACCACTAAGGCACATGAAAAGAAGCAGAGCGTAAGGGAGGCAGCATTTTCCAAAAATGTTCAGCACAATTTCTTGTTGTACAAAAATTCAGTGCAACTTTCTGATGGGAGTTGCAGGAGTCTATGGCACAGTTTTTGTGCATGAAAACAGTACAGCATGATGGAGGAGTTTTAGGACTCGCTGAGAATTAATAATTACTGGGTAAAAGGTACATTTCTTCAATAAATATTCATTGAGGCCTCACTGTGCATCAGTCTCTGGGCTAAGTGTCACAGGCCGGGGCAGATGGCGTGCAAAGATCTGGAAGGCCTCATCTTCACTCTTAAAGAATGAATAATTTAAGATATTTTGTCTTCTTTATGCTTTTGTTCATGCTGACTCCTCCAGTGAAGTGTCCTCCGCTGCCAACCTAGGGATGGAGGCACATCCTTTGGAACTTTTTTCAATTACTAGTTCTACTTGAGCCCTTCTTTGTAGCTAATTCCTTCTGCTTTGACTTCCCTATACAAGATGTAAACCTTTTTGTTTCACAATGCCTTCAGGGCAAAGGGCAGATCCTGTGGCTCTTTGTATCCTGTGCTTAATGAGATACAGCATACATTCAATCAACATCTGTTGAATCCATAAATAAATGAATGAACAATATTAATAGCTCCTTGGAAAATGGCAAGCTATTTTAATACCTTATTGAAGTGTTTGAATTTACCTCCTCTGAAATGGTACTAGGACGGTACTTAAACTGGTTCACATTGTTTAATTAATACCAGAAAGTTTTATGTTGGCTAAAATCCTGTGACATTATTTCTGCTTCATATAGCAAATTTTATTTATTCTTTTTTTTTTTCTTTGAGACAGAGTCTTGCACTGTCATCTAGGCTGGAGTCCAGTGGCGTAATCTCAGCTCACTACAACCTCCATCTCTTGGGTTCAAGTGATTCTCCTTGCTCAGCCTCTCGAGTAGCTGGGATTACAAGCACATGCCACCAGGTCCAGCTATTTTTTTGTATTTTTAGTAGAGACGAGGTTTCACCATGTTGGCCAGGCTGGTCTGGAACTCCTGACCTCATGTGATCCACCTGCCATGGCCCCCAAAGTGCTGGGATTACAGACGTAAGCTACAGTGCCCGGCCTAGCAAGTTTCACTTAAAAGCTTTTTTGGAATTATTGTTGATTTTGGAGTGTATGATGCAGGTATTGTGGTTATATTTAAAAAGGGGAGTCCTCGTATGTTAGAAATAAATGCTGAAATACTTAGACATAAAATTAGACGATGTCTGAAAATTGCTTCAAAATAACCAGAGAGAATTAAAGAGTATAGATGAAACAAGACTGGCCATAAATTAGTGTTGAAGTTGGGTGATGAATACATGGAGGTTCATTTAATGATTTCATCTACTTTTGNTGAAAAGCACTTAGAATAACACCTGCCATTTATGTACCTGTGTGTGTATTAAAATGTAGATGTATGCTTGTATATATAAATATATGTATCAGTTTATAATATATACTTACATATTTATTAAAAATATATATTATATATAATAATATATACTTATAAAAATATATATTTTTTATAATATAATTCTAAAAAAAATGTAGTTACATTTACAGAAGAGGAGAATCTAATGCAAGGGTCACAACTAAACAATAAACGTAATACTGCAGACCTAAGTTTCTCCCACTCGGGAATGCCCACAACACTGCACTTTTGGGATTAAGTAAAAGTAACAGAAATGTATGCTTGTTCCATTTCTGATTACTCCACGGTTTAGCCCTTAAAAATTGTTCATTGTCTTCCTAGGAGGCCAACATTCATTATCTATGATTGCAATTTGACCACTTTCTATTACAAACGAACTTGCCACAACTGGTTATGTCAGGCACGGAGGACTGAACAAAGGAAAAAAATGTGCTTCAACCCTGGGATCTCAGAAATATCCTGAGATCAGTACTGGACCACCTTCGTCTAGGATGGGTAAGCGAAAACTCTTCCACTTCTCATTCCCCATTACGTTCCATTCTAGCAATTTTCATGAGTCTTACTATTTTTGAGGTAGGATTGCTGGTAAAAAATCTAGGCTGTCAAGTTAAATTTGAATTTCAGAGAAATACATACTTTTTAAAGTGTAAGTATCTCAAATATTTCATGGGATATACTTATTTTCATTTGCTAAATCTGGCAACCCTACTCATGGGGCAATGTGGTATAATTCCAACAGTTAGTCAATTAATTAAAGGATCATATTCTATACTTAGTTGATTTAATCATCTTGAAAAGCCTCCTTTAGCTCTGTCCTTCACTAAACTATTGAACTAAAAAGGCTCAACTTTACTTTAAAAAATCCCTATCGAATTCTCATAAGAATACCTGTACTTGCAAATCTATTATTTCATTAAGCAGAATAGCATATATATTGTTAAAATAAAATCAAACAATACTAAAAGGCTGACAGTGAAATGCAACTGGCTCCTGCCACGCTTCCCCCGACCCCCCACATCCACTCAGTACCTCGAGCTGAGCAGCAGGCAGAGGCTGCCCTCCCTGGAGTTCTCTTCCTATCACTAAAAAGTAGTCTCACTCCTCGCATCTGCAATCCTAGCACTTTGGGAGGCCAAGGTGGGCAGATCACCCGAGGTCGGGAGTTTGAGACCAGCCTGACCAACATAGAGAAACCCCGTCTCTACTAAAAATACAAATGATTAACCAGGCGTGATGGTGCATGCCTGTAATCTCAGCTACTTGGGAGGCTGAGGCGGGAGAATCGCTTGAACCTGGGAGGCAGAGGTTGTGGTGAGCCTGAGATTGCACCATTGCACTCCAGCCTGGGCAACAAGGGGGATCCTCCGTCAAAAAAAAAAAGAAAAAAAAGGTAGTCTTTTGCTGTTAAGTCTTGATGATTTCTCAATTTTGGGCATTACATATTGAGTCTCTTCTGATAGAAGAAGAAAGAAGATTTAGTCTTTTAACTGTTCTCATTCTCATTTGGAGTTTTACTATTACTTTTAGTGAAATTGGTAATCAAGCGCCCACATTGTTATGACCATACCTATGCTCACCGCAGAGCAAAGCTGGGTATGCTGGGTACTTTTCCTTTCTGCAGTGAATAACTGTGATTTTATGTTGCCTCAGCATCCACTTCGAATATAAGTGGGACCTTATCGAACCAGAAGCAGGGCTCAGTCACCCTCAACACAGTTTTCAGTTCTCCACCTCCATCTTTTTTTGCTGTGGTTGATTCACGTCTGCCTTACACAACTACCTGCTGCTGACCATCTTCCTTTACACAAATTAACTTCAAATGCATTATAGACTTAAATGTAATACCTAAAACTATAAAGCTTCCAGAGAAAGGCATAGGAGTAAATTTTTGTCACTCTGAGTTAGACAAAGATTCCTTAGATACAACCCCAAAAGTATGAGTCATAAGAGAAAAAAATTGATAAACTGGACTTTACGAAAATTAAGAACTCATGCACTCATGCTGTTTGTTTGTTTTGATACAGGGTTTTGCTCTGTCATCCAAGCTGGAGTGCAGTGGTGCCAGCAGGGCTCACTGCAGCCTCAGCCTCCTGGGCTCAAGTCGTGCTCCCACCTCAGCCTCTTGAGTAGCCAAGACTACAGGTGTGTGATACCATACCTAGCTAATTTGTTTTTTGTTTTTTGTATAGATGGAGTCTCACTGTGTTGCTCAGGCTCATCTCAAACTCCTGGGCTGAAGTGGTCCTGCTGCTTTGGCCTCCCAAAGTGCTGGGATTACAAGCAGGGAGCTGCTATGCCCAGGCAAACTAGTGTTCTTTGAAAAATATTTTAGAATAATAAAAAGACAAGGCCAGGCATGGTGGCTCATGCATGTAATCCCAGCACTTCAGAAGGCCAAGGCAGGTGGATCACCAGGTCAGGTGTTTGAGACCAGCTTGGCCAACATGGTGAAACCCCGTCTTTACTCAAAATACAAAAAATTAGCTGGGCATGGCAGCACAGCAGCTAATGCCAGTCACTCTGGAGGCTGAGGTGGGAGAATTGCTTGAACCTGGGAGGCAAAGGTTGCAGTGAGCTGAGATTATGCCACTGCACTCCAGCCTGGGCAATAGAGAAAGACTCCATCTCAAA
>NW_016107511.1:3710513-3714483 GCF_001604975.1 Cebus imitator | reverse complement strand
AAAAAAAAAAAAAAAAAAAAAAAAAAAAAAAAAAAAAAAAAAAAAAAAGAAGAAGAAGAATAAAAAGACAAATTAAATACTGGAGAAATATTTTCAAAGCATATATGTGATTAAAGACCTATATACAGAATACTTAAAGAATTCTCAAAACTCGGTGATAAGAAAACAACCCAAAGAACATGGATGAAAGAATCCAACAAATACTTCACCAAAGAAGGTACATGGATTGCACATATGCCATGTGCACAAATAAGACTTGAAAAGATGCTACATACTGTTCATATTATGGACACGCAAATTAAAATCACTCATGGTATCACAACATGCTTATTAAAATGGCTAAAATTTAGAAGCCTGGCCCTACCAAATGCTGATGAGGATATGGAGGAATTAGAACTCTTAATACACTGTTGCTGTGCATTTAAAAAGGTCCAATCCCTTTGGAAAATTTTGGCAGTTCCTTACAAAGTTAAACATATATCCAGCCATTCAATTCCAAGGTATTTGCCGAAAAGAAATGAAAATATGTCCACACAAATATTTGTGCCTAAAGTTTTTAGAAGTTTTATTTCTAATAGCTAAAAGCAGGAAAAAGGGGCAGCACCAAGATGGCGGAGAGGAGACAACACCAGAATGCAGCTCCCAGCAAATGAGATGCAGAGGGCTAGAAGACTTCACTATTCCACGTGAGGTGCTGGGCTCATTTTGGGGGCACTGGAAAGACTCTGAAAGTAGCCCAGGGAGGGAGTCAAAGCAAGGCAAGAGCCGCTCAGGGAGAACAACCAAGACAGGGCGGGGGCGTCCCCACCTGGAACGTGCAGCCGGCTTGGAGGGTCTGGGGACTTCATCCCCACAAGTGCTCTGATTCGAATCCTGTGCTTACCTCATCCCTCCTGCAACCCGCGGTCCACAGAGCCCGGCCAGACTGAGGGGTGCCATGGGTTGGCATGCAAATCTGACCCACCGGGAGCTGTAAGTTGTCAGCCAGACCAGGATGGAAGTTTGGGCCAGCGCCAGCCGGACTCCATCCCACAGAAACAGGCAGAGTTGAAAGCAGGGAATCAGGTCATAAGGCCCGGCAGACCCCACCCCCAACAAAACTCAAACTGAAGCCTTCGCGCCAAAGAGCTTGGCAGTGAATACACCAGTTTGACCCCAACCAGGAAGATCCAGCTCAAGGAAGAAGAGATGCCACTGGGAAGGCGGGGCTCATTTCACCTGCAAGACCACCCACAGGGAAGACGACCCACCCAACAGCCTGATTGAATCCGAGGCAGCCCAGCAGGGCCTCTACAGGCCAAGAAAGATGCAGCTCCAACTGCAACAGAAAGGAGTCCACTCAGAGATTTCTCCAGAAATCACCAACTTCAAAGATCAAAGGGAGATAAATCCACGAAGATGGGAAAAAACAAGTGCAAAAAGGATGAAACCTTCAAAGACCAGAACACCTCTTCCCCTCCCAGGGATCACAATGCCTCACCGTCAAGGAAAAAAACCAAGACAGAAAATGAGTGTGACGAATTGACAGAAGCAGGCTTCAGACGGAAGGTAATAACAAACTTCTCTGAGTTAAAAGACCATGTTCTAACCCAATGCAAAGAAACTAGAACCTTGAAAAAAGGTTAGACGAAATGCTAACTAGAATAAACAGCTTAGAGAAGAACATAAATGACTTGATGGAGCTGAAAAACAGAGCACAAGAACTTCGCAGGGCACGCACAAGTTTCAACAGCTGAATTGATCAAGCAGAAGAAAGGATATCAGAGATTGAAGATCAAATCAATGAAATAAAACAAGAAGGCAAGATTAGAGAAAAAAGAGTGAAAAGAAACGAACAAAGTCTCCAAGAACTATGGGATTATGTGAAAAGACCTAATCTACACTTGATTGGCGTACCTGAATGTGATGGGGAGAATGAATCCAAGTTGGAAAACACTCTTCAAAATATTATCCAAGAGAACTTTCCCAACCTAACAAAGCAGGCCAACATTCAAATCCAGGAAATACAGACACCACCACAAAGAAGAGCAACCCTAAGGCACATAATCGTCAGATTCACCGGGGTTGAAATGAAGGAAAAATTCCTAAGCATAGCCAGAGAAAAAGGTCAAGTCACCCACAAAGGAAAGGCCGTCAGACTCACAGCAGATCTCTCAGCAGAAACTCTACAAGCTAGAAGGGAGTTGGGGCCAATATTCAACATCCTTAAAGAAAAGAACTTTCAATCCATAATTTCATATCTGGCCAAACTAAGCTTCATAAGTGAAGGAGAAATAAAATCCTTTACGGACAAGCAATTGCTGAGAGATTTCATCACTACAAGACCTGCCTTTTGAGAACTCCTGAAGGAAGTACTAAACATGGAAAGGAACAATCAGCATCAGCCACTCCAAAAACGTACTAAATGGTAAAGAGTATTGACACGAAGAAGAAACTGTGTCAACTAATGGCAAAACAGCCAGCTAGCATCAAAATGGCAGGCTCAAATTCACACATAACAATATTAACCTTAACTGTAAATGGGCTAAATGCCCGAATCAAAAGACACAGACTGGCAAATTGGATAAAAAGTCAAAACCCATCAGTGTGCTGTATCCAGGAAACCCATCTCACTTGCAAGGACACACATAGGCTCAAAATAAAGGGATGGAGGAAGATTTACCAACAAATGGAGAACAGAAAAAAACAGGAGTTGCAATCCTAGTCTCTGATAAAATAGACTTTAAACTAAGAAAGATCAAAAGAGACAAAGAAGGACATTACATAATGGTAAAAGGATCAATGCAACAAGAAGAGCTAACGATCCTAAATATATACACACCCAATACAGGAGCACCCAGATACGTAAAGCAAGCTCTTAACAACCTACAAAGAGACTTAGACTCCCACACAATAACAGAGGGAGACTTTAACACTCCACTGTCAATATTAGACAGATCAACAAGACAGAAAATTAACAAGAACATCCAGGACTTGAACTCAAGCCTGGACCACGCAGACCTAATAGATATCTACATAACTCTCCACACCAAATCCACAGAATATACAGTATTGTGAAAATGGCCATACTGCCCAAAGTAATTTATAGATTCAATGCTGTCCCTATCAAGCTACCTATGACCCTCTTCACAGGACTGGAAAAAACCATCTTAAACTTCATATGGAACCAAAAGAGAGCCCACATAGCCAAGACAATTCTAAGCAAAAAGAACAAAGCTGGAGGCATCAGAATACTGCAAGGCTACAGTAATCAAAACAGCACGGTACTGGCACCAAAACAGAGATATAGACCAATGGAACAGAACAGAGGCCTTGGAGGCAACTCCACACATCTACAGCCATCTGATCTTTGACAAACCTGACAAAAACAAGCAATGGGGAAAAGATTCCCTGTTTAATAAATGGTGTTGGGAAAACTGGCTAGCCATATGCAGAAAGCAGAAACTGGACCCCTTCCTGATACCTTACACTAAAATTAACTCCAGATGGATTAAAGATTTAAACATAAGACTGAACACCGTAAAAAGCCTAGAAGAAAACTTAGGCAAAACCATTTAGGACATAGGCATAGGCAAGGGCTTCATGACTAAAACACCAAAAGAATGGCAGCAAAAGCCAAAATAGACAAATGGGATCTAATTAAACTCCAGAGCTTCTGTACAGCAAAAGGAACAATCATTAGAGTGAACTGGCAACCAACGGAAAGGGAAAGAATTTTTGCAATCTTCCCATCAGGCAAAGGGCTAATACCCAGAATCTACAAAGAACTAAAACAGATTTACAAGAAAAAAACAAACGAGCCCATTTAAAAGTGGGCAAAGGATATGAACAGCCACTTTTCAAAAGAAGACATTTATGAGGCCAAAAAACATATGAAAAAATGCTCATCATCACTGGTCATTAGAGAAATGCAAATCAAAACTACATTGAGATACCATCTCACGCCAGTTAGAATGGCGATCATTAAAAA
>NW_016107511.1:3708966-3709278 GCF_001604975.1 Cebus imitator | reverse complement strand
AAAAAAAAAAAAAAACTAAAAAAAAAACCAAAACAAAACAAAACAAAAAAAACTTTCTAAGGTGGTGGTAGGACATCACAGGTGAATATAATGTAAAAAAATTGAAAATTTTACACTTTATACATTTGCAGTTAATTGCCTATTAATTATATCTTGATAAAGCTGTTAAAAATTAAGTATTGACTCATAAGCATGCTGTTATGTGGATGAAGGAGAAGGGAAAAGGGTTACTTCTCTCAGGCAGCTTCACAGTGGAAGATGGGTGAATTGTTTTTGTAACTATTAAAAGCATTATTTTTATTATTATTACTA
>NW_016107511.1:3698214-3708581 GCF_001604975.1 Cebus imitator | reverse complement strand
AAGAATAAAATACCAGAAAAAGTTCATGGAAAGAACAATGTAAATTGAGAAATGTTAGTTGCTAATTTATGTGTCTTGCAATAAAAAAAAAAAAAAAACCTACATTTTTAAAAATCAAGATAGAAAAATAAAGCTTCGAGCTCTTCGTGTTTTTGGTTGGTGGTGACAATCTTGCTATCTAGCCCTTGTTCCATTCTTCCTCAAGTTGATTTATCAGTGCACGTTGGCACCTACACAGATTTTCATTGCTCAATGGAAAGTAACTCATTCCTCTTCAATTGTTTGGAAATTTGAACTATGATCAGTTACAGTTTATTTCTTGGAATGTCTATCAGTTGAATATAATCTCAACAGAAAATTCTTCCTTGCAATCTCTCAATGCCTCTATCTCTCAAGCACCTCCACAAATTGTCCCTGTCTCTCTTTCTTCTTTCCTACCACCGCCTTTTGCCACCAGTGATCTGGGTTTTCTTGAAGTGGTTGGGTAGACTGGCTTGGGACCACCAATTCTGTACTCCTTGTCCCAGCATACCTTTCATACTCCGTCGTGACCCTTCAGTATCTGTTAAGACCCAAGTTTCCTGCAGTGTAAATTAATTCCAGGAAAGTATCCCCTGAGTGAAAGCAAGTGATGAATCCTCCCTGGGCACTGAACGATCCAAGGACTGTCTTGCAATTGGTTTTTTGGGTTAATTTGAGATGATAACTGTTTCCTTCCACTTCTGGGTGCATAAAAAAACCTGCCCTACATCCTGAGAATTCTGGTGAAATGAATTCTTTGGCTTTCATGTCATCTCCAGAATCCTTGGACCTCAGCACACTAGGAGGGTTGGCAACGTGCTGGAATATTCCAGAGTTCAATGTGTTCAGTACAGATGGAATTACAGAAATATCGTTCTCACTAAAGCTATAGGACTTATCTTCACAAAGCTCAGGAATCAGTGGAAATCCAAAACTGAAATAGTACAACATCTTCAGTAAACTGTAAAGTGAACTTTACTTCTCTCTGGAAGTTGGTGTGGCTCAAGCCGAGCCATGTGGCGTTCCCTTAAGACAGCTAACGTCATCCTCATTGTGTCTAGCAAAACAAAGTAGATTTGCAAACCTTGTGAAAGATTATTATGATAGATTCAGGTACGATTCTATATCATGTCATGGGACTTACGCTTTTTTGAAGTTAATTTTTTTTATACTGGCGCCATGTGTAGTAATCACATCAGGGTAAATGGGGTATCAGTCACGTCAAGCATTTATCATTTCTTTGTGTCAGGAACATTCCAGTCATAGTCTTTTAGTTATTTTAAAATATATAATACATTACTGTTGACTATAGTCACCCTGTTGTACTATCAAATACTGGACTTTTTATTCTATCTAACTATATTTTGGCATTTATTAACTGTCTCCACTTTTCCCCTCCTCCCCAGCATCCTTCCCAGCCTCTGGTAACCATTATTCTACTCTCTATCTCCATGAGTTCAATTACTTTAATTTTTAGCTCTCACATGGATTAGAATATGTAATATTCATCCTTCTGTGCCTTAACATAATATCTTCCAGTTCCATCCATGATGTTGCAAATGACAAGATTTCGTTATTTTTTATGGTTGAATAATATCCATTGTGTGTATGTACCTAGTTTTCTTTACCCCTTTGTCTGCTGATAGACGTTTAGGTTGATTCCAAATCCTGGCTATAGTGAACAGCACTGCAGTAAACATGAATGTGCAGATGCCTCTTTGATATACTAATTTCCTTCCTTTTGGGTATATACCTAACAGTGGGACTGCTGGATCACATGGTAGTTCTATTAGTTTTTTGAGCAACGTCCACACTGTTGTCCATAGTGGCTGTACTCATTTACATTCCCACCAATAGGTACAATGAGGATTCCCTTTTCTCCACATCCAGGACGACATTTGTTATTTTTTGTCTTTCGGGTACAAGCCATTTTAACTGGGGTAAGATGATATCTTATTGCAGTTTTGATTTACATTTCTCTGATTAATGACATTGAGCATTTTTTCATATTTTTGTTGACCATTTACATGTCTTCCTTTCAAAAATGTGTATTTAGATATTTTGCCCATTTTAAATTGGATTATTTGATTTTTTTTTCCCTATTGAGTGGTTTGAGCTCTTTACATATTCTGGTTATTAATTTCCTGTCAGTTAGGCAGTTTGCAAATACTTTCTCCCATTCTGTGGGTTGTCTCTTCACTTTATTGATTGTGTCCTATGCTGTGCAGAAGCTTTTTACCTTAATGTGATCTTGTTTGCCCATTTTTGCTTTGGTTGCCTATGCTTTTGAGGTATTCAAGAAATCTTTAACTGGACAGACCAATGTTCTAGTGTTTTCTTTTAGCAGTTTCATAGTTTCAGGTCTTAGATTTAGGGACTTAACACTTTCATTTTTCAGTTTGTTTTAATTCTTTTTAAAAACTTTTTAAAATTTTATTAATTTATTTGTTTATTATACTTTAAGTTCTGGGATACATGTGCAGATTGTGCAGGCTTGTTACATAGGTATACACATGCCATGGTGGTTTGCTGCATCCATCATCCCATCATCTACATTAGGTATTTCTCCTAATGTTATCCCTCCACAATCCCCCCCACCCCCTGCTATCCCTCCCCTAGCTCCCCCCACCCCCAAATAGGCCCCACTGTGTGATGTTCCCCTCCCTGTGTCCATGTGTACTCATTGTTCAATATCCACTTATAAGTGAGAACACGTGGTGTTTGTTTTTTTGTTCTTGTGTCAGTTTGCTGAGAACAATGGTTTCCAGCTTCATCCATGTCCCTGCAAAGACATTAACTCATCCTTTTTTATGGCTGCATAGCGGTCCATGGTGAATATGTGCCATATTTTCTTTATCCAGTCTATCACTGATGGGCATTTGGAGGAAATGGATAAATTCCTGGAAACTTACACTCTCTCAAGGCTAAATCAGGAAGAAGTTGAATCCTTGAAAAGACCAATAACAAGGTCTGAAGTTGAGAACTTACACTTTTTTTTAAAGCCATGAAATGTATGCTGCTTTTAAAGATTAGAGTTCATGTTCAAAATATAATTTGAGACATAAAGTTCACCCATGACAAGTTTGCTAATATTATTGCCTTTTTTCTTTCTTTCTTTCTGTTTTTCAGATGGACTCTCTCTCTGTCACCCAGGCTGGAGTGCAGTGGCACAATCTTGGCTCAGGGCAGCCTCCACCTCCCAGGTTCAAGCGATTCTCCTGCCTCAGCCTTTTAAACTGAAAATATGAAAAGAAAGATGTTAAAATTATTTATGACTATAGCTAGAAATTTGGCAAGCTTTCCTTCATATCTTAATAAATCATCCAAACGCCAAACAGCATTTGTGTTCAACTAAGATAGAACTGGAATTAATAGGGTAATGTCATCAAAACATGTATATTATTAATTCTTAATGGCATGACATTATTTTCCCTGTTGGAGACATTTAATATCCTGGAATAAGAGTGAAGAGTAATACATTAGGATGTAAGTGCTATTTCTCTATCATAACCCTGCATGGGGTCACCTAATACAAAACTGTCATTTATTCCTTTGTCACTCTTTGGAGTTCTTACCTTCTGTCCAATGTCATGGACCAAATAGGTGTCAGAAGTTGCTCCATTGTACCTACAGGTACAGGGCCATGCACCCTTAAAATGCTTGTTAAATTGATCTGATAATAAGGGAATATGGCCAGCTCATGCCTGTAATCCCAGCAGGTGGACTGGTGAGCCCAGGAGTTCAAGACCAGCCTGGGCAACATGGCAAGACCCCATCTCTACAAAAAATACAAAAATATTACCTGGGTGTTGTGTGTGCCTGCAGTCCCAGTTACTTGGGAGGCTGAGGTGGAGTTTTATGTGAGCCCAGCAGGTTGAGACTATAGTGAGCTGATACTGCGCCACTACACTCCAGCCTGGGCGACAGAGTGAGACTGTCTTTAAAAAAAAGAAGGGGGGAAATTTTGGGGAAAATTTCCAACAACTGTTAAGAGAGACAGTAGGCCGTATTGGTTAAGAGCTGTCTTAGTTTGGGTTCTCCCAAAAACACACTCTGAGATAAGAATTTACGTGCAAGTAATTCATATAGAAGTTGACCCAGGAAGCACTAAGAGAGAGTTAGGGAACATGTGATAGGGAAGGGAGAAAAAGCAATAAAGGGTAAATTAATGGTCAGGTTACTTCTGTGCGCAACTGAGGCTCCATACTGCTGGTGACCCTCATGAGAGATTCTGTGGAACATAACTCAGAATCATTGGAGAGAAGGGCGAGGAAGCTGGGTTTAATTTCCCAAATCCTGTCCTTCTTGGCTGAGTGTCACTTCTGTGAGATGAAACCCCTGTGCCAAGGTCAGACAGATGCCAGCGGCAGACAACGTCCTTATGTGGTGGTAAACAGGAAGCTGGTGGGCAGGTAAGGAGACCGTCTGGAGGTGACCTCCCGGGGAGCCTAGGGAAATATGGGTGGGGTCCAGGTCGTAGGATGGAGTGCTTAAGGGCTTGTGCAGAAGCTGCATTTCCACCATAGGTACACTGCTCTTTTTGTGTGGGATGAGAATGTATGCTCATTTGGGTGGCTGATGATGATTACAGGACTGCTAAGCTTCCTCCAAGCTATTTCCATGAGGCTGCCTTGTACCTTCTTTATTGAACTACTGTATAAAGTATACATCATAATCCATAATTTATAAAGCTAAAATGCCTGTAAGGTAAATAGGATTTGTCTCATTCCCCTGCTTAAAACTCATTGCTCTCAAGAAAAAGACCAGCATCTTTAACACCAGCTAACAGACTCTGCAGAGCCTGGTCCCTCAAACCTTTGTCCTGCTTTGCTCCTCCTCTCTTACGTAAGTTCCTTGTATGTACCATGTATATATCAGCCACAGGATCTTTGCATATGTTGTCCCTCTTGGAATGCTCCTCAGCCCTCATTTCCACAGGCTGATCTGACCTTCTACCGCTGTTATCGCGCCTCTGTAGGATAAGGTTTCCACTGCTCTCCCTGCTTGGACAGCTATGCCTTGACCCCATTACTTCTCCCATCCTCCCATCATCCATTCTTTTTTCTTGGATGGCAGAGAGTTGATTTTCAGGTGCCTTATACTTTAGCTTTTCAATACAAAAGCCATTCCTAGGCTAGGGAACAAACATGCAGAACATGAAGACTTCTTGGGAAGGGGAAAGAAAACTACTCCTTATTCACTTCCATAGCACGAACAAGAAACCATTTATCCTGCCATAATTATTGCATCAAAAGTAGGTTCCATAATCTTATCTTTATTCATTCATCATTCATGTAGGAAGACATTGTTTAATGCTTGAATTTCCCCTTACATATGTATTATCTTGAAGATATTACTTCTCCTCAAAGATGTCACGGTCACTTGCTCTTTGGCCACAGGTCTTTTCTGGGTACATTTCAATCAATGAAATCATTTAGTAATGTTTGCTCTTCTTTGAATGCATTCAAAAGAAAGCACAGAACTATACTAACAGGTTCTCTGAACAAAAACCAAAAGCACTGATGGAAAACCCGAGACATTCTGAAAAACACATAAATGTTTTCTTTTTTCTCCTGTGGTTCAAAAGAACCTCCAAAGAGTCTCTCCAGTGTGACTTCACAGTGAGCCTCCTGCTCTCTAAAACGCAGTTGGCAAGAAGGAGCTACATCATTTTTAAAGAGCTATAAACACTGGTGATCAGAATGGGGAATGTTCCTCTCACACCACATGCAACTTTATCAGAGGGCTTCTTCCTCTGAAAAGGCTAAAGGTAATATAGAAAGAGAGGATGCTTATAATTCTCCTCAACTAATTTTATCTTTTCATTTCTTAAGAATAAAGGATGCTTTTCCCTCAAATTAGGTTTTAATGACTTAAAAGAAACCAAAGTTCAGGAGAAAGAACATCTAAGTGGCTCAGACTCTAACCTCAATGCCTCTCTATGAAGTAAGTCATCACATTACTTTTCCAGCAACAGTAGTAAAATAGAGCTTGGCACCAGAAACCTCGCTGAAACTATTTTGCTAGAGTCATTGTTGCACCAAATGCCACAGCTATCCACACCCAGGGAGTATGCAGGCATTTAACTTGGGGTCCCATCTGGTAATCTGCAGACTTTAAGCTTTTCCAAGGATGTGGGAGAGGAAAGGAGGCAGTGATACTGTCAAGCTGCTCAGATTTATCACTCTCCTCTCCACCAGCCAGCATTCTTGTATCGCTGTAGGAGACGCCACCAGTCACCCAGAAATTCTGCAGGATGAGCACGGGAATTCGCTTCATCTGCTGGTTGGGGTATTTTCATGCTCCTGGCAATAAAATATCAGATTTAGGAAACACCCTTTCCTCCACCCTAAAGAAGGGTACTCAGTAGCCAAACTTGTGTCATGTGACCTGCTGCCTCCCATAGCTGACCGAATTAGGGGTAGACACTTGACCTAAAATGGTCTTCAATATATGCCTTCTCTTAGTAATTTGGAATTGGAATTGAGAGATCTGGTATCCCTTAGAAGGAAGAGATATGAACTTGAGGATTCTAAGATAACCATCGTTGCCCACTGCGTGGCTATAGATTCAGGGAAAGTACATCTAGGATGAAAGAACAGTGAAGCAGAAATCCCTGAAAGCAAAAGACAGAGAAGGAGAAGAGAGAGGTCTGCAGGCTCCCAGGGTTCCTTTGACCCAGCTGCATTCCTGCCCTTGGTCTCTGAGTCACTGCTGCATTTTTATAATAAATTCCCATTTTTAAATTTCATGATTCTTGAAACCAGAGTCCCAACTAATACAAGCATCCAACCAGTGGTAACCTTTTGTCAGGAGACAAGAGATGAACATTTTTCGATCCTTGTATGGAAGTGTTTGTATTTTAAGGAGGTATTAGACTCAGAATCTTTAAAACATTGCTGTGCCCTGGCACGGTGGCTCATGCCTATAATCCCAGCACTTTGGGAGGCTGAGGTGGGCAGATCTCAAGGTCAGGAGTTTGAGACCAGCCTGGCCAATATGGTGAAACTCCGTATCTATTAAAAATACAAACATTAGCCAGGTGTGGTGGTGGGCGCCTGTAGTCCCAGCTACGCAGGAGGGTGAGACAGGAATATCACTTGAACCCGGGAGGCAGAGGTTGCAGTGAGCCAAGACAGTGCCTCTGCACTCCAGCCTGGGTGATAGAGCAAGACTCTGTCTCAAAACCAAACAAACAAATAACAATAACAACAACAACAACAAAATTGCGATTACTGGCAGTGATGGAATTAGAAAAGTTTAGTGACTTGAAAAGCTTCAGCCCACATGAATCCCACAGGTTATTAGGAGAACTGTCTCTCTAGGTTGGGACAAACAGCAAGTTTTTGCTACTGTTTGTGAAATCACTGGGTTTCCGGTGGCAAATGGATCCCAATCCCATCTGTTTCCAACACTGCCATTGGTAGTCAGGACAATGTGCTTTCATTTGCATATGCATGTCCAGGAGGAGTCCTCCTACAAGGTGAGTGCCCGTATTGCTGGGATTCAGTCCCTTGTGAGGGGCCTCACCAAAGACAGTTTTGCTTGGGTCTTCTGAAAGCTATGCTGCTGGGTTTGTGCTTGGGTGAAGTATTATATTGTTCTGTACCGGTTCAATGTCGGGGTGTGGATAGAATACGCTTCCCACTGGTTCCACCCATGAGAAACATTTTTCTTTTCATGTGTCTGCTTTTCTGTCTCCCAAGAACATGAGAACAGAAGTCATCCAGGAGTCTTATGTTTCTTTTTTTAATTGAGACAGAGTCTCGCTTTGTCGCCCAGGCTGGCATGCAGTGGCACGATCTTGGCTCACTGCAACCTCCACCCCCTGGGTTCAAGTGATTCTCCCGCCTCAGCTTCCCAGGTACTTGGGATTACAGGCACAGGTCACCACCCACAGCTGATTTTTTTGTATTTTTAGTAGAGATGGGGTTTCACCATGTTGACCAGGCTGGTCTTAAACTCCTGACCTCAGGTGGAGTCACTCACCTCAGCCTCCCAAAGTGCTGAGATTACGGGCATGAGCCACCATGCCTGGCTGAGTCTTACGTTTCATTCACCCATTCTTTCAGTGAATAGACAAATATGTACTGAGCACCCTCAAGAGGCCAGGCAGTGTCCAGTGTTGAGGCCAGCTGCTCCATGTTAGTCTGAAGCTAGCAAATCCACATTTCCCTCTCCCATTCTGCCCGCCAGAAAGGTTATCCTAGGGATACCCCAGGCCATGTCTCTCCCTTTAAGCTCATTCACTGTACTTTGTTTCCAACTTTCTTGGTTTCTCAACATCCACGTCCTCTCCCCAATTTTATCTCCATTTCTTGGTTGGTTTGTCTTTTCTTGCTATCCCAGCTTTGCTACTTGATACCTATATAGGCAAGGTCTAGGGCTCTGATTGGTAATGTAATAAACTACGTTTATTTCCACAGTAGACTGGAAGTTCTTTGACGTCAGGGACACATTTTTTCATCTTTGTATCCCCAGAGCCCAGAAATACACCTAGTACATAGCAGCACTCAAAGTTGCTGAAAGAAAGAATGTAATGATACACATGCAATTAGAAAGAATATGTTATTTATGCCAAATCTTACACACACCTATTCCCACAAAGCTCACAAGTGTTAGAGAAGAAAAGATAGACCTGAGATGGGGTTAGAGGGACTGGATTATCTTTTCTGGATGCCAGAGGCTTTGTGCCACCCATGGCTGAACCACTCCAGTGTTGCCTTTCATTGGAATCCTCTGAAAACTGTTGCCTCCTTCCCAAGTATAAACAAAGATTTTATTGTGAATACCACTTTCTTTCTTTTTAGGAATCATGACACTCCATCCTCTTTGGCAACAATACTTTGACATCTCATTATGTCTCTTATTTTTTACCTTTTAGTAAAAAGAACATCATTTTTAGCCTCATTGCCCTCGGAAATGACTCTTTTCCTTTAAGCCAGATTTTTCTCGTTGTTTACTTCTGGCATCGGCCACCAATACTCTCCACAGTGATAGAACCTGTAGCCTAGACTGCTATATGGCTGTCTATAAAATCTACAGTAATCTCTCCAACCCGCTTTGACCAGTCACTGAGATGACTTGTAGCTCATGGCTGTAAACCCATCATCATATTTGACTTTCATTTACCGCCCATCCTACTCTAGCGGAATTTTTCTTCCAGAAACTAGCAAATATTTCAAATCCTGCATTTATATTTTGACACATTCATCCCACTTGTCTCTCATCAACCCACAGTGAGTTTTAGAGAGAATTTTTTTTTCAGCAGTTCCCATTGCAGGAGATAATGACATGCAAACCCAAGCTAGGTTTGAACAGGCTCACTCCCTTTGGTGTGACATGTGGTGTATTAGTCCATTTTCACACTGCTATAAAGGAATTCTTGAGACTGGGTAATTTATAAAGGAAAGAGGTTTAATTGACTCACAATTCTGCATGGCTGGGGAGGCCTCAGGAAACTTAACAATCATGGTGGAAGAGGAAGTAGGCACCTTCTACACAACTCAGCAGGAAAGAGAACCTGTGGAGGAACTGTCAAACACTTATAAAACCAGAAGATCCCGTGAGAACGCATTCACTAGCAGTAAAGCAGCACAGGAGAGACCACCTCCATGATTCAATCACCTCCCTCCCTTGAACAATTTGAGATGAGATTTGGGTGGGGACACAGAGCCAAATTGTATCATGTGGCTAAACTATGGTGACATTGAGTCAGAAACCTGGCAGACAGACTTTAGACAAATTTCCTTATCCTTAAGAAAATTCTTCTAAGAGCTTAAAGGCTTATGCAACTATGTTTTGTATATAGGGATAGTTATAAGAGTAGAAATTTAAAAATTTCAGCCCTCTCACATTCCATAAAATCATTTAGAGACATTGTCTCATTACACGTGAGGAAAACATAAGCTCAGAGAAGGCAAGTGAGTTGCTCAAGTCATGTAGATAGTGACAGAGTCAAAAACAATTAGGATTTTTCCTTTAGTGGGTGAAGATTTAGTGGCCTGCTCACATCCAGAAATCCTGGAGCCTCTATAACAAGGCAAGGCACAACGATATGTTACATTATACACAAAGACTCCTTTCCTTCCTGTGAACTGTTTATGGTTTAGCCTAAAACAATGGGAATGGCATACCAAAAACCGGGTTGGTATTAGAGCTATCAAAAGGGGTATTGTAAAGACAGTTTAGGCCGGGCGCAGTGGCTCACACCTGTAATCCCAGCACTTTGGGAGGCCGAGGCGGGTGAATCACGAGGTCAAGAGATCAAGACCATCCTGGTCAACATGGTGAAACCCCGTCTCTACTAAAAATACAAAACATTAGCTGGGCATGGTGGCGCGTGC
>NW_016107511.1:3687243-3697279 GCF_001604975.1 Cebus imitator | reverse complement strand
GTGAGCCACCGCGCCCGGCCATGACTATCTTTTTATAAGGAGGAAACATCTGTCCCGGAATCCCCTAGGAGGCTTCCCCTTCCATCTCATTGGACAGACTGCGTCACAGTGCCACCCTTAGCTGTAAAATAAACTGGGACCATGAATACAGGACAGAGAGCAATGAGATTCCATGACTGCCTTAGATTTATAAACTTTTATCCTCTGAGGTTGGAGGATGGGGTCTATATTCTCTGAGATCAACAGATCTTCTTCCACAAAATCAGCATTCTATGAGTAGGGGGAAGAGGGGATGTTGGGTAGGATAGGATAAATGAGGCTACAAAGTATTTGCTAAAATCTTTGCTTGAAGAAACTGAATTTAGGAGTTACTGCCTTCAGGCAACATATCTTCCAGACCTTTGTTTTCTGTTCTCATGGTTTGGGATCAGAAATGAGCCACCACTTTCTTCAAGAGGATCTTTCTTCACGCTTTTCAAGTCTTGTAATCCCCCAACAGGTTCATCTTGCCCACTGCCCAGAAAAGTCAATGCACTGAGAACAGGTTTTTGCAGAAAATAAAGAGTTATAGTGATTGAAGGGCTGGCCAAGTGGAAGGATGAGTTAATTTTCAAATCTGTCTTCCCAAGAACCTAGACGGTTTTTTTTTTTTTTTTCAGAGTTTTACTCTTGTCACCCTTGCTATAGTGCAATAGCATGATCTCAGCTCATTGCAACCTCTGCCTCCTGGGTTCAAACAGTTCTCCTGCCTCAGCCGCCTGAGTAGCTGGAAGTACAGGTGTGCAACATCACATCCAGCTAATTTTTTGTATTTTTAGTAGAGACGGGGTTTCACCATGTTGTCCAGACTGGTCTCGAACTCCTGACCTCAGGGTGATCTGCCCACCTCAACCTCCCAAAGTGCTGGAATTACAGTCATAAGCCACTGTGCCTGGCCAAGGCTAGGGTTTTTATGGATAATTTGGTGGGCAAGGGGCTAGGAAATGGGTGCTGCTGATTGGTTGGGGATGTAATCATAGGGGTGTGGAAAACAGTCCTCGTGTGCTGAGTCACCTTCTGGGTGGGGCCACAGGACTGGCTGAGTCATGGGTCATGGGTCCAGGTGCAGTCAGTTGGTCTCAGAATGCAAAAGTCTGAAAAACATCTCAAAAGGCCAATGTTAGGTTCTACAATAATGATGCTATCTACAGGAGCAATTGGGGAGATCCCAAATCTTGTGACCTCCATCTTTATGACTCCTGACCAGTAAGGTATTAGACCAGAAAGCAAGCTAGGGAACAATGGCTGGTTATCGTTTAATTACACCTACGTCCTACCAGATTAAGGCCCCTTCCACAGTCGTAACCTAGTGGCCTTTCATTATTCATACAAAGGCAGTTTCAGTCCCTGAACAAAGAGGACTTTGAGGGAGGGACCATTATCATCCTTGCTTCAAAGCTAAACTATAAATTCCTCTCCTGGTTAGCTTGGCCTACACCCAGGAGTGAGTGAGGACAGCCAGCCTGTGAGGCTGGAAGCAAGATGGAGTCAACCGTGCTAGATTTTTTCCCACGGTCATAATCTTTGCAAAGACAGTTTCGGTCTGGGTGAAATTTGCAAATGCTTTTACTGTGTATTTTTCTTTTGACTCCTAGTCCTTCAGTTAGAATTAGTTAGCATTAGATTTGGCGAAAGAAACAGACCCCAGATAAAGTGACTTATATGAAAGAGCAGCTTATTTCTCCTGGTTAAAGTGGAGCTTGTGTGGTGGCTCTGTCCACAAAGTCCTCAGGGACCTAACCCCTTCTGTCTTGCTGCTTTCCTTTACTGCTCTGGGGGTTGAATTCATGATCTAAAATGGGTTCTTAGACAAGTCAACACATCTGCATTTCAATCAAAAGGAAGGAAGATGGAAAAAAAGAAGACAAACTTTTGTTGTATCTGTTTGGTAAGAATGGTTGTCACACCTCGCTACATAATACTTTCTCTTACAGCTGTTTCCCAGTGCATAGTCATAGGGCCTCAGCTAGCTGCAAGAGAGGCTGCAAAAAGTCTTTCTTCTGGGTAGCCATGTACCCAGTGAAAATAAAGATATTATATTACCTAAAACGTGAGGGTTGTAGTATTATGAAACAACAACAACAACACAACAACAGTGACACCTGGATACTGACGCCCAGTCAGCAATCTCTGCCATCCTCTCCTCTGTTGAACTTAGTTCATCTGGGCTAATTTTGTCAGAAATTCTTTTGTACTTTAACCCAATGCACTAAATCTCAGTGAGGCTATGAGCAGATTTTATGGAGTTGACAGCATCAAAGGGAAAAAAAAGTCATTAATGAAAATCATATCCCATTAATGAAAATCATATCCACTAGGGAGTACGTACCCCTAAGCCCAGACCTTTGGGATGTATCTCTGCTTGTGACATGAATACTCATAAATATCAATTTTGCAAGTGGAATACTAAGTATTCTCAGTGGTAACCAAATGAATACAAGATGTTGACGCATGTCACTTTGACTCTGTGAGGTGTTGATTTTGTATATAGAAACACAAGCATTTAAATCAAAATTATATTTGCATCAATTATTTGCATCAATAAAAGTATGTCTTACAGCAAATTTCATTTTGAAAATTTATAAAAAATTCATTTTTGTATTTTGTTTTAAATTATATATTACATACAAACTTATATAACATTTATATAACTGTTTCTCATTTTTCTACTTTACTAAAATTATTTTGACTGGAATCAGTTCCAGTTCTTCCCATCGAAGTTACAATTGGGCATTACATTTTGTCTTCATGACAAATTATAGTCATGAGAGTTTCTGATATTATGAGCTTTCTTTTTTGTGGTTAATTAACCAAGACCAATTGTTTTTCTGCTCAAACTTTGTAGATCTAAATCTTGTCAAAAAGATTTGATGGATTTTTTTAAGTGACAAATTTTACCATATCTGTTTTTCTCAGTTTTTCCAGTTTTCAATGTTTTGGCCATTGTTAATTTCATTTTGTATTTATTTCTATCAAATCGCTTTCCCCGTCAAGCTGGTCACAATTATCTTGGTGTTACAATAGCCAGGCAGAATAACAAGAAAAAACCCAATGAGATAAAACCCCCAATTCCAGGCAACTATTCTGACATGTTTGGTGGCTACAAAGACAGATGTCTTAGGAATCATCTAGTTCAATCTTCTCATTTTATAAGTGAGAAAACTGAGGTTCCCCAAGAAAGATGATGAAGCCTTGAGCAAGTGCAAGAGTTATTAAGGATGGAGGTGATGAGCGGATGTGATAAATACTGACTGGACTGTGGGATGGTGAAGAGGGACAAGTCTGGGATCATCCTGGATTTCAGGCTTGGGGGACTGGGTGGATATTGATGCAATTAGCTCAGAAAAAATACATGAGTAGGTCAGGTTTGGGGATGGGGATAGAGGATGAGTTCAGGTTTTAAAATGCTAGCTTGATGTTTAAGTGGAATCCGGATAGTTGAATAAGAATTTTTGTTTTTTTTGAGACAGAGTCTTGGCCTGTCACCCAGCCTGGAATTCTGTGGTGCAATCTCGGCTCACTGCAACCTCCGCCTCCTGGATTCAAATGCTTCTCCTGCCTCAGCCTCTTGAGTACCTGGGATTACAGATGCCTGCCACCATGCCCAGCTAATTTTTGTATTTTTAGTAGAGATGGAGTTTTACCATGTTGGCCAGGCTGGTCTCCAACTCCTGACCTCAGGTGATCTGCCTGCCTTGGCCTCCCAAAGTGCTAGGATTACAGGCGTGAGCCATTGTACCCGGCCTGAATAAGACATTTTTTAAAAAGTTTGAATGGAAAGAGACTTGGGAGTTGTCAGCTTACAAACTTACAGGTGGTAGTCACGTGACAAGAGACAAAGTCACAACCCTGGGAAAATACACACGAAGGAGGCGAAGTTGGTGCAGGCCTGCAGACCTCATATGGACAGCAGATGTGTTTTGTTTGGTCCAAAACAAATGTTTAATAAAATGTGAATTAGTGGGCAACATTTAAAACTTGGGAGATTTTAAGTAAATATCTGCATATCGATTTGTCTTTTAAAGAGAGGATCTGACATAGTGGGTCAGCATTCCTGGTTGGCAAAAATTGACAGAGCTGTGAAGGGACCACCAGCTCCAGGGCACCGCAGTCTGTACCCCTGGCCTCACTCCTCTGTGTTAACTGCCCCGCTCATGTAGGCTTTGGAGTTTGCAGCCTCTGATGTAGCATGAGAAAGCCAAGGGAATAAAAAGCTCAGGAAGAGGGAAAGTGGAAGCCAGGGATAGAAACTGAGGAGAGAGAGAGAGGTGAGAGGAGAATCTAGAGGACCAAATTGGCAACAAAGAAGCAAAGGAATCGGGTTTGAAAGGAGGAGAAAAAAACCTTGTTTTAGCTATATTATCCAGCTATTTGCTTAGGCCCCAAATTTAGGAGTTGTTTTTGACACTTTTCCTTATCTCCCTTATCTCAAGTCATCTCCAAGTCTGTCACATCTGCCTCAGAATTATTCCTGAAATTTGTCCATTTCTATCATTTGTTACCTGCTTATTGCAAAAGCAACTCTTGTCTTTGCATCCTTTTAAATTGATTCTCAAAAGTTCCATGTATACACAGCAGCCAGCGGGGTGATCTTATAAAACTAGATCCTGTTACTCACCTGTTGAAAGCTCTTCACTAGTTTCCCATACACTTGTATTCCTCACAGGGACAGAAAGTCTGTGCATGATGGGGACTCTCCTTGCCTTGATCTCATCCTCTGTTTTTCCCCTGGCCCATTTTCCCACTTTCTCCAGGGCACCACATTCTGCCCCTTCCCCATTGCTTGCTTACATGTAGATCCTTCTCGTGGCTGTTCTTTCCTTAGATCTCCACAGAGCTGGATTCTTCTCAGTATACTGAGCGTCTTCAGAGGGCACTTTCTTGCCATCTCCAATCAAAAGATCACCTGTCTTCTTCCTTTAATTTCTCAGCAACTTACTATTTTCCTTCTACATTTAATGTTTCCTGGCTCAGGTAGAAAGTAATGTCCGTCTTGTTCCCGGTTGTTTCCCCAGCGTCTGTTAATGGTGCTTGCCTGGCACACAGGAGGACCTTAAATTGTGGTGGAATGAATATATGAGCAAAAGTCACATACAGCAGAGGTGAGAGTAGGCTAAGGAAAAAAAATTGCACATCCGTATTTCAGTAACTTTTAAAATGTTCTTTTATTAGAAACAGAGTCCCGCCCTGTGGCCAGGCTGGAGTGCAGTGGCACGTCCATAGCTCGCTGCAGCCTCGACCTCGTGGGCCTAAGCAATCCTCCTGCCTCAGCCTCCCGAGTAGCTGGGACCACAGGTGCACGCCACCACACCCGCCTAATTTTTAAATTTGTTTGTAGAGACGGAGCCTCCACATGTTTCCCAGATTGATGATTTTTTTTTTAAGTGTCATAAAGATTTTGTAATTAGGAATAATAGGGTACCTGGGCAACCCTGCAAGCCCTAGCAAGCCAAGCTGCTCCTGCCCTCCTACGGCCGCGCCTGCGCAGACCTCCCTCGGCCGGTCCCGCTCAATCATCCCAAGGGGGCGGGCTCAGCGGAAGGCGGGCCCAGACGGGCCAGCGGACTGCCGCCCCGGGCGCGCGTGGATGACGTCACTCGGCGCGTGCCGGGGTAGCCCGTAGTAACCCCGAGTCTGCGGAAGTGGAGACCCGTGGGAGGCGGCTGAGACAGGTAACCTGTTCGCTCCCTGTTGGGTCCCTGCCGTCCTCACCTCCGGCGTCGGGATGGCGGCGGGGACAGCACCATTCCGTTCTGAAGGCGACGGGGAACCCTCCCTTACCCTGACTTTTGCCCGACCAGCGAGGACTCCCATCCCCTCCTCAGTCCTCTCAGATTCCTGGGGCTATAAACACGTTCTGGGGACTGGGCGGAGCGGTCACATCTCACCACCTCAGCTGTAGAGGGGTCATGGGCCCTGGCTGTGTTCTCCCCGGCGGCACAGACCTTTCTCAGCCTCTCGGTGCCTCCTCCTTCGTCTCTTCCGTCCAGGCCCTCGGCCACCTGCCGGTCTCGGCTTCTAGCCCCACAGGGCTCATTTCCAGTCGTAAATAGGCAAAACAGTTTCCGATTCGATTCGTTTCCACTTGCAGTGAATCCCATGCACGTCTCCTTCCCCTGGAGGAGCTTTACGGAGAGCACCCAGTTTTGAGTTTTGGTGTCCCTATAGAACATTCATACTCTGTTAGTCTGGAGTTTTGCTCATTAACGCATGCATGGGCGGAGAAGGGGTGGCACAGTAATGTGATTACCTATTGTGATAATAAAAGATCCACTTGGGATCCAATCCACTGTTGAGATGCATGCAACAGTTAATAGCGTTGCATAAAATGCCCCTTGTACCTGCATTTCCTTTTGGTTTTCGAGCAATGATGACAATTACTCTTGCAAAGGTAGCTCTCAAAATAAGTAACATAACCCGCTAGGGATGTTTAGATCGCAAACAAACAAACAAACAAAAAAACCAATAAGGTTCATATGGTTGATAAAGAAATAATATGGGTTATTACAAAACCTGACAGAATACATGCTGGGTATATGGGATGAGAAGCAGAATTCTGAAATCCTTGATCTCATTGATGGTTGGTTTTGTATTTTTTTAAATACTTTCAGTGTGTTCCATTTCGAATAGTGTATATTGTACGTATAATTCTGGTAAACCTACCAATGACTTGCTAATTGGGAAGATTAGATTCCTTCCAATATTTGAGGGACAAAGTAGAATAAGGTTAGGGTATAATAGTTGCTTATTGTTGGCCCATCTGCTTTATACCAGGGACTATGTTCAACACTTTGCGTATGTTTTCTCTTTACTTCATGCAACCACCTTTTGAGTTAGGAATTATTACTCCCAGCTTACAGAGTAGGAAATTGAGGTTCGGTTATGTGAAATTGACTTGCTAAAAATTCACACTTAACTAAATGGCAAAACCAAGATTTAAATTTAGGTCTGCCAATGAGACTTTAAAGCCTGCACTTTCCTTGTTTTTTAAAGAACTCTGCTAATGATCAAATTTTAGACTTTTTACAATAGTTACACACAATTTTATGAGTTTGTTCACCTACGCAAATGATTTGACACTTTTTAATATCTTTAATACTGTATTAAGTTCCCATATTCCTGGAGTTAAAACACCTGGAAAGCTTAATTTGTGATCCTTTCTGCACACACACACACACACCCCATCCTTATCTTTAAGAATGAGATAAATGGCAAACAAGATTGTGCAGTGAAACCCTGCTGTTTGGAGCCCTCAGGGAATGGGTAATTTTACAGTTGAGAGCTTCTTTAGAAATGAAAAGTATATTGACTCTTTGAGATGGAAATTTAATAAATGTACTATACAATTTCTTGTCATCTTAAACACTCAGAATCCTGAGTAGATTTTTGACCTCCCCTTCTGTAGTCCTGAACATAATATATTGTCCTGTGTTGTAAACATGGTGATCTTCTCAGAGCTTGGCCCCCAAACTGCTTTACGTTTTAAGTTTGGCAGCTGGGCGTGGTCGCTCAAGCCTGTAATCTCAGCACTTTGGGAGGCCCAGGTGGGTGGATCACTTGAGGCGAGGAGTTTGAGACCAGCCTGGCCAACATGGTGAAACCCTGTCTCTAAAAATTCAAAAATTAGCTGGTCTTGGTGGCACATGCCCATAGTCCCAGCTATTTGGAAGGCTGAGGCAGGAGAATCGCTCCAGCCTGGGAAGTGGAGGTTGCAGTGAGCTGAGGTCACACCACTGCACTCCAGCCTGGGCAAGAGTGAGATTCCATCTAAAAAAACAAACAAGTTTGCCTATATTTTTTGTAGTATATTCCTCAATATCACATCACCAAGAGATAGTGAAGCCTAGCGATTAAACCTAGAGACTGTGTAACCAGACTGGTAGGGTTTAAATCTTAGCTTTGTCACTTACTAGCAGCACAGTGAGCCCTGGCAAGGTACTTGACCCCTCTACACCTGTTTCCTCATTTGTAAAATGGAAATAATAAGAATACTTGGAAGACTTGTGAGGATAAAATGAGTTAATATGTGTAAAGAGCTTAGAAAAATGCCAGGCATATGGAAAGTGCCATATAAGTGTTTGCTGATACTATTATTAGTCTGGTTTTGACTTTAGGTCTTTGAAAATTGCATTTTAGTTCTAGAAAAGTGTTCCTCGGGCTGGGTGCAGTGGCTCACACCTGTAATCCCAGCACTTTGGGAGGCCGAGGTGGGCGGATTGGGAGTTTGAGACCAGCCTGACCAACTTGGAGAAACCTCGTCTCTACTAAAAATACAAAATTAGCTGGGTGTGGCAGCACATACCTGTAATCTGAGCTACTCGGGAGGCTGAGGCAGGAGAATCGCTTGAACCTGGGAGGTGGAGGTTGTGGTGAGCCAGGATCACACCAATGCACTCCAGCCTGGGCAACAAGAGTGAAATTCTGTCCCAAAAAAACAAAACAAAGCAAGAACACAAAAAGTGTTCCTTGGGAAAAAAAGAAGGAAAAAGTGTTCCTCGAGTGATATTTGATATGTGATAATTACGAGTTTACTAGACAATTAAATTACCCTCATGGGAATCCTTTATCCTAAGCCATTCTGAGAAAATGTTAATTAAATCTACTTTCATTGTGTTTGTAATAAATTAGGCACTTTGCTTGGATATTTCATTTTATTATATGTATCAAAATAATGGACCTTTAATTTCTGTTTTGAATGTAGGGGCCATTTTAGTGGTTTAAATTATGGTCTGCTAATACATGGAAACACTCTTTACTTTTTAATACCAATTGATTTACACATTTATTTATTGTGCCCTACAAAGGTATACACTATTGCACTTATGTTATCATAGTTCTATATGGATAAGTACCCCTTTTTAAAAAACCCGCCATTAGGCATTGACCACACATAAACATATGTTCCCAGTACAATTCTCTTTCCCTCTCCTCCTTTCTTGAAAAAGTTGTAAAAATTGACTGTATCAACAAAGGGAAATAATGCTCCTGCTGAGGTTTTCAAGGAATGTACCCATTTTCAGGTGTGTATTTTATTTTATTTTTCTGAGACAAGGTTTTCCTTTGTTAACCAGGCTGGAGTGCAGTGTCGTAATCTTGGCTCACTGCAGCTTCAACCTCCTGGGCTCAAGTGATGCTCCCATCCTAGCCTCCCAAGTAGCTGAGGCCACAGACATGCACCCCCATGCCCAGTTAATTTTTAACTTTTTTTTTTTGTAGAGACAGGATCTCACTGTGTTATCCAGGCTGGTCTTGAACTCCTGGGCTCAAGCAGTCCTTCTGCCTTGGCCTCCCAAAATGCTGGGTTTGCAGGCTTGAACCACTGCATCTAGCCTAGGTATGTATTTTAAACCAAGCCCAGCTAAGAGCTGATATTGACCCTTTTGGTGTCCATAGTTAACTACTTGAGAATAAGCAGTGTATTGTTAATTTTATTTTTAATTTTTATTTTTTTGAGATGGGGGTCTTACTCTGTCATCCAGGTTGGAGTGCAGTGGCACGATCACGGCTGACGGCAACCTCCGCCTCCCAGGCTCAAGAGAACCTCCCACTTCAGCACCCAGGGTAGCTGGGACCACAGGCGCGCACCACCACACCTGGCTAATTTTTTGTAGTTTTGGTAGAGACAGGGTTTCACTATGTTGCCCAGGCTGGTCTCGAACGCCTGAGCTCAAGCATTCTGCCTGCCTCGGCCTCCCAAAGTGCTGGGATTTTAGGCGTGAGCTACCCTGCCAGTCCTGGCTTGAGTTCATTTATCCTAAGGTTTTGCCAGTACCAGATTTGCAGTTTAAATTGTTTTGCCTGCCACAGTCTCCCTCTACCTTCTCCTTTTCTACTTTCTTTAAAACTAAAAATTACATCTGAGCTTAGTAGGCAGTGGAGGAGCATCTGAACCCAGACTGTCAAAATGGAAACCACGGTGCCTTTTACTTGATTGTGGTGACAAACTGGAATTCACTGCACTTTAACAGCCTAGTTCTTTTTTTTTTTTTTTTTTTTT
>NW_016107511.1:3648484-3687053 GCF_001604975.1 Cebus imitator | reverse complement strand
TGGAGTGCAATAGCTCCATCTCGGCTCACCGCAACCTCCTCCTACTGGGTTCAAGCGATTCTTCTGCCTCAGCCTCCTGAGTAGCTGGGATTACAGGCATGCACCACCATGCCCGGCTAATTTTGTATTTTTTAGTAGAGTTGGAGTTTCTCCATGTTAGTCAGGCTGGTCTTGAATTCCCAACCACAGGTGATTTGCCCGCCTTGGCCTCCAAAGTACTAGGATTACAGGCGTGAGCCACTGCGCCTGGCCACAGCCTAGTTCTTACTCTTCTCTGAGAGCCTTGTCTTTGAAAAGCAGATCCTGAAACTGTGTGTGATCTCATATTGCATGTAAATGGTTCTGGTGTTTGACTTTGGATATTGTACAGTTCTCACTCTACTGTTCTACAGGTAGGAAGAGCTTTTTGCTCATATTGTTATTGACTGTTACAGTGGTTTATAGTGCACTCATTTTGCTGTTAACTCATCACTCAGTGTTATTTGTTTCCTGAAGAAATTATTTTGAAATAGCATTTTTATATAAATAGCCAATTCCATTATGATTTTTGTTTTCCTTGGCTTTTTCATTTGCATACATTTTATTTATTTGACATTTTTTTTTCTTTTTTGAGACAGAGTTTTGCTCTTGTTGCCCAGGCTGGAGTGCAATGGCGCAATCTCTGCTCTCCGCAACTGCTGCCTCCTGGGTTCAAGCAATTCTCCTGCCTCAGCCTCCTGAGCAGCTGGGACTACAGGCATGCGTCACCATGCTTGGCTAATTTTGTATTTTTAGTAGAGATGGGGTTTCTCCATGTTGGTCAGGCTGGTATCAAACTCCTGACCTCAGGTGATCCACCCGCCTTGGCCTCCCAAAGTGCTGGGATTACAGGTGTGAGCCTCCCTGTGCCTGGCCTTATTTGACACTTGTAACTGAAGGTTTAGTTTTAGAAAGTGATGGAAATCAGGATGTGCTTGATATATTTTGGCATCAGTAGAGACACATCAGCCTGTTTTGTTTTGTTTTTCGTTGGCACCAGTAATATCTTGTGTATGTAGCAAGTATAGTGTGTATTTGGAGGCGTGAACTGTCGGTAATGCCTGGTAGAAGCAGAGTTATAGAATGAATGTTAAAGGCTCAAAGAGGTTTTTTACTCTTCATTGATCAGCTGGGAGTCTGAAGCCTGGGATGATTAAATTATTTGACTGTATTCACATAGTATTAGAATCCATTATTTACAGGGTTTAATTTTTAATATTTCGTTTTTGTGAGTAGGTAGTAGGGTATATATTTATGAGACACAGGAGATATTTTTGTTACAAGCATTTGATGTGTAATAGTCACATCAGGACAAATGGGGTATCCATAGAACCCTTTAAAAAAAAGAACAATGTTCTGTGTTCCTTCAAATCACATCTCTTTGTATTTATGTAGCATCCTTATTTATAAGCGAGGCCTCCAGGTTTTTTGCTTATATGTGTTTAATTACCATTCTTCTTATGTTTTGGATGAGAGATAATGCCCCAAATTAGAAAGGCTGCAGAGAGGATATACTCATATGACAGACAGCAGAGACACTTAAATTGATTTTGAAATTGATTATATATGGGTGAGATTACAAAATCTAGGATAATCCCAGGAGTCTGGCTTGGGCAACTGGTTAGATGGTGGTGTCATTCACTAGGAAAACTTAGTTAAAGGATCACAGCTAGAGATACGGATTTGAAGGGACTAGAGAATGGTTTGCACAGTCAAGTGAGAAGCGTCGAAGCTAAAGCTATAGGATGCACCTAGCAAGCAAGATAGAGAGGAAAGAATGGTATCACAAATACTAAAGGAGAAATTTTAAGGAGGGCCTTTTTATTTGTATTAATGCTGCAAAATTAAGAGCTGGAAGAACCTACTGCGCTTGGTAACTAGGAATTCATCTGCCTCCACAGCGGAGTTTTAGTGGCATGGTATGGATGTAAGCAGTGAACGGTGGCCTGAAACGGGTAGAGTAAGGGGGATAGGGAATGAGGACAGTTCTTTAAGCTTTTTTTGAGAAGGAGTCTCGCCCAGTCGCCCAGGCTGGAGTGCAGTGGCGTGGTCTCGGCTCATGGCAACCTCCGCCTCCTGGCTTTAAGCAATTCTCCTGCCTCAGCCTGGTGAGTGGCCAGGACTACAAGCGCCTGCCACCACTCCCAGCTAATTTTTGTATTTTTAGTAGAGACAGGGTTTCACCTTGTTGGGCAGGCTGGTCTTGATCTTCTGACCTCAGGTGATCCACCTGCCTTGGCCTCCCAAAGTGCTGTGATTACTGGCATCAGCCACCATGCCTGGCCGAGGACAGTTCTTTTAAGGAATTTGGCTGTGAGGAGAGAAAGAAGAATTAGAGGGAGATGGGGATATAAGGAAGGGTTTGTTCATTTGTGGGTTTTTCCCGTAAGAAGAGACTGGAACATTCATGTTTCTGAGGTGGAAAGGTCTTGGAAACAGGAAGATGCTGAGGTTGAGGATTTAGGGAGCTGGAGGTTGATGAAGCAAGGTCCCAGAGGCCACCAAAAGATGATCTCCAGAACACAGGCCACCTTCAGGCTATGCAGGATGCGAGGGACACTTTTTCTACTCTCTTGGGAGGGATGGGGAGAAGGGTAGGCACAGATATGAGTGAGCGTGTGGGATGGGGAAGACATGTGGAAGTTCTTCTCTGATGGAGCAAAAACTTTTTAGTGCAGCAGGTGAATTTGCTGATACTGTATTAATTTGTTGGGATAGAGATTGAGTAAAGTGGTAGAATAATCACTGAGGGAAAAGGACAGGGCTTGAAGGGGAGAATCGCGAGAAACATGAAGGGTTGCCTGTCTAGGAATGTTGGGGACCTACCAACGTTGGAATCTATGAATATGTAGAGTCAGATAGTCTTGTGAGTGTGCTATTTATTTATTCAGCTTTTGTTGAGCTTAGTAGTTTAGAAGTAGAAGAGGTAGATGATTCCATTTACTAAAGGTTTGGTTTTATAAAAGGTGTGTTAGAAGGATGAAAGAGCAAGAGACATGAGGCTAAAATGTTCCAAGAGTGTTTGAAGAAATGAACCATGTTATTCTAAAGAAGGGCATAGAGGCCAGGCACTGTGGTTCACTCATCCCAGCACCTTGGGAGGCCAAGGCAGGAGGATGCCTTGAGCCCAGGAGTTCAAGACCAGCTTGTGCAACATGGTGAAATCCTGTCTCTACAAAAAATACAAAAATTAGCCAGATGTGATGGTATACGCCTGTAGTCTCAGCTACTTGGGGGAGGCCGATATTGGAGGATCGCTTGAGCCTGGCAGGTCGAGGCTACAGTGAATTGAAATGGCACCACTGCACTCCAGCCTGGAAGACACAGCAATGAGGAAACACTGTTTCTCAATTTTTTTTTTTTTTTAAAAAGAGAAGACCATAGAGCAGGGAGTCTCCACTTCTGAAACGTGTGTAATTCTCTGCTGTGGGGGCTGTACTGTGCATTGTGGGATGTTAGCAGTATCTCTGGCCTGTGCCTATTAGATGCCTGTAACAGCCCTCTCCAGTGTGATCATCAACAGTGTCCCAAATGTCGCCAAATATCTTCTGAGGGGCAAAATCAGCCCCATTTGAGAACTACTGCCGTAGAGTCAGAGGAAGCCGATGGATTGGAGAAAATGTTAAAGCTGAGGGACTGGAGTCTCAATGAAAGAAGAAAGAAGAACAGGCAAGTAAGCCAGAGGAAGAGTAGGAGGCCTGGGAGCCTGTGCTCAGAGGTTAGACTACCGAAATTATGTCAGAGGTGGAGCTCTTCCACATCGTGAAAAATGTCAAGAATGGACCATTGGTCTTCTTTCTATTATAAATTTCGTAAACAGATTAATATCAAAGATCATTATACATTTCTTTGAGAGTCAAGAAAAACAACATCTAGGCCTGTTTCATAACAGTAGTGTTTACTTCCACTACTAGGCTTAGTGACCGTTGTTCAGTCTGACATCCATTAATTATGTTGAGTAATTCTTTTGAAAACTGATGTTTTTTATTTCTTGACTCATAATGCATTTAACTTACATGCTATTTGAGAATAAACCTCTATTTTATATTGAGATTTATACCAAATGACAAAGGCTGTTTCTATCTTTGGACAGAATGAGAAAGAAAAACTTTTTCTACAAGGAAAATTGTCTTAAAAAACAGCAAAAAGGATGAAATAGTTGCCTAAATAAGAGGCATAACTCAGACATATTCAGAAACTAGTTTTCAATCTTAGTTTTTGATGCATGTTTTCTCAGGGTTGTGTGGTAGTCATCATAGTGGTTATGAAGAACTAGGACATAGCTGAGTCGTTGGTCATAATTCCTACTGGTTAATATTTGAAATGTACTATTTTATGTCTACGGAGAAATTTATATACTAGGTAAAGCGTGTCTTGTAATGTTAAAGAAAAAACCCATTAGTTTGCTAAGTGCAGTGAAGGCGAAGGCTGTTAGTGCTGATCATTGTGAGGTCATTTTGAGAGTGGGGAAATGGAGACAACGTACCCATCTGTGTTTAGGGAGCAAGCTGGAAAAGCAGTTTTGGGACAGCTTCAGAGTTTCTGAAATGACACCAGGACTAAGGCTTTCTGGTTGCCTGTTTCCTCACTCCTCGCATTAAGTGCTTCTCAGCTGGCTGTTTTCTAGCATGATCCAAACTTTTACTTCTCTCTTGTAGTGTTTTATCAAGAGACTTATCCAGCTTTTTTTTTTTTTTTGAGACAAGAGTCTCGCTCCGTCACCAGGCGCCAGGCTGGAGTGCAGTGGTGTGACCTCGGCTCACTGCAACCTCCGCCTCCTGGGTTCAAGCAATTCTCCTGCTTCAGCCTCCCGAGTAGCTGGGACTGCAGGCATGCGCCACCATGCCCAGCTAATTTTTTTGTATTTTTAGTAGAGATGGGGGTTTCACCATGTTGGCCAGGATGGCCTCGATCCCTTGACCTATTGATCTGCCCGCCTTGGCCTCCCAAAGTGCTGGGCCAGCTTGTTTTTTTATGGTACTTTTTAGGTGAATAGTTCTTCAATATTCTCTTGATTTGATTTTGTATCTTTTTCCTAGAGCTCCAAAAGCCGTGGTTTCTGTGTTATGTAATGTACTTTTAGAGCAGTTCTTTTGCATTTGGGAATCTGATTATAAAGTCTCTCGTTGGCAGAAGAAATGTCAACATATCCTTAAATCTTAAAACTCTTAGAAGGTTCTCCCCTCCCTGCCTTTTTTCCCTAGTCTGTTCACTTTTTCTTTTTCATTTTTTTTTGAGACGTAGTTACCCAGGCTGGAGTGCAATGGCATGATCTCGGCCCACTGAAACCTCTGCCTCTCTGGCTCTAGCGATTCTCCTGCCTCAGCCTCCCAAGCAGCTGGGATTACAGGCACCCGCCACCATGCCTGGCTAATTTTTAAAAATATTCTTAGTGGAGACAGGGTTTTACCACGTTGGCCAGGCTGGTTTCAAACTCCTGACCTCAAGTGATCCACCTGCCTAGCCCTCCCAAGGTGTTAGGATTACAGGCATGAGCCACCGCACCCAGCCTGTTCTCTTTTGCTTTTTATTGTTCCATATTTGTTTAAAACATATACATATGTACAATGTTAATTGGGAACTAATTACAGTGGACTCAGTAAAGAAGATGTAAGCAACTTCTAGAATATGCCTTTTAATATTCTCCCTTGTAGGTGGGGATTGCAGTGAGCCGAGATTGTGCCACTGCACTCCAGCCTGCTGCATGGCGACAGAGCAAGACTGTGTCTGGGGAAAAAAAAAAAAAAAAAAAAATTTCCCTTGTTTGATAATCCATGCTTCCAGTGAACTTGTTTTTTCACCTTATCTTCATGAGCTTAACCTACATTATTCATCAAGAAAGAATGGGTGCTAACTCCTATCTCTTTTACAAAGCATCAAAAACACAAAACTTTTATTCACAGTTATAAGCTGATACAGGTTTTGTTATTATATCATTAGTCTTGTCACCGAAAAATAGAAAGTAAGTAGGTGGCATTAAAAGCCTTGGAGTTTTAACTTGATTCTCATACAGATTTTTCATGAATCTGATCTATTTGGTAGTTTATAAGAAGTAGCTTCTATCAAGGAATTTCCTGTGATAGGAAGTACATTCTCTATTGGTGTTTAATAATGACATTTTATTACCTTATTCACATACTTAAATATGAGGATTTCTGAGAAAAAGATACTACCTCAATAAAGAGTGATGACCAGGATTTCGTACAAACCTGATTTGTTTTGGTGTTTAGGATCTGGCTCATCAAAGGAGAAATGGGTTGTTCTTTCCAGACCATGAAAACGGACGTTTATACTAAATACAGACGATAAATTCAAAAGCATGACAGAAGACTATGTCTTGTCAAAGAACTTACACTTTTAAAAGCAGCAGCGTTACATTAGCAGTTGCTGTCCAGTGGCACATAGCACAGAACTGTCTGTGTGCTTGCTCTCTGCAATGGTCTCTGTGTTGTCTGCAATCTTGGCCAAATCAAGATCCTTCAGTGGTCACGTTTGAGGAAATGGTTGCCCAAGGACTTTGACTATTGTTTGTAACAAATCTTTTTGTTTTGGAATGTAGCATAACACCTTTTCTAATAAGAGAGTATTTCAGGTTCTGGAAATATGGTTACCGTATATGCTGTGTTTAGTCATTTTCTTTTTTATTTTTTTGAGACAGTGTCTCACTCTGTTGCACAGGCTGGAGTGCAGTGGCGTGATCACAACTCAGAGCAAGCTCAATATCACAGGCTCAAGCGATCCAGCTGCCTCAGCCTCCTAGGAAGCTGGGACTGCAGGTGCGTACCACCATGCCCAGCTGATTTTTTTGTATTTTCTGTAGAGATGTCATTTCCCGGTGTTGCACAGGCTGATCTTGAACTCCTGGGATCCAGCAATCCACCTGCCTCGATCTTCAAAGTGCGGGGATTTACAGGTGTGAGCCACTGCACCTGGCCTAGTCATTTTCTTACAATGGTTTTAGAAAGTCATATTTTTTATACTGCATGGCAAATTTTAATGTTATGTAGTATTTGCAACATTTAACCAGCTTATGGCAAACACTTTAAACATGTCCTTGTGTTCCTTCTGTTGGTATAGTTCTGTATTTGTTTTCCAGTTTTACACTTTTTTCTTCAGCATGTATATCTTAGCCTTTATAAGAAATGAAATCTCAAAGCAAAATAAACTGTTGAACCTTACTTTTAAAGCTTCTTAATTCATTTCAACATGACCTCCAAATTAAGTGTCAGTTGCCTATTTAAATTTAAAAGATGATTGAGCACCTGAAGATCTAAAGATATTAAAGCTATACCAAATGCATTTTCTTACTTTAATCCCAAGTGCTTTTCAATTTCCAGGAATTTGTTGAAATCTCTTGTCTTGGGAAGGATGAACTGAATACATGTTCAGTTTATTATGTAGAATCTGGTGCTGGGAGTATATTTTAAACCTTTATGAGGTGGATTCAAAAGCCATTTAGAGAGAACAGGGCACCCATTTGCAGTATGTAAATTCTGGATCTACCTCTGAATTGAGAAATCTGTGTTCTATATTTAATGTGTGTTCTATATTTATCCCCACAAAGAACTAGAATGGAAATATTGAGATCCGAATGCCTCTTGTTTGTTTATTTTTATGGACTGATTTATTTACTGGCCTTGGCAATCCTTTGAGTTTATACTTGACCTTATTTCGCCCCTAGATACAGTGCTCCCTGCTGAATTCATCTGCACAGCTGTAGCCCTGTGACATGATCACCAAATAAATCCTGGGGTGGAGGGGCTTGTTTTGCTTTCTGACTGAAGGAAGTATAGTTGTCTAAGACAGGAACAGAGGTACCTCTTGCCCTTCCTACAGTTTTCCTGTTGTAGGAAGTATAGTTTCCTACAGAACAGGACAGAAAAATAGTCAGCACAGTGTAGGAAGTGGGGGTTGTAAGGTCAGACAGAGGCCAGGAATTGGGGGAGGGATAAAGAAGGGTGCTTCTACTTGGAGTTGCCGTCAAAGGGCCTGCTTATTAGCCATATACAAGTTTTCAATAATGAGAATTTCCTCAACATACTGAGCAGCAAGAGTCCTACACAGGAAGCCCTGCAGTAAATGGTTAGAGGATTGGCCAGATGCAGCCATTTTTAGCATCACTGAACTTTGCAATGGATTTTAAATAGTACTGGTTGGGAGGAGACCAGAGTTAAGATTAAACCAGTTCTCAAAGTTTGGTCTCTGGACCAGCAGTATTAACATTGGAACTTGTTGGAAATGCAAATTCTTAGAGCCTGGTAGTATGTGTGTTTATAAGATCTTTAGGCAATTCTAAGTGTGCACTCACGTTTGAGAACCACTCAACCTAATTGTAGTGGCAAGGTCAAAATACTGAGAAAGAATGAGTGAAAACTTTGTTATGTGTTAGAACATCTTTTAATGTTTATATAAGGCTGGCATTCCTCCTATAGAGAAAGCTGTTTCACACTGAAGGACAGAAAAGACTGCTTCACTTATAGATACCAGTAACATGCAGCATTGTTCTTATGGGTAGAGAATACCCCCATTCATGGCTACAATTCACCCTGGAATCTAAATTCTGACAGATTATAATACAAGAGAACTTTTTACCTTGCTTGCTTTTTCATTTTTAAATATTTATTCCTTGATTGTATTAATATTTATATATGCATTGACTAGTGAAATCTTGTTTTCACGGCTTTGTGATGGTAAGAGCTGGTTTAAGTAGCTCATTGGTTCAGAAACACTAGATGCATAAAAATTATCTTGATATCCTGTGTAAAATGTAGATTATTGGCTGCTATCCTTGCATGTCCAGGAATCTGCATTTTTAACAGGCACCGCTCACACCAGCCCCCTTCCCACCCCCAGTGTTGTTGATTGGGCTTGTGGTTCTCCGACTATACTTTGAGAAACACTGTGCTAAATTTTGAAGGAGAGTGATTTTAAAGTAACAGCTTTATTGAGATGTAATTCACATGCCATAAAGTTCACTCTTTAAAAGGATATGATTGATTGGTTTTTAGTATATTTACAAAATAGTGCAACCATCACCACTGTATAATTTTAGGATATTTCCGTCATTCTTAAAGGAATCTCTGTACTGATTGGCAGTGACTCGTCTTTCTCCCTTTACCCCATTCCCTGGCAACTACTTTCCCTCCCTGTGGATTTGCCTGTTCTGGACATTTCCGGAGTGACATTAGTCATTCCTTAATGTAAATCATGTAAATGTAGTCCTACAGTATGTGGCCTTTCATATCTTGCACGTTTCACAGTGTTCTCAAGGCTCATCCATGTTGTGGCATGTGTCAGTACAACAGTACTTCATTTCTTTTTTTTTTTTTGGCTGAATAAAATTCCACTGTGTGGATGGACTATATTTTGTTGATCCATTCATCCATTGATAGCCATTTGGTGGTTTTGCTGTGCATGTGTTTTTTAAAACAATATTAACTATCTCTTGGGTTTTTCAAATAGTCACTGGATAATTCTGTAGGGTGTCTTAGAGGGGATTCCTATAGGACATGGAGACTGGATTTAGAGTCCCTTCTGATCATGGATTTGAGGAATCTGTAGCTGTAATTTCTTTGGGCTAATGAAATATATTCTTCTAAGAGCTAGAGCAGCTATTTTTCTCCATAGCAGAACATTTGATATTGAAAAAGGAAATCTTACATGACTTCTTTAAGGACTAAATTTCAAAAATAGTTTCTGTTTAAAATAGTATTTTTCAGTGTTTCTGGAGGAGTAACTCTTACTGAAAAAGCTGATATTTTTGTCTGTATTTTCTTTTCCAGTCTCTTCAGTTTTACCCTACTGAACCCTGTAACCTAACTCTATTAATCTAGATCCTGTTTCCAGTATATAAATATTTATGGACAGTAATAAATTATATTAGTTCTAATAGCATTTAAATTGTTTTATGAATTTTTATCCCAGCATGACAAAAATCACTAGGTGGTCTGATGCAACCTTCATCTTTAAATATTAAACCAATTCGTTTTATTTTTAAAGGCTACATTAATTGAATGATATCCATACAGGTGTTTAATAGCACTAATCTTGGGCCCATAGTGTGCAAAGCATTTCATGGAATTAAGGTCCCTCCTTTCATATCTGCTTTCCTCATACCTTATTTCAACCGTGGTACTCAAAACCTGGGCCCACCATTCTGCAGTGGGGACAGTAACTGAACTTGCATGTGACTAGGATTATGAAGGTTGTAGAAACTGTGTCATGTAAGAATTTGGTGGAAGAACAGAGGTTTTTCAGTTGTCGAAGAGAATACTGGGGCAGTGACAGCCCTCCCAGTCATTCAGAGCTTGTCTGGAGAAATCTTATTCTTCCTTTGGGTAGTGGGAGGAATTGGAGCGAAAGAAGATGTCAACAAGGCTGGTAATTTGTTGGGTTATAAGTAGGCCTAAAACATGGAGTTTTTTCCTAATGTTTCTTTATTCTTCTTCTTTTTTTTTTAAACACAGAGTCTTGCTCTGCTGCCCGGAGTTCAGGCTCAAACTCCTGGGCTCAAGTGATCCTTTGCCTCAGCCTCCTGAGTAGCTGGGAGTACAAGCACATGCCACCATACCCTGTTAATTAAAAAATTTTTCTTTTGTAGAGTTGCAATCATGCTATATTGACTAGGCTGGTTTTAAATTCCTGGTCTCAAGCAATTCTCTGGCCTTGGCCTCCCAAAGTGCTGGAATTACAGGTGTGAGCCACTGTGCGCAGCCCAATTTTTCATTCTTATATACCTTTCCACCATCTTACACTTTCTAGAATATCTCGTCCAGTGTCTGATGGTAAGAATGGTTTCTGGATTATATTTTGCCTGTTCGGATATATAGAACGTTACATTATTGCATCAGCGTTAATGTATGATTTTAGCCTTAACAACAGTGTATAAATGTGTAAAATGCTGTATGATATTATAGAATTTTATATAGCGAAGTTTTATAGATCAGGATTAAAATATACCTTCCATTGGATATACTGTGTACAGTTTAGTCATCCCTTAAAATACAGGACCTGCAATATAGTATAACTTGCCTTGCCAATAAGTGACGAGATGTGGTGTGTTTAAGAGTGAGGGGGAAGTCTCTGGTTGTGCTGGATATCCATATTCAGTTGGGGCTCTAGGGAGTTCCTGGCCTGTTTCAGTGTTGCCTGTCTCGTTCAGCTTATGGGTTTAAGATGGAATATACTGCTCTGTGCTTTAAATGGCCATTTTTGATCTAGGCTTGGACTAGGCTTCAGGCAGTAGAGTGTAGTGCTGAGATTTCAGGGTCTGGAGCCAAACGAGGTGAATTTAAATGTCACCTCTGGCGTCTCATACCTTTGTGAACTCAGCAAAATATCTTAACTTCTCTGGGCCTCAATTTACTCATCTGTAAAATGGAGATAATAGTACCTACCTCATTGGGTAGTGAGGATTTAATGCAGTAGTGTACTTAACGTACCTAGCCTGCCTCATAGCAAGCACCCAATAGATGTTTGATGCAGCTCCTACTTGTTGTTAATACGAGTGTCTAAAAGTCAAGGGCCTTCTCGAAGGTTTCTGAATAGAGGAGTTCCGAATTCATTGGATTCCCAAAGGAGAAAGACTCTGGTTCACCTAGTTTCTCTAAGGCATTCTAGGTTCCTGTTGCCTGCTCAGGACAACACCTGGGGAAGTTTTTGGTGATTGGGATTCTTCTGGCCTTCCACTGTCTGACTATGTCACTGCCTTGTTCCTGAGCCTCTGGCAGGAAGTGTGTGTGTAGTGGGAGTTCTCTGATGGCTTTCAGAGGAGCATGGCTAAGTGTGTAGATATTCCATAGGAACACTAGAACATCAGGGCACTGTGAATGGTTTTTTTTTTTTTGAGACGGAGTTTCTCTCTTGTTACCCAGGCTGGAGTGCAATGGCACGATCTCGGCTCACCGCAACCTCCGCCTCCTGAGTTCAAGCAATTCTCTTGCCTCAGCCTCCTGAGTAGCTGGGACTACAGGTGTGCGCCACCATGCCCAGCTAATTTTTTGTATATTTAGTAGAGACGGGGTTTCACCATGTTGACCAGAATGGTCTCTATCTCTTGACCTCGTGATCCACCCGCCTCGGCCTCCCAAAGTGCTGGGGTTACAGGCGTGAGCCACCGCGCCCAGCCTGTGAACAGTTTTGTATCATGTGTGCTACAGGAGAAAAGCTGTGTATTTGTCTCAAGGGAGATATAGAAAAGGACAAGAGAAAAATATTTTAAATTAATGAGAAGGACAAAGGGAACTGTAACTAAATCCCCATGAATATCATAAAACTACACTCAGTTTTGTATGATTGAAGTATCTATTCAGAAAGTATCTATTAAGCATGAATTCATACTGATCAGTCTAAGAGAATGCCAGGAAACTCCCTGGGCCACTTATGACTGAAACTGTGTCTCAGATCCAGGTCAGATTCTTCCTGCTCTCCTCCCGAAGGCAGCTTGCAGGGCTCATGTTGGCTTCCTCTTCTCTCAGACCTGCCTCTACCTACCCATCTCCTGGAATTCTGTATTTCCCAAGTCTGGCTGCAGCATGGCCACGCTTTGCTTAGCTTCCAACTTTCCTTGTTGTCGTGGAGGTTGTCTTCAGACCCTTTGGGGTTAAGGATTTTCCTACTAATCCTTATGGAAAAATAGAAAAGGATAGCTTAAAGATTTGGTTAAAAATTAGGGTAGTTTGAAGATTTGGAGTGTTTACAATTGTAGTTTCCAGTCCAGTGCTAAATAGTAACCACTAAGGTGTAACTGAAAGCCAAGTCGGTTGTCTATCCCTGTTAAACTAGGCATGAAGCTCACGAGACCCATTCTATTGGATGGACTGTTCCTCTACCCCCTGAAAACCCTCCTTTCTACTACCAGTGGAGACTGAGGAAGTCAGGAAAGAACCACAAGAGCCCTCTCCATCTCGGGGGTGGAGTTTGCATTGCCCAGGACGTCTAAATATGTTGATTCCCTATTTTAAAAGGTATCTCAGATTTGTTTTAATCAGCTTTGGCAAGATGACAGACACAGAAACAAGCTGCTTTTGAAAGAAGAGTTTATTATTATAGTTCCCAAAAGGAGGGGGTGCATCATGCCACACAGGGATATGAGGAAGCACTGGGTTTGGTCGGGAGGCAGAAAGAGTTGGGGGAAGCATGGGCAGGAGCCTTTATTGGGTTTCCATGGGAAAGGCAAGGCAAGCAGTCTGAGCAGATGAAGGATTAGCTAGTTTGAATAATTTTGGAAGGTTCTAGGGGTGGTCCCTGGTTGTGCAGTGCCTGGCTGTGAGCGATGTAGGCAGTGGCAGTATTGCTTGGGCTGTGAGAGTTGGATAAGGAAGTGGCTGCGGGTGACTGGCCTGTGGACTGGTTGGTTTGCCTGTGAAAGGCACGTGCACAGGCAAGTTCTTTGCCGTCTCTTGGAATTAGCTGGCCCTGGGAGGAGCAATTTCTCCAGGATTAGCAAGGCTCAGAGATGTCAAAGTATCATAAAATACAGAAAATAAAAAACATGATTAATGCCTACCCCTTCCAGCAGAACTGTGCTTATCACAGAAGTGATTCTTTTGGGAGCGTTTTCTTATTGAGTGTTAGGAAGAATGGTAAAGTGGCTCCCTGCACCCCTGGAGTTTACAGCCTAGCTTAGTAAATAAGGCCTGCACACATGAAAGTGACTAGCCATGCAGGACACAAGATCACATGCCAGAAACCTCAGTACAGTATAATGGCAGTTCAGAGAAAGGAGAGATGAGAATGTCCTAGAAGCAGTAGAGGGCAGTGGTTCAGAAGGCTGCTGGGTTTCTATCTGGCTTTAGCAATTATGAGCAGTGTAACCTTAAGCAAGCTGGATCATCCCTGTGTTTTAGTTTCCTTATTTGTAAAGTGAGTTTAATAATAGTAGTACCCATGTCAGAGTTGCTGTGAAGACTAAATGGAAGTGCCTAGCATAAAGCCTGGCACTTAGTAAGAACTCAGTAAGCATCAGCTGTTACAGCGCTGTCACAGAAAGTTTCACAGAGGGGATAGAGGGCGGGGAAGGGGGAGCGGTGGAGTGGGGTGGTGGCTGGAAATGAGCCTGGCAAATTCTGGTAATGGGAGGTTGGTCTGATAGGATAAGGTTGAAAAAATAGGTTGATGAGAGTTCTACATACAAAGGAGTTTGCGTTTTTTTCTTTAAACCGTGGAATTCATTCAGGGCTGTTTTTTAAAAAGCAGGGACATGACATCAAATTAGTGCTTCAGGAATCTTAGTGGTATGGTTTTATAGAGAGGAGAGACTTGGGACAGATTACATAAGTCAGTGTGAGAGATGGGAAAGTTCTTCAAAGTTTATATCTTAGACTACATTATAGGGAGTTACAATCTCACTCTATGGTCATTATCTGCTGTTAGCATCAACATATACCCATGTATAAATATTCTCTAAATCAGCTACATCTTAAATAAGCTACCTTGACTCGCTCTGGCATGTCTGAACAGGACTGGGCAAGCTGCAAACCCTGGTGCATGCCATTCCTTATTTGGAAACCCTCCTGACGTTCTCCTGACTAACTTCCTCTTCTTCCTTGTCTTCTTTTCCCCTTATCTGTTCAGGACATTTTCAGGTTTTTAGCCAATCAGGTCAAGCATAGAATGTGAGGTCCTGTTTTGGCATGGAAACTGGATACCACAGTAGGGTGATTGTGTCAGATTATGAAAGTTAAAAATGTCCCTGTCTCCTTTGTTCAAGTGTGCTCTCGTGGCAAGGCTGCCAGCGAGTTGCACCCTTCCTGCAGGAAGTAAACCAGCCTGGCTGAGTGATCCATTGTCTCAGTACGGATTTTCCCCAACCTTATAAACCTGTTTGCAACAGTCAGAGTCGATTAAGTTAGCTGTAATTAAAAACAACTCCAAAATCTTCGTGGCCTAAAAAAAAAAGAAGGTGTGTTTCTTGATCATGCAGTCCCATCACAGCTGAACCAGGGACTCTGCTCATCACAGTCCTTCCAAGATCCAGGCTGCTGGAGCAGCCAACATGTCACACTTTGTTTGCCTTAAGAGAGGGAGAAGAGCACTCTAGAGGGTTATGCACCAGCGATTAAGTGCTAGGCCTGGAAGGGACACGCACACTTCCATTTACAACTCAGCACTAGAGCAGTCACATGTCAGTAACCAATTACAGGGGTTCAGGAAACCTTCTATGTTTGTGGGGAGGGGCTGGGTAGAAATAACGGGAAGTATTCAAAAATAGCACTGCCGGCCACACAGGGAGACTTCTTTGGAAGGTGGTTGTGTAACAGTTCAAGCGGGTGGTATCAGATGCTGGGTCACAGTTGTTGCAGTCAATACAGAGCAGGGCTGGATAAAAGAATTTAAAGCAGTAGAATTTAAAAGTTGATCATTGATTGGGTCAAGTTACAAAGAAGAGAGGAGTCAATGTGAAGCAAAACTTTTGGTGTGTGTTTGAGGGGATGGTAGCAGACCAGTGGGGTGCCCTCAAGGCCTCTAGAGCTGTGCTCCTTGATGAGTAGCCCACCAATCAGTGCCTACCCACAGGCTAATTGGTTTGTACAGAAATAGAGGGTACTCATTTAGAAATTTTTATATTAATTATTTAATTTCTTTTTTTTAGACGGAGTCTCACTCTGTCATCAGCGGACGTGCAGTGGCGCAATCTTGGCTCGCTGCAACCTCTGCCTCCCAGGTTCAAGCGATTCCCCTGTCTCAGCCTCTCGACTAGCTGGGACTATAGGCATGCACCACCCTGCCCGGCTAATTTTTTGTATTTTAGTAGAGACAAGGTTTCACCATGTTGGCCGTGACGTTCTGGATCTCCTGACCTCGTGATCCACCAGCCTCCGCGTCCCAAAGTACTAGAATTACAGGCATGAGCCACCACACCCAGCCACTTTTCTTTATTTCCATGCTATAGTTTGCCCTGATTATGTTTATGTTGAATCAAATACAAATTTGGGGCTTGTATTTTTGTGTTTTTTTCCTTCTCTCTCTCTTTTTTTTCTTTATTATACTTTAAGTTCTGGGGTCTTTCTCTTTTCAGTGATCTATTTTTATTAGATTTTATGAAAGTATAAGGGGAAAAATAATTTCACTGCAGATTGTTGGAGAAGAATTGCTTTGGAGATAGGAGGCAGGGATGTAGAGATCAGAGTTGGATAGGGAGTTGAGTCTTTTTGTAGAATGATTAGTTGAGTACCTGAGATGTGAGCAAGAGAAAGATTTCAGAAAGAGAAGAGGACCCATGGCTGAGCCTTGGGAGGCACCCAGTGTTCTGGAGACAGGCATGTAAGAAGAGATGCAGGCTGCTCCGTCTATGGAGTAGGCGTTCTTTTATTCCTTTACTTTCTTGTTAAACTTGCTTTCACTTTGAAAAAAAAAGAGAGAGATGCAGGCAATACAGTGTCCCAGGAATCATCAGAGGTGGTGGAAAGTTAGTAGTATGAGATGCCACAGATAGTCAAGGAATATAAGGCCTACGGTCAAGCTAGACTTGGCAAGAAGTAAGTCATTGTGAATGTTTGAAAGCAAACTTGTAGTGAAGTGGTGTGGTCAGAAGCCAGATTTCAACAGTTTAAGAAATATGCAGTCATAAAATGAGTATAACCTTCTGGTTAGAAAAGTTTGATAGCGAAACAAAAGCAAAAACTAGACTGGTAGCTATTGAGCCCAGCAAGGGAAAGCACATTTTGTTATTGTTCTTTCCAATAGGAAAACATGAGCAACTCAGAAGTCTTCTGTCACCTGGAAGATGGGAAAATCAGTGAAGGAGGAAGGAGATGGCAGTGTTCTATGGCTGGTAATGGAATGGAGGACAGAGGCCATGGGAGGAAACCCAGGGGTGAGGACAGGGGTTGGATTGAACCCAGATGACTACCCACATAGCAGACAAAGTCATTAGGAGAAGAAACGTGGATGGGAATCTGCAAATCTCAGTTGACTCAAATGGGAAAATGTAAGCTGGCATGCCTGGGAGCTAGTCTTCCTGCCGTGGTAGGTGTGGTCAAAGTTAATCAAGCAGGGACTTGGGAGTCCCAGTGAGAGCATTAATGAAATGCTTTGACATTGTGACCATGGGGTCCAGCCTGGGCTATTCAACTTCTTCCTCTAGTCCCCACTTGGTAAAAATGAATATTATTGAATAACAAAGCAATGGTAGGGAGGGAGAAATGGAGTGCGGTTACTTAACCCTTAACCATGATTAAGAATAAAATATGGTACAAAATGGATTTACAATAAAGTTATTTAGTTTAAATTGTATCTAATATTTGAAAACACTCAGCAAAGTTATCAAAAATACAGATACAATGCTTTAAGTGCTCTAAACATTGTAAAATTTGAAAAATGCTTCAAAACTTCTACCTGTTGAAATAATCTATTGACTTCTCATTTTCATTGTGCTCTTTTTTTATTTTTAATTTTTCTGGGTACATAGTAGGTATATTTATTTATGGGTTTCATGAGATATTTTGATACAGGTATTACAATATCCAGTAATTACATCAGGAAAATGGGGTGCCCATCACCTGAGCATTCATTATTTCCTTATGTTACCAACTTTCCAATTTTACTCTCTCAGTTATTCTAAAATGTGAAACAAATTACTGCTGACTGTAGTCACCCTGTTGCGCTGTCAAATACTGAATCTCATCATTGTCACTAACTACATCTTTGTACCCATTAACCATCCCCAGTCTCCCTCCCAGCCTCTGGTAACTACCCGTGTACTCTATCTGCATGAATTCAATTGTTTTAATTTTTAGCTCCCACAAATGAGTGAGAACATGGAAGTTTGTCTTTCTGTGTCTTTTTTCACTTAATGTCCTCCATTTCCATCCATATTGTTGCAAATGACAGGATCTTATTCTTTTTAATGGCTGAATAGTACTCTGTTGTGTATATGTATCACATTTTCTGTATCTGTTAGTCTGTTGATGGAAACTTAGGTTGATTCCAAATCTTGGCTATTGTGAATAGTGCTGCAGTAAATATGGGAATGCGGCATCTCTTATGGTAGTTGTATTTGTGGCTTGTTGAGGAACCTCCATACTGTTCTTCATAGTGGTTGTACTAATTTACATTCCCACCAACAGTGTAAACAAGGGTTCCCCTTCACATCCTCGCCTGCGTTTGTTATCCCTTGCCTTTCATTGAACTCTTTCGTTTGAGTGTTAGAATGAGACAAGAGCTGGGCAGAGATGCAATATGTCTGCTGTTGTGCCCACCTCTCTCTTCTCTGACCTAATTACTTTCCCCTTACCACCCTGAATCCAGTCTGTGGGTTTCCTCTAGCCTTTGCTGTGGTAGTTGGTGGACCTCTGTTTGATTTTCCACGTGACATTCATACAAGGTAGCATGTTATGGTTACTTGGATTGCTGTACAATAGAGGTAAAACAGGAATGGCTGCGAGAAACAGACCTCTCGGACACCGAACTAGGAAGGAAGGGGTGATTTATTTCGGCCGGGAGCAAGGCGGCATAGCTACCTAACAGCCTAGCTCGTCTAACAAAGGAAATCTCTGCCTTCATAAAGGCTTACGACTCTAGATATTACAGGTGAAAGGATCTTGGGTTTACAGCTTTAGAAATTATATGTGAAAGGGTCTTGGTCCATGGAGTAGGCGTGGGGTGGGGGTTTGATCCCGTTTAAGTAAAAACAATGCCTTCTATAAAGATTCACCCATATCATGCCTGCGATAGGAGGTCGATTAGGTGGCGCCAGTCTGCCAACCTTTACTTCTCCTGTTGAAATGAAATATGGAAGTCAAGGGGAAGGTGGCCTTAGATGCTTAGGTCTCCTTCTTCAGAGGCAGTGGATATCTTGGTTAAAAACACTCTGGAGTTCAACTGCTTGAGTTTACATCTTGGAAAGCTCAGGCACTTCGGCTTTCTGAGCATCATTTCGTGGTCTGTAAAATGGGGTTAACTTTTCTGGTACCTCGATTGTCAGCCCCCGTGGGCAGGTATAACCTCTTAAAAAACGGAGTAGAGGCCGGGCGCGGTGGCTCAAGCCTGTAATCCTAGCACTTTGGGAGGCCGAGGCGGGTGGATCACGAGGTCAAGACATCGAGACCATCCTGGTCAACATGGTGAAACCCCGTCTCTACTAAAACTACAAAAAATTAGCTGGGCATGGTGGCGCGTGCCTGTAATCCCAGCTACTCGGGAGGCTGAGGCAGGAGAATTGCCTGAACCCAGGAGGCGGAGGTTGCGGTGAGCCGAGATCGCGCCATTGCACTCCAGCCTGGGTAACAAGAGCGAAACTCCGTCTCAAAAAAAAAAAAAAAGGAGTAGAAAAGCGAAATCTCCATTTCTTTATAGCTGTAATGAGTTCTCCAAGGAATCCTTTTCTGACCACTCTGCTATAATTTAGTTTAAGTGGCTCTCTTCAGAAAACTGAAACAGGCTGTACTTTGCAAGCAAGTAGCAATCAAAGGGATACATTCTTTCACCTTTGAAAGTAGAGTGAAATCACTTCCAATCTTATCTTTGCAACCCAAATGCCTGCTGATAATGTGAGCATAAACACTGGGTGTGAAGATGCGATCAGCAAAGCTAGAGTCAACACACTCTGCCATCAGAAAGCCAAAGTCCATCACATCACGTTTCAGCACAATTCAGGGTAGTCATACACTGATGGAGTAAAGTCAGTTTGTGTTTTCAGTGTTCACATTTTAGACCTCTCCCCCACACTTGACTGGTTATAATATATAAATCAAGCCACAGCTGACAGTGATTTGCTTTTTTTGTTCAGGAAAAGGTCTCTGACTGAGACTCTGACTTGGCCTTACTGCATTGATCTTCATCACAGGCACTTTTTATAATTCCCACAACAGCATTAACTCCAGTGGTTTTTTTTTTTTTTTTTTTTTTTTAATATGTATATCACAATAGAGTCTTTCATTACATGATCACAAATTATACACAGTCACTCTTATATGCTTCATGAAAGCAGTAAATTTAAAGCAAAGAGAGACTGTTTAAAACTTGAGACCAGAGAGCACAGTTTATCTTATTTACAGTTTGGCTTAAAGATTGGTCTTTAAGTTAGCATCATACGACATGTGGTAATCCTGCAAAGCGCTACATGTTTTTATTTATAGTTAAGGGAATAAAGCAAAATCCCCTTTTCATTATGCTATCTTGCATTATTTACTCAGTGATAAATGACATTGCCTCATGGGTATGAGTTTTGTAGTGAAAGACCCTATTGTAGCATATATTTATGTGGGGAGGGAGGGTAGTTAGAGTTACAGTTCCAGAGGGAATTTAAACTCTGGATGTACTGGTATTTGTACAATGTTATTTTAACACTGTATTTTTACTTGAAGTAAAAGAAAAATAAATATGCATGAACAAAGGGGAAAAGCTTCAGGTTGAAATGCAAGAAACCGATTAAAATGACTAAAGGCATATCCCAAACTCAAAGATTAAAATTTTACCAGAGATAATGGTGGTCGTTAGATTGGCCAGTTTCTGCTGTTTAAAAATGACGTCAGCTTTAAAAGTTTATTAACTGTTTAAGGGCACCAGAGAATAATTTCTAGCAAATCAGGGAGATGTGAAAGTGAGCTGAAAGAAAAGTGGTGAGACGCTGGAAAGTTTAATACCTACCCAAACAGTTGAGGAGAAAATTGGTTCCACGCTATGTCAGTTTGTCCAAACCAATATTCTTGAGAATTTCTACTGAAAGAAATTCCTACTGAAGGAGGAAGGCAGTAGATATTTTGGATTAGTGTTTTAGAATATATTTGTTTTGAAATAGAATAATAAATTAAAAAATAGGAAATTCCAATTCTGAATAAAGTAAAAATTGGTTCAGCCTCTGCTCATTCAAAATTTTGGAAAATTAACCAGTAATGGGCTGCTATTTTGCTAAGGTACAAAAATAAGGACTTTCTAATAAATTAATAATATAAGTAAGATTTCAGGACTAATATATTTGAAGCAAATATGTCCCCTGCCCATTCTTTCTGCACACAAAAGGTATCATTTCACTGTCTTCTGTGGCCTCCATTGTTTCTAATGAGAAGTCAGCTTATTCTGGCAAGAAGCCATCTGTCATCTCTGTCATCGTTCCTCTGTGGGTAACGTGTCATTTTGTAGTGGCTGCTGAAGAATTTTTCTTATTTTTGGTTTTCAGTAGTTTGGTAATGATGTGCTTAGGTGTGGTTTCTTTTGTGTTTATCCCGCTTAGATAAACTTTTGAAGCTTTATATTTCTCACCAAATTTGGAAAATTTTAACTATTTTTAAATAAATGGTTTCTTTTGAAATACTTTTAGATTTACCAAAAATTTGCATACGTAGTATAGGGAGTTCCCAACTCATCATCTAACTTCTCCTGATGTGCATATAATCATGGTATATTTGTTAAACTAAAAACGTAGCACTGGCATAATGCTTTTATCTAGTTTTCCCATTAACGTCCTTTCTGTTTGTTTTAGGATCCAATCCAGGATACCACATTGCATTTTATCATATCCCCTGGACACCTCCATTCTGTAATAATTTGTCAGTCTTTACTTGTTTTTTAATAGTCTTCACACTTTTGAAGAGTACTGGTTAGGTATATTTTAGAATGTCCCTCATTGTGGGTTTGTCTGATGTTTTCTCATGCTTAGACTGAAGTTTCAGGAATACTAGAGAGGTAAAGTACTCTTCTCATTGCATCATACTAGAGGATAATGATACCAATATGACTTATCACTGGTGATATTAAACTTGATAACATGGTCAAGTTATATCTGCCAGAGTTTCTCTACTGTAAACATAATCTTTTTTCTTTTCCATTCTGTATTCCTTGGAAGCAAATAATTAAGTTTGGCCTGTATTCAAGGGGAAGGGAATTAAGTTCTATTTCTTTGAAGAGGTAATATCTACATCGATTTTTTGGAATTCTTCCATAAGGAAGATGTAGTTTTGCCCTTCATGATTATTTATTCAACCAATTTAAACAAATTTATTTATTCAATGTAAACAAATGATTACTTATTCAATTATTTGTTTATATCAGAATAGACAGATACTCATTTTATTCTTTGGGTTCTAATCCAATACTATATTTATTTTCTTACTCAAATGGTTCCAGCTTTGGCCTTTGGAAGCTCTTTCAGGTTGGTTCCTGTGTCCCTTTGAGATGTCTCAATTCTTCTGTTTGTCTGTTTGTTTTCTTCTTTACTTTAGGGGCCCATATGATGCTTCAGACCCATCTTGTATTTATTTTCCCTGCCCAGCCTGAGAATCAGCCACGTCTCCAAGGAGGCCTGTTTCCTTTTGTTGGAAATGATACTTAGAAACCAAGATCTGAGTGCTGGTTGTGCTCACTGCTTATCGTTTTTTAAAGTATTTTTTGTGGCAATGTTCTCTTTTGCCTGTCTTTCTTGGACTCCAGTTATGTGTTCCAAAAGTACCTGGGGCTCTGTTCATTCTTTTTCAACATTTTTCTGTTCTTTACATTTCTGTTCCTTCTATATAGCTATTTTCTAGTTCACCGACTATCTTCTATAATCATGAATCTTCTGTTAAAACCACCCAGTGAAGTTTTTATCTCAAATATAGTATGCTTCACTTCTAGAAGTCTTTTCCTTTTTAAAAAAGTAATTCCTATTTCTTTGCTGAGTTTTCCTTTTAGTTCATGTATTACAGCATTTGTGCTTAGTTATAATATGAATAGCTGCTTTAAAATCCTTGTCTGTTAATTCTGATATTTGGGTCCACTCAAGTTGGTTTCTGCTAATTGCTTTTTCTTTGAGTTTGGGTCATGTTTCTTATTTCTTTTATGTTTAGTAGTTTTATATTTCATCTTAGACATTGTAATTGATACTTTGCAGAAACTCTGGATTCTGTTATGTTCTTCTGAAGAATATTGGTGTTTTGTATTAATAGATAATTAACTTGGCTGAACTCAGACTTCTAACTTTGCCTTCACTGTTGTGGAGAGCAATCAGAATCTCAGTTTAGTTGAGTTAATTTTACTTTAAGGAAGCTGTTTGATCTTCCCCCAAATATGCATGCTTCAGGGGACAATTAGGGAATTAGGCAGAGTTTATATGCAGAACATGGGACTCTTGCTTTGTAGATACCACCTTTCCTAAAGTTTTCCTTCTTTTCTCTCCAGCTACTGTGTTGGTCTTGAACTCTGTTCTCTTGTTCCTCAGCCAGTAAGACTTCATGTTTCAATCTGAGTTTTAACCCATTTATGTGTAGTATTCCATAATTGGAACACTAAGCTTGTGGGGGAGTTATTGATATCCTACTGCTCAAGGTCATTGTCAGGGTCTAATTTTTCACAAAAAATTTTTGCAACCTCTGGCTTAACTGGGTTAACTGCCTTGCCTGACACTAACTAGGGCTTTCTTTTCAGTGAAAAACTGTAAAGCAGGAAGCTCAGTGCCATTCCCTTCTTCCACGTGGTGGTTCCCTACAGTTCTTGTCAGTTTTTTGCCCACTTTCATGGGCCTTAAGAAATTTTGTCTAGAGTTTATAAGTACTATCAGTGGGAATATTAGTCTGCCAGAAGGGACTCCACTGTTACTAGAAGTGGTACTTCCTTTCATTTAAGGGTGGGCAGAATAACCTTTATTAATCAAGCAGACACATAAATGTAAAACTAAAACTGTGTTTGTTGTGCTACTAAGAAGCACACAGCTATGAAATCTAATAATAGGGGAATTTGACTTAATCAGTGAGGTCAGGAAAGTTTTCCTTGAGGACATGATGGGGTCCAGAGAGTTACTAGACAAAGAGAATGGAAGAGGATTCCACATATTTGTTGATTGAGTGATGTAATCCAGCTTTCTGTATATTTGGGCTTCTTTCTTTGCACATATTCTTAACCTCTCAATCTTTAATAATCTCTCTGGGCTTCTGTGATAATAAAAGGTAATCTAAACCTGTGGTGCCTCTAATGTTATACAATGAAGAATATCCTACATGAAAATTTCTGTTTTTTTTTCCAGTTGAAATTTTATTTTTAGATCCAGAGATACATGTGCAGGTTTGTTACAAGAGTATATTGCATGATGCTGAGCTTTGGGCTTCTATTGATCCCATCATTCAGACAGTGAACATAGTACCTATGAAAACTTTTTTTTTTTTTTTTTGAGAAAGGGTCTCTCTGTGTTGCCCAGGCTGGAATACAGTGATGCAATCACGACTGACTGTAGTCTTGGCCTCTCAGGGTCAAGAGATCCTCCAACCTCAGCCTGCTAAGTAGCTGGACTATAGGCATGTACACCACTGTGTCTGGCTAATTATTTATTATTTGTAGAGAGAGGTCTTCCTATATTACCCTGGCTTATCTCGAACTCCTGGGCTCAAGTGATCTTCCTGCCTTGGCCTCCCAAAGTGCTGGGATTACGAGCATGAGCTATTGCACCCAGCCCCATGAAAATTTCTTCAGCCAAAGGAATTGTGGGTCTGGACCATTAAGTGGTATATCATAGTCTGTGGGCTTCTGGTCAATATGATCAACTGAACTATAAGGAAATCTCTCTTCCACTTCAAGTATTTAAAACAACAACAACACACATAGACACACAACTCTCACACACACACGCGCACACACACACACACACACACACACACACAAATACCACATACTTGCATGTAATGTACCACGGAGAAAAAACAGATACATATAAACAAATGCATTCTAATAACAAACTTCTTTCTTATCAGCAAAAAGATATGCCAGGTTATAGTGGAGTAGTATATTCAAAGTGTTAATAAAAAGTAACTATCATAAAAAGGTCCAAACTAGTTAAGTGATCATTTAGTAAAGAGGATGTAATACAGACCTTTTCAAACATACAAATGTTAAAAGAGTTTGTTATCCATCGTCTCCTCCTGAAATAATTACTAAAGATAAACTTAAGTGAAAAGGAAATTGTGGCAGACTGTATTTTCCAAAAATGTCCATAACAGTATCTATCATCTTCCATGCTTTTCTACAATATACCTTGCCATTCCCCCATCAAAAGGAGTCTAATGCCCTCTCCTTGAATCTGGACTGGCCTTATGAGTTTTCACTTGAAAACAATAGAATATGGTAGAAATAATAATCATGTTGACTTTGACGCTAGGTCAGAAAAGGCCATGCAGCTTTCAACTGGTTCTCTGGGATGCTTGCACTGGGGGCTGCCAGCTAGTATAGAAGATGTGCAACCATTCCAAGAGCTCAGTGTTAAAGAGGGTTTGTATGGCCACTCTGGTCTTCAGATCCCCCAGACAAATCCATCCTCCAACTGAGTACCACTGAGTGACATAGATTCATAAGATGTAGAAGAGTGTCCCAGCTGACTGTTACCCACATTCATGACCTATAGAATGTAGTACAGTGGTTGCTGTTTGACACTACATGCAGCAACCTACTTGTCATGCAGCAAGTAGAACAAAATTGGACCCAGAAGGAAGAAGTGGAATGTATAAATTATCATGAGTAAGGAAGCTGGTGAATGTATTTGTAAATACAAATAAATTTTGACTTTTAAAAGGTTGGATGGAGTTTTAAAAAACAGTGTGATACTAAGATAATAGCAACAATGATACGGAAGCTCATGTGGAGTAAGGAAGACGGAAGACTGCTGATAAAACTTTCTAAGGTCCTCATATTGTATGGAAGGTTATTTGAGATTGACTCGAAGTGGACATATTAAAGGCATCGATTGTGTAAGTCATGTAACAGTGGAGGGGAAAACAGGAATGTAGAAAAATTCAATAAAAAGCAGGAAAGTAAAGCTAAGAAGCAAAGAAAATCATGGAAGAGAGAAAACGAAATATGTTGATTGAGATGGTTGCTATTACAACTGTAATTGTGATAAATGTAAAGAAATGCATTTGTCATTAAAAATGATAATTATATTTTTAAAATAGCCGTCCACATCGTGTTTTAAAAAGACAGCCAAGGCAAAATCAGTCCAGATCAGTTAAAAATAAAGGGACAGGAAAGATGTACCAGGAAAAAGCAAACCAAAAGAAAGTAGCTATGACAATATTCACATCAGGCAAAATGGAATTTCTGGGAGTTCTACCCAGTGCACTAGGAGATGTGCGTAGGGAAGTTCATTGCAGCATCGTTTGTAGTCATGAAAATTTTCAAATAAATACCTACCAATAGGGGAACATAGGGATAAATTACAGAATATTCCTGTGGGGATATTAAAAGCAGCTAAAAGAAACAGATTTATGTACATCAACATGTCTATATTTCTAAAACCATTGAGTGAAAGAAATAAGTTGCAGAATATATCAGTGTGACATTTTTTTTGAGACGGAGTTTCGCTCGTTACCCAAGCTGGAGTGCAATGGCGCGATCTCAGCTCACCGCAACCTCCGCCTCCTGGGTTCAGGCAATTCTCCTGCCTCAGCCTCCTGAGTAGCTGGGATTACAGGCACATGCCACCATGCCCAGCTGATTTTTTGTATTTTTAGTAGAGACGGGGTTTCACCATGTTGACCAGGATGGTCTTGATCTCTTGGCCTCGTGATCCACCCGCCTCGGCCTCCCAAAGTGCTGGGATTACAGGCTTGAGCCACCGCGCCCGGCCCAGTGTGACATTTCTAAACACAAAACAGTATATTTGAACTTTCAAGTTTCCTTCTAATTCTGAAGTTATTTTATTGAATTTTACAGTAGTAAGCCATGTTCTTAGGATTATATGCATTTGAGTGTGTGAGGAATTGTGCCCAGAAACAGTGCATTTAAAAAAATACACTGGCTATTATAAGAGCAATTGGCATATTCTAAAGAATGAACACACCTGGAATAGCAGAAAGCTGTCATTCTCTGATCAAGTAACTGGTGAAATTAAATATTTAGCAGCTACTCACAGTGCGTTCTATGTTGTAGAATAAGCATATACGCAAACAGTTTTCTCCTTTTCCCCCAGTTGGTTACAAGTAAAACGATGTGGCATAAATACTTAGCACAGGTGTATCCTGAGAAGAAAAAATGAGACGTCTGGAGGGAGATGTTTGTTAAGCAATAACTTAGCACTAGGCTATAGAACACAGGCAAGCTAGAATCCCTGTTGTATAAATAACTAGAGGTCGAAATCACAAATGCCTTTACACAGCAATTCTACAAATGTTTATTGAGAACCTGCTGTGTTCAGGGTACTCCATTTAAGTTGATCATTAACACAAAAATAATTCAGGAGTTGCAAAGAATTTTTAGAGCATTGGAGGATGGAGGTAACTGTAAAATAAGCCAGGATAAGTTAAGAGCCTTGAGGATACACATTGCTTTGTAGCTTGAAAGGAGAATGAAATTGTTTTTGTTGGAGGGATTGGGGATGGCATTACAGAGGTTATATCCCACATTTGTAAATGGGTGCATTCCACTTTGGATGGCTGCGAATGGCAGAGCAATTTCTTCTTTGTGCCATAGCTCTGTTTAGTATGTGATCTTCTTCCCCCTTAAGAAAAATATTACTGTATGCTAATCCTTTCAAAGCCTTTAATGGTGCTGCTGAGACAATCACTTAAGCATTTAAAATACACACTACATAGCACACTTATTTTACTTTTTTTTTTTTTTTTAAACACACTTATTTTAGAGGCAGCAACGGTTAGCCACTGGAAAATGATTGGTTTTTATAAGGGGGGACTTTTATATGTTATGGCTTATGACAGAGAACGGAAAAACGCTTCAGTGAGACAGGCTGGCATTTTGAATTGGAGCACAATAATAGCCAAAAGTGCTGAAGTCAACGGACTGCTTAGAAATATGATTTCCATTTGCTGAGAGAGGCCTTGCAACCACAGGCAGTTCAGTTTTTCCCTAAATGTGGGGCTGTGACCCTGATTGACGTCAGTGAGAGTTATGTACTTAAAGAGAGAAAGATGATTTAGGTCATCCATGAATCTAAGACAAGTAGGACATAGTCAAATAAGCAACAACTTAATAGACGTATACATCATTTAGGTTGGAAACCATGCAAAAGTTACAGTGCTCTTCAGAATCTTCTGGGGCTGGCTTAAAAGTTATCCTTTGCCCCCCAAAGCTGTTAAAATAAGAATTGGTTACTAATCTGCATAGCTTGAAGAAGATAAAGAAGGTCAAAGGAAGCTATGGAAGAGAGACTTAGAGGTGACATTTGATTCATGACTTAGACAATATGAAGGAGATGGCCATGAGACCTGGGAGATGAGAATTCCAAGGAAAACCATCAGCTGGTGGAAAATGTTCTGTTTGTGGCAAACTAAAAGAAATGGGTGACCTTGAGCAAATTGCTTTGCCTCTCTGGGACTCTGTCTTCATTTGTAAAATTAGAGTTGGATTGAGTGAGCCCTAAGGAATTCTTCAGCTCTAAAGTTCAATAAAATAAAGATGATTTAAAGTAGGCCAAATGAAGTTGTTGATTGCTTTTAAAGATGGCAACCCTAAGGCTGGGTGCAGTGGCCTATACCTGTAATCCCAGCACTCTGGGAGGCTGAGGTGGCCAGATCGCCTGAACTGAGGAGTTCCAGACTACCCTGGGCAACATGGTGAGACCTCGTCTCTACAAAAATTTAAGAAGTTAGATGAGTGTGGTGGCATGTGTTGTATTTGACCGAGTGTAGAAAGTTATCACGAGACAAAAGTATGCCAGATTGCAGAGTCATTTATTATGCCGGCGACCACAGAGGACTCACGTCTCTCCAACCTGTGGTGGCAACAGGAGGGTGCCACGATTTTTTATACCCGAAAAACCACCTTGGGAGTGGGGGTGAGGGGCGGGGATGGGGATGAAAAGGCTTCAGACATTCCGAGGGCTAGTGGATTCTGTAAATTACCTCCTGGGCAGAGATGAGGGTGGGGGTCTCCGGGCATTCCAAGGGCCAGGGGACTTTTGTCATTCCGTTTGTTACTTAAGTGGTTTACAGAAGTCAAGATAAACATTTGTTTACACGTTATCTGGTTAAGGTGGAAATCACAGACCTTAGTTACTTATTACAAGTCACAGGAGCCAGGATGGAACTAGCTTGGGCTGCTTAGTCTGGCAATTGCCGGTAAGCAAAGGCTAGCAATTCTGGCAGTTACTGATAAGAAAAGGTAAGCAGCTTTACATAGTTTTGAAGAACAAACTGGCAGTTCTATTTACAGAGGCCAAGGACAGTAGTTATTGTGAGGAGAATGGGGCAGCCATTTCAACTTATCTGAAAACAGTTTTGCATTTTATAAAATAGTTTTGCTCCGGTTCTGGCTCTAGGCCAGCACAATATCACACATGCACCTATGGTTCCAGCTACTTGGGAGGCTGAGAAGGAGGATGGCTTGAACCCACAACCCTAGGGGTGTTTGAATGTTCAGAATAGGGTGTAATTATTGAGGGGGAGAAAATGTTGTCAAGAGAAAAGTGTCAGATGGAACAGGGTTCAAGTAAGTGGAGGGGGATGGTATTGAGAGAACATTTCTTCCCCACTTCTGGTATTTCCTTCCCTTTTGGGGGAGTTCAGTCAGTGTAATACTCCTAGTCCTGGTGCTTTATCCTAAGGGAAGTGGAGTGACTTAATTTGGTAAATCTGAGAAGAAGAAACTGAATGTGCTCTCCTTATCTCGCTTTTGCTTTTGGGCAGCAATCCTGACCACAGAGAGCCATTCTTTTCTCTCCCTCCAGGCCTTAAGTCTTACCTGAGGGAGGCCACCTCCCCTTCTGGAAACTTTAACTTAATCCAGCATTGCCTGTGACCATGTGGATAAAGCTAAATTTGGGATTCAGTGTCCAGGTACCTTTGGCTCTCACAGTAAGATGTGCTCTCCAGTTCAGCCTTCATCAGAAGTGCTGGTGATATTTGGCCTGCCTTTGCCGTGTCTTCATCTATGTCTCACCACATTCAGAATCTGGATGAGAGAGAAATGTGCTATTTATTTCACTCTCTAAAAACCCCAAAAGTTGGGATTCAGTGGGGTGGAATAAGCTTAGTAAGCTTTAGTGAGAAAGGTTATTGTTCCCTCTGAATTAAGAGAAGGTAATACTTATGAAGAACTAGAGATACTTTGAGGTATGATTGAACAGAGATTCAGAATTATCTCAGCAAAGCAGGGGCCAAATCATCAGCTGAGAATGAGTCAGCCAGCATGGAATTGCAAAGCTAAAAGAATAGTTTGAGAATTTCCTCTATGGAGAGTATGCAAAAGAATCCGCTAAAGAAAACCAGTGGATTGTTAGGGTGACAAACGTTTCGTCACTTAAAACACATACCACGCAGTACACTGATTTTAGAGGCAGCAGTGGTTAGCTGCTGGAAAGGCAGCCGTCGCTTTTCATGACTGGTTCTGCTAACAGGTTTGAGTGGATAGGGCCCTAGGGCAGCCTCATTCTCTGCCACTGGGAACAAAAGTAGTGAGAACCGCTCTATAGAATGTATTTTATGCGTAAATTATACAGATTTTTAGAAGTAAATTTAGGAATCCATTAGAGTTGGACAATAAATAATTATAATGTTAAAAATGCTAAACTTTTTCTCCAAATATGATAGTTTAGCGAGCCACTGAATTGACCCTTGTCTGAGTTGATGCAGGTTTTTCTTCTGTGTGTGTGTTCAGGGTTTTTTTTTTTTTTAATTAAGTTTTTAAAAAAAAATGCCCAATCAACAAAATACAGTATGTTAGCAGCCACAGCCGTCCTCAGAATAAAGTTTTAACATCACTGTTTCTCATTACATAGAAATAGCCAACAGCTTTATCGAAGGTTATTTTTCAAAATGACAGGACAGAAAATACTCTGGTTTATCCTCTGTGCCCATTGACTTTTCTAGGACCAAGGGAAATACCAGCTTCTACATAAAGTAAATTCAAACTATTCTTTGCATCTTTGATTTCTCTCTACTCCTATTGCACTGAAAGGGTACCACATATAGTTCAGTGGGGGAGGGAGCATGGACCAGGGAAGGGTTTCAGGAGGTGGTTGCACTTGAACTGGGACATGGAGGAAGAATAGGATTTGGCAGCTTGAGGTGGGAGGTAGGAGCCAGTTGCACTCCAAGTCCAGCACAAGGGTTAGTCCAGAAGGCACAGAGGCCTAGAGTCAAGTTCTCTTCAGGAGGCAGTGTTTTGAGTAGGCCCCCTGGCTAGAGGACGAGCATGCAAGGGGGTGTTGTCTCCATTACTGGAAAAGTAGCTAGAAACCGGATTGTACAAGCTGCAGGAGGCGGGACTTTTTCAGGTTAGGTGAGATTTTGAAGAGGAAATAGTCTGTGGAGAGGTAGAAACTGAAAATCAATGGGATGGCCTAGAATGAGATTCTAGAAGGAAAGGAAATAGAAGGGTCTAGTAGAGATGCAGATAAAGCTGGCAGGGAAGTGAGGAGGAGTTAGGATACAAAGGAAGGTCTTGATTTACCTGAAAATTCAGGCAAGTAATGATGTTTTGTAGTTGTTAAAAGATTGCCTCCTGATATTTAGAAATACAAAAATGATTTTAAATGTATCTACTCCGTTAGAGTTTTTCTTTCTGTTTCCCTGCCATTTCTTTTTTGGTTTTGGTAAAAGAATAAGAAAGAACAGCCTATGCTGCAAGAAATTAGGTACACAACAGGGACTGAAATAATTTCAAATAATTTTTCTTTTAGCCAAATTGCTAGTATACAATAAGAATACATTTTGATTCAGAACTTTTATGAAGAACTTGTGCATTTTATTGTAACATCTGTTTCTACATTTTAATTTCTCTCCCTCCTTTTATAGGTATTTGCATGCTTTTTTTTTCAAGTGAGAAGACCTTTTGTTTGCCACAGAAGGCTATTATCCAGAATGTTAATGGGTTTTCAGCTATTAAGACGTAATGATATACCTTGAGTATTTAACTATAAATTTGAAAAATCTCCGTGAACAATCTCAAAGGAATACTTAGAATGCACTCCTGGTAAATTGGCTCATTTTCCTGTAATTTACTGGAAGTGCCGATATGAGAGCAGTTCTAATGTGAAAAGTACATTAATCCCTGGAGTTACATTGTATGTATTAAATTATTACTCTCAAAGAATAAAATGTATGGGGCCATTTAGCTTTCATTCACACTTGTTACTTGGAATCACAGTGGAAAAACAATCACTTATCTTTTGATGCACAAAATTAGAAGGGATACATTTAATATCTTTTAAGACTAGAGGCATAGCGATGCTTGGTTACACTTTTGTGTAACAATTGCTCTTTTCTGAAAGAAGGACAGTTGTCATTGGAGCATGCTGCTTCTGGCTTTGTGGAGGCCCATGCCATTCAGTTGGTAATTGAAATATTTTTAGAAACCCATAATGCAGATTTCGTTCATGTCAATAAAAAAAAATTAATGAGCCTTCTAGCCATGAACATCTACTACTTGGGGGGTTATTTAAGAATGGTGGTCAACTTGCAGGAGCAGCACTTGCAGGAGCATTTAGGTCTTATTTGGAATTTTGTCTAATTGTGCTTTCCTTCTTTGCCAGGAGACTGAAAGTTGTGGAACCATAATCTGTGACATCAGTTGTTTTTTTGATAAGCAGCTATTTATGATTCTGGAAGATTAAGGCAGATAGGAAACCCCCATCTGAAATTTTAACCAGCCTCTCAAACAATAAACCACATCATGGACATACAGCTGGACCCTGCCAGAGATGACCTGCCTCTCATGGCCAACACCAGCCACATACTTGTGAAGCACTATGTACTGGATTTGGATGTGGATTTTGAAAGTCAAGTCATTGAGGGGACCATAGTACTTTTCCTTGAGGATGGAAACAGATTCAAGAAACAGAATAGTTCCATCGAGGAAGCCTGCCAATCAGAGTCAAACAAAGCCTGCAAATTTGGGATGCCTGAACCCTGCCATATTTCTGTGACAAATGCAAGGACCTTCTCATCTGAAATGGAATATAATGATTTTGCAATCTGTAGTAAAGGTGAAAAAGATACTCCTGATAAAGATGGTAACCATGACAACCAGGAACATGCTTCTGGGATTTCTAGCTCAAAGTACTGCTGTGACACAGGGAATCATGGGAGTGAGGATTTTGTGCTAGTGTTGGACTGCTGTGATTTATCTGTGTTAAAAGTCGAGGAGGTGGATGTTGCTGCTGTGCCAGGTATGGAAAAATTTACAAGGTCTCCCAAGCTCACGGTTGTTTCTGAGGAGCTCAGGAATCAGATTGTACGTGAACTTGTGACTTTGCCTGCAGATTGTTGGAGGGAGCAGTTAGACTATTATGCTTGCTGCAGCCAGGCTCCTGGCTGTGGAGAACTCCTCTTTGACACTGACAGTTGGAGCTTACAGATCAGAAAGACAGGGGCTCAGACAGCTACTGACTTTCCTCATGCTATCAGAATATGGTACAAAACTAAACCCGAAGGGCGATCAGTTACATGGACCTCAGACCAGAGTGACAGGTAGGTTATCCGAGGGCTTCGCAGTCCCGTGCCTGTTAATCTTGTACGCTGCAGGGATGCTTTCAAACATGAGACCAGTTCTGCAGAGATGCTCCTGTGTATTCTGTGACATTACCCAAGTAGCCTCAAATCCTTAGACCTACAGTGAAGCAGGTAAATTCCCAGGCATGCTAAACCCATAATGGGATTAGCTCCCTTAAGTCAGGATGAAAAGATTATTAAGCCCTGGTATTTCTGAGTTAAGAGATTGAAAGGCAAGCTTAATGATGAAATCCTGAGCCTCAGTCTCCATTGAGATCTCTGCTAGTGACTTGGAGTGCTGTAGATGGGTGTGATGTGTCTCCCAGTGAATACTTGCTTAACGTTCCTTCATAGTCCCTTGAGAGACTAGACTGCCGTGAAGTTGGGCTGGTGTGAAGCCTGGCAAAGTGCTTTCAAATAAAGCCAGCTCTGCTTTGTGACTTTCTTACCGTACCTGTCTATTGGCAGCTGTGCCTCCCTGGACTTTGTCAGTCGTCATATAGTGTAACCCCCTCAAAGCATACAAAAGACCTGTTTCTGAGGAGCCTGACAATCCTCTGAGACCACACACTGGCCTTGTTGGCCATGATTCTTAGTATTTGGTACCAGAAAGACCCCTGATTTTCAGTTCGAGGAGAAGGAATTGATGAGGCATTGTTTTCTGTAGGATATATTTAGGCAGCCATCTGGTCTTTTTCTTATTGCCCTTCTTCCAACAGTTGTTCTTTTTTTTTTTTTTTTTTTAGAATTTAAAAATCAAACTTTATTGACTCCTCTGTATATTACCTATTTGTGCTAAAGTACTGCAAATCAATGATAATTATTGCAGCGCTTGAATGAATGTTGACCTCTGTTAGCTGGGTTTCAGAGCCTTCTTTTATAGCATTGAATTTCCTTAATTGAAGCAGTGTCTTCAGCAATTGCGTACATATCTCCCTCAATTCATCCCCAAAACACCTTGTAGAACATTTTTAAAGCCTCACTTTGACTTTGAGCTCTAATTATCTATTTCTTGCCTCTAATCTTACGTCCTGTCCTGGTCTCCCATCCTGCTCAGAATGAGCTCGCTTCCTGTCTTATTTCTGCTAGAGTCTGAGGCAGCCATCGGGAAATTGTGGGGTGGGTGCAAACTTACATCAGTACAAAAGCATAGTGATATATTTATAGATTAACTTATTAGATTTTTTTTGAGACTGTGAAAAGTATTAAACAGGTGTTCTTATTGTATCTTCACACTTGCTCGAAATTATTAAAGATGGGAATTTCAATAGGATTTAACAATATAATATCTCTGAATATTTAACTAGGAAATTGTAGTTTTTATACTCCTAGATATTTCATTTTTGAACTAGAATAATGAGGAAGAAGGAACTATTCCAAGTATTTGGAAGAAATATTTATGGCCTCAAACATGACTTTCTCCTGAGTGCTCACTGCAAAGAAAGAGATTAGACTGGCGAATTAAATAACATGTAAAAATGTTGAGCAGGAATGACTTCTATAAAGAAACTAAAGAGGTCCTTGGGCACATTTTGCTCCTTCAAAGGGTAAATTTACTCTTGATATCTCATTTTCCGGTAATTCAGTAAACTGTATGATCATAGCAGATGTTTAAACTGTATGCTTGGAAGTTTGGGATTATATGTTAGTGTATTAATGCCACTTGTGCAGTCTTCTGAGGACCAGAAAAATTATTTTAAAAAACAGTTTCTAGGAAGATATTTTCTCTTTTTTCTCATTTTCTGGGGTGGGGAATTTTATTTATAGTCAAAATAATCTCTTGTGAATGAGCACCAGGTCTCTCAACTCTCCCATGCACTGCAGGATAAACCTCAGGATGTACTGGTAACTGTTTGGATATGCTAAGGACTTTAAAATGAGTAAGGAATGTCAGGTTGCTAGACAGAAATAACTTCTTAGTGATATAAATAAATAGTAATTATCAGGATCACAATACTTTATGAATATAATTGTGTGAAAATATAAAATTTTACAATTGCCAAGAAAAACATGATTAGCTAGAGCTTATTCCTCTGGGGAACGGGGTCTACCTTTATTAAAACTAAAATAATTTCTACATACTTGTTTCTGAGGGGCAGAACACTATCAGTTATACCCACTATAAATTCTCAGGCTAGGATGAGAAGCTCTTTATTCTCATTTTACAGATAACAAAATTAAATAAAATGACTGGAAGTTCCTGGGTAAATCTGTGTCTCAAGTGAGAAAGAGAACAACTTTTTTTGAATTTGATGTTCCCATGTCACTTATTGTATGCAAAGCTTTCAAGTACATTTAAAACATAAATTTATTATATTAGCTCTCAATAAATTTCTGTTTTTAACAGGAGATTAGACAGAAATATAAGAAAATCTCTAAATTGATATCTTTCCTTTTAATTTCCATTAGAGGCTTTCCTCTTTCCCACCTGCACTCTATCCCAGCTGAGAATAAAACTTATGAGTATCAAAATAAAATAGCTTAATATAGATGTGGATGGTTGCATATGGAAATAATTACAGATACGTATGTTCCCAAGGGTTAGTGTGTGTGTATATATGCACTAATATGTTAGTGTGTGTGTATATATATAAATGCACTAATATGTTAGTGTGTATATATATAAATTTATATATATATAAATATGTATACACACACACTATATCTTGGCTTGTCAGCTGAGAGGGTCTTAGAAGTAAGCACACCTAGCATCCAGATCTTAGTTTCTGATACCATTCTCTGATAAAGAGAACTAGTGCTTCTTGGAGAAATGGCCAGGATAGCAGCAGGAAATATACAAAATGGGTCTGGAGCATCTTGTAATGCCAGAAAGTAATGAAGTCCTCAAACAGCAGGAGCAACAACCCAGAGTGATTAGGGTATGCCGGGGGGAAAAGGGGCTGTCTGAAAGAGCTCCTCGTGGCCAAAGCCGAGCAACAACCCAGAGTGATTAGGGTATGCCAGCGAGAAAAGGGGCTGTCTGAAAGAGCTCCTCGTGGCTAAAGCCGAGCAACAAAATATATCGGGCAGTTTCAAATGACATCCCAGAATGTGAAATAAATAGCCATTAGTCCAAGCTGATGTAAAAGAATGATTGAATAAATAAACAAGTGAGGAAGAATAGACAAATCCATGGTGCAAAAGAATTCTGAGTTCGTTGTGGGCGTGTTCTATCCTCAAGGAGGTGGGGCATAACACCTCACTCCTTAAGTGTGGACTACACAGTGAGTGACTCCCTTCCAAAGAGAACAGAATGGAAAGGGAGAAAAAAGTAACTTTACACTAGAGAAATATGACAGTACTACCTTAGCAGGATGGTCAAGGTCAGCATCAACAGTGATAATTTATGTGGGTAGTATTTTCTCTGGTATATGATGAAAGTGATGTCTTTGTCGTCTGCCTCCCAAAAGCTCTTAACCCCAATCTAATCATGAGAAAAGCATCAGATACATCCCAGTCAAGGGACATTAAACATAATACGTGATCAGCACTTCTCAAAATGAATAAGGTCAGCGTAACTGCCACAGTCAAGAGGAGCCCTAGGAGACATGATGATTAAAAGCAATGTGGTGTCCAGGCTGGGCACAGTGGCTCACACCGGTAATCCCAGCACTTTGGGAGGCCATGGTGGGCAGATAAATTGAGGCCAGGAGTTCAAGACCAGTCTGGCCAACATGGCAAAACTCAATCTGTACTAAAAATACAAAAAAATAGCTGGACGTGGTGATGGGCACCTCTAGTCCCAGCCACTTGGGAGGCTGAGGTGGGAAGATCACTTGAGCCCAGTAGGTCAGGCTGCAGTGAGTCATGTTTGTGCCACTGCACTCCAGCCTGGGCGACAGAGCATGACTGTGTCTCAAATGTAATGTAGTATCTGGAAACAGAAAAAAGCCATTCAGGAAAAACTAAAGAAAGCGGAATGAAGTGTGTACTAATATATCAATATTGGTTCACTACTTTTGACAAGTATACTAATATAGGATGACACTAATAGGGAAAACTGAGTATGGAGTATATGGGAACTCTGTGTATTATCTTTGTGATTTTTATTTTTTGTTTTATTATTATTTTATGAGACAGGGTCTCGCCCAGGGTGGAGAGCAATGGCATGAACTTGGTTCACCAAGTTCTTACCCTGAAAATCTCTTTTGTAAGAGCTGTTTTCTCACTTTACCATGTGGCAGGGTTCTCTGTAGAAGAAAATATATTTGTAGCCTTGACCTCTTGGGCTCAAACTATTCTCCCACCTCAGCCTCCCAGGTAGCTGGGTCTACAGGTATACACCACCATACCCAGCTAATTTTTGTATTTTTTGTAGAGATTGGATTTCACCATGTTGCCCAGGCTGGTCTTGAACTCCTGGGCCCAAGCATTCCTCCCACCTCAGCCACCCAAAGTGTTGAGATTACAGGCATGAGCCACTGTGCCCAGCCTTATCTTTTCAGTTTTTAAAATCCAAAACTGTTTTAATATAAAAAGTTTATGGTGGGTCACGCCTGTAATACCAGCACTTTGGAAGACGGAGGCAGGAGAATAGCTTGAACTGAGGAGTTCAAGACCATCCTGGGCAACATGGAAAAACCCTTTCTCTATAAAAAAATAATAATTAGCTGGGCGTGGTGGCACGTGCTTGTAGTCACAGCTACTCGGGAGGCTTAGGTGGGAATATTACTGGAGCCCAGGGAGGTTGAGGCTGCAGTGAATCACGTTTGCGCCACTGCACTCCAACCTGGGCAACAGAGTGAGACACTGTATTAAAAAAATTATTAAAACGATAATTTCAAATTTGGAAAGAGATTACTATCTTTCTACCCTGAAATCTCTTTTGTAAGAGCTGTTTTCCCACTTTACCATGTGACAGGGTTCTCGGAAAGGAAAATATATTTGAAGCTATAAAACAGTATTTCTTCTGAATAATTATCAATAATTTCATCCTTATTGTTGTTCTAATATGAAATATCTGGAAATAGAAAACTCAGTTTTCCTACCTTAGTTTAGCCATTCGTGGGTTGCGCCATTTCCTGAACCTAAATGCTTCTTGCCTCCAACATTCAGATACTGGATTGTAGGTGACATTTAAAAATGACTGATGGGGGCTGGGCGCGGTGGCTCAACCCTGTAATCCCAGCACTTTGGGAGGCCGAGGCGGGTGGATCACGAGGTCAAGAGATCGAGACCATCCCGGTCAACATGGTGAAACCCCGTCTCTA
>NW_016107511.1:3644905-3648328 GCF_001604975.1 Cebus imitator | reverse complement strand
AAAAAAAAAAAAAAAAAAAAATGACTGATGGGAGGAACACATATAACAATCTGATACAACGTGCTTCTTGAAAAAGATGTTTACTTTCCTGTGGTGTTCTGGTCTGTGTGCCCTTTAAAAATATTTTGATGAGAACAAAGACAGGGTCAACAGTTGTGTAAAGGTGTTCTTGCCAAGCTTCAAGAAAGGAATGGGAATTAATATGTTTTTAATTATAGATCTTCAGTGTACCTAAGAAGTAAACTTTTAAAATGGAAACCTTTATTCAAAGTTTATGTGTTTTCTTCATTTTCTTTGTATTTTTAACATTTTTTTTCCATTCCCCTGAAGAAAATGTTGTTAAAACCAAAGCATCCTCTTTGGTAACCCATTCTCTTTTTCATTAGAATAATTATAACAGTTGTGGAATCCACCAAGTGGTTTAAGAGGTCTGAGCTTAAGCTGATGACATCACTGAATTTGAGTTGAATGGAGGAAGATTCAGTTACATATAGGAAATTTATTAGAAAAACTACAGCCATTTGAATTTTTGTTAAAGATGAGAAAACTAACTGGGAAAATACATTATAAGATAAAATAATATTACAATTTAAACTTTTGTAAAGCACTGTGATTTTTTGTTTGTTTGTTTTAGACAAAACTGGGATGAAGTTAGCAAAATACTAAGGAGAACTACTTTTTTTCTGTTATATTTCTTGCTCAGCTATTGGGCCAGGGAAGATGTAGACTTTGAGAGTATTTTTAGTTTGGAGTATCAAAACCAAATGTTAAAACATTTTCTTCCTCCCTCTACTCCCACTGAATTAGTTTCATTATTGTATATCTCACTCTAATGGAAAGTTTTACAATTAAAAAAAAGAATGAGCAGAAGATGTTTTAGGAGAGATTTCAGGTCTAAGAGGAAATATTTCCACAATTAGTACCTTTTTTTTTCTTACTTTCTTCAAGAAACCAATGCAAAATTTATGAGAACAGAAGTGGAATACACGTTAATTCTATGATATCACTGTGTGACTGCAGATAGGAATCATGAGTGCAAATGCTTGGAAGGGTCGTGTTTTAGTTTCTTTCTCCCTTTGCTGCCCAGGCTGTGTGTGCCTCTATTTCCCAGAATCCCAGTTGAGTCATCATGGAAGAAAATACAAGGATGGACTGTCTCAGTCTCAACAAGTAACCAACATAATCAACTGAACAAGAAATAAGTAACAGTGCATCAACAGAAAATAACAAATCCGTGCCCCGTAGGACCAAGAACATCGTGTGTTCAAAATAACCTCGATGGTGAAAGTCAGGAGACCTAGTACTAGTGAAAGCTGTGTGGTAACTAGCTGTGTGACTTCAGATAAGTCACCTTACATCTCTTCATTTCCTCATCTGTAAAACAAGAAGATTCCATGAGAGCATCTCCAGATTTTTTTCTATGTACACAATCCTATGCCCACAAGGACTTCCAGATGAGAAATACTGTCTTTGCCTTTACAAGCAGCTTGCCTGTTTTGCACCCAAAACATCTCTGCTGAAGAAGTGATGAATTTCTGACTCAAAGCCATTTGGACTTGTCCGTTTTGACTTTACATAAAATCTGTCTTTCTGAGTCAAAGCAACATTCTCCATGGACCTGCCATGTATTGAATATGATTGATGAATTCTGGTTTTGGTAATTGTGCTAGGAAGTAGAAAAGCAGAATAGTAATAATAGGGAAGAGGTTCATGTGTGTATAGGAGAGAAAGAGAGTGAGTCATAGCTAAACACTTCTTTTAGCAGTTCTGGCTCTTTGTGGCACAAGAAAGCAAGAGGGTTGCTCACCTGTAATGGAGGCTGTAATCTAGGTCTAATGAGAACATGGAGTTATCAAAAAGATTAATGCAGAAAGGAGAACAGATGGAAGGGAATTGGAGGTGGCCTGAAGACCTTGTAACCCTCAGAAACTTACAAAATATTCTGATGCCCTAAACTGTCACATCTGTGGCCCACCCTCTGGAGATTAGGTCAGGGCCTCATCAAGCCACATACGAGGCCATTGTGGGCTCATTACCTCTGACCTACTTCTGGCAGCCTTCTCCCCAGTCACGTAACGGTGATAACCAGAGGTCAGAAAAAGGATGACTTGATGGACTGTAGTGGAACTTAAAACATTTTAAATGAAAAACAACCCCCTTTTTCTCCTGGCTGAGAAAAGACAAATGCGTATAGTAGTCAACAGAAAAAAAAGAAAATCTATGGTTTTAAGCAATCCTTTACAAGTTTGCATGGCTGGCTCCTCCTTAAGACCAGCACGTCAGTCTTAGCTGACCTCTTATCTTGAAAGGCAGAGTTAATGTGTTTTATCCTCATTTGACCACTCTGTAAATGCAGAAACATGTAGCCAGAAGCTGAAGTAATTGTTATTCTGACAAGTTTTCCTCAATTTAGAAGTTCTTTAATGGCAGCAAGCCTTGGACCTGTGTCTCACCCTGTCTTACCCTATTCTCTTCTTTCGGATTTCCATTGTTCTCTCATTCCACAACGACTGTGCAATCTGGGCTCCCCGAGGAATATCTCATACAGTTGGGCATCCCAAGGCATGTGAGATGAACCCTGGTAAGAGAGTTTTCCTGGCTGTGCTGGAAGGAATTACTCGATCTGAAAATGATGAAGTTATAAGCATTGGAGAATTTCAGGCCGGTGCCTGCACATCTATCCCATGAGCATTTTAGCAACATGGCCGAGGTGCAAGGCTATTCGTGTCGAATAAACACAGCTGCATTTATTTCTGTGTTTACACATTCAGATAACTGCAGAGCCTGTTTATAATCACATAGATTATCCTGCCCTCTGTGGAGGGGAGGCACGGATGGGTAAGCAGGAATCGGCCCTCCATATAGTTCTCATTTGAATGTGTGCATAATGGGGGCCATCTTTAGTCTGAAATCACTATGTAGTGGGTATGATTTCAAGACTAGGAAGGCCCCATGTTCACCCATCCTCCACTTGCTGGTAGATGACCAAAATTCCACCAGTAGAGCTTTATTCAGAGGATAAAACCTTCACACTGTTACAGTATAGTTACCTAACTGTAAATTGATTTCAGGTTTGCACTGTGATGTCAGACATTGTGAATAGGATATTAGCTTGTAAGAGAGCAAAAGGCCATTGACTATAAAGACTCGTAGGTCCCTAGTGCTTGGTTTGGGCATGTTGGGAAGGGAGGAGTGAGCCTGCAGCTGAGAAAGGGAAAAAGGCCAAGAAAAGAGTAGTCTGGGAGCACAAAGAGAAGTTACATTTTCAGGATGTGACTACCCTAAGATTTCCCTCTTATGTCATTTTTTCCTGCTTATGAAAACGTTCCAATAAGAAAGTGGTTGATTCTCATATCAGACATGGGTATATTTTTGGGGTGTGTCTTTTTTTTTTTTTTTTTGAGACGGAGTCTCACTCATGTT
>NW_016107511.1:3621828-3644685 GCF_001604975.1 Cebus imitator | reverse complement strand
GGGTTTCACCATGTTGACCAGGTTGGTCTCGATCTCTTGACCTCGTGATCCACCCGCCTCGGCCTCCCAAAGTGCTGGGATTACAGGCTTGAGCCATCCCGCCCAGCCGGGGTGTGTCTTTTAGATTGCTGACTTGATCTACACGTTCAGAGTTACAGCTCTGGGTACCGAGTGGAAGCCAGAAAAAAAGGTTAGACTTCAGCAGAAAAGATAACACAGCCATGGAAAGAGGAGGGTGGGATAGAGAATTGTGGGGACATTGGGGAGGGTGGCGGCGAGAGCTTGCTGGGGCCTGGCGAGGTAACTAACCCCCTTGATGGGAGGGATCAGGTGCCCAGATGCACAATGGCAGAAGGAACTTTCAAGAGCATGACAGAAGGGATCAGGACAAAATTCTAGAACAAAGTGTCGAGAACTAGGTAGCTAAAGAGGACAAACTACCGAACCGGGGAGGAAAGGATGGTGATAACATGGTAGATTTTCATCTAGTCAGTGGAAGGACTGCCCCCTCATCAACTGACTCATATATGCCTGCGATGTCTACACTTCCTACTTCATCAAATTATCATTTTCAAATTTTTTCAGGTAGGTCTGATTTCAGACATCTAAACCCATTCATGGACACCACACCGTTTGGGATTAGGAAAACATACAGTGTCCATGAAAGTGTCTTCTGTCATATGCTTATGTGAAATCCTTTATAAGCAAATTAAACAGGTGCATACCCTCCACCTTTCTCCTTGGACCCACCCTCATCCTCCTTTCTTGTTCAATAGCTTTACCATCCATCTTACCACTTGAGCCAGAAACCTCAGAAAATTCTGTGTTAACTATGGCTGCATGACATTCACCCCCATATTTAGCAGCTTAAAAGAAAAAATGCTGATTATCTCTCATAGTTTCTGAGGCTCAGGAATCCAGGAGCAGCTTAGCCAGCATCTCTTGCTCAGGATATCTTGCAAGTTAGAGTCCACCTGTTGGCCGGGGCTGCAGGTGTCTCAAGGCGTGCCAGGAGCTGGGAAATCCTCTTTCAAACTCACTTGCATGGCTGTTGCAGGCCTTGGTTCTTCACTGACTGTTGGACAAAGGTGTCCGTTTCTTACCATGTGGGTGCCTCTCTAGGCTGCCTAAGTGACTCCCTGACACTCATGACCTAGAGTGAATGATGGGGGACAGAGCGAGAAAAGATAGTCTAAGATGAAAACCACAGATTTTAAAATTGTCTCAGAAGTGACATGCCATCACCTTTGCTGTATCCTGTTGGTCCTTCTTATCAGACAATGTTTAGACTTTCTGATCTCTCCCTGTCCCAGGTCAAACCTTTGCATTATCACTGCATACATACTATAGGAGGAGAGTACTGCAGCTGCCTGTTGGCTCTACCCAGGTCTCTTTGGTCACACAGACCTGGTACGGTATGGAAGGAGACTACACAAGGATGTAAATATTGGGAAGAAGGGGCTATTGGGGGCCAGCTTGGCAGCTGCCTCCTCAGAAAAGCCTTCCTTTCCTTCTCCCTCTTTTTCAGCAAATCACTTACCAAGTCCTGGTTTTTCATCTCCCGTGTTTCTCGGATTTGACCTCATCTCAGATCCGATTGTTGCTTTGGGGAAGAGGTGTGGAAGCTGATGGAGGCAGCCCTGGGGGCCACATACCTAAGGGCACAAGTGGAATGTGTAATAATATGCCAGCATGGCCTCCAACACAACCTTATAGGGAGGAGAGCAACATCTTGGCAAGCCAGTTGTTTGGGGAGGATTTGTTCCCCGTTCAGGCAAGGGAAGACCCACAACACAGACTTATACTAGGTAAATAAGGTGCTTATTGAACAGAACAGACAATAGAAGTCACTTCTTGCTTCCCGCTTCACCGGCCCAATACCGATTTCACCTGTGACTCAGAAGTTGAGGAACTTCCCCACAGTCATTTGATAAGTTGGCAGCGCAGCTGGTACAAAGGTGTTTAGACTTTCTAATCTTCCCTGCCCCACGTCAAACCTTCGCGTTATCATGGCATGCATACTTGTGGGATAAGCGTACAGCAGCTGCCTGTTTGCTCTGAGACCCATTTTTTTTTTTTTTTTTTTTTTTTTTTTGAGACGGAGTTTCGCTCTTGTTACCCAGGCTGGAGTGCAATGGCGCAATCTCGGCTCATCGCAACCTCCGCCTCCCGGGTTCAGGCAATTCTCCTGCCTCAGCCTCCTGAGTGGCTGGGATTACAGGCGCGCGCCACCATGCCCAGCTAATTTTTTTTGTATTTTTAGTAGAGACGGGGTTTCACCATGTTGACCAGGATGGTCTCGATCTCTTGACCTCGTGATCCACCCGCCTCGGCCTCCCAAAGTGCTGGGATTACAGGCGTAAGCCACCGCGCCCGGCCTCTGAGACCCATTTTATGTGCTCTTTTTGTGACCTTCTCTAAATGACGAGGAACTTCATTTCCTAGGCTCTCTAGTCTTCTGGCTTCCTGCTAGGTTTGGCCAGTGGGGGCCACTGGTGGAAGATTTGAAAGCAGGAGTTGGCTGGAAGTAAGTTGTTTCTCCTCCTCCTGTTTCCTTTGGCAGCTCCAGTGTGGCTGAGTCTCCTCTGGTCCCAGCTCCCCCCGGACAGTCCCCACTGTGACTCTGGCTTCTGCCAGATGACCCCTGCCGTATAACCCAGTAACAGCCAGTAACAACCAGCTCTTCCAGTCTGAGGAGTCACAGCTGATTACTGCTGTGGCCAATCCCTGGGTTGTCTTACTGTCCTTTAATTGGTCTCTCAGCTCTTCTATCGTTTGTATAACTCATTTCGAAGATTGAATTACCTGTTTGTTAAGACCTGGACTGGTTTCTCTTTTCCACACAAGACCCTGACTGATAGAGTCGAACCATCATTCTGATTTTTCTTGCACGTTGTGTGAACACGATAAATGCTCAATTATAATGATGTTAATGAAAAAGGAAAACCAGTTTATCCAAAAGAAGTAGTGCTTTGCTCTATTCATTTATAAGTCAAGCTGACCAAAACTATATATTTGTCATAACTGAAAAACAGAAAGTGGAAACATTTTCCTAAGTTTTTTCTGAGGATTCAGTCTTGTACCTTCGACTCTGTGGTGTCAAGAAAAGATCTTGAGGATCTTTTCCATCTTTATCAACCATGACTCTGTCATGGGAGGGATTTTTCTTGGATTGGACGGGATTGTACTTTCTGATTCCATTAGGACTCATGGCAGAATGAGTCCTGATGCCATGTCACTGGTTTTGTATGCTTACTTTGGTAACAACTGCACCCTTGGCTTTCCCATCACAGGCCTCGTTGTTGTGACCCACAGTCCTGTTTATATGCCAGCCCCTGTTCTTGGCCTCCACACAAGGATTCCCACAAGGGTTCCATTTGAGATGGTGGTTTCCAAGATTGGGGGTATCTGCCTGCCAGCCCTGGATACTGAGACCACCAGCTTGTTTTTCCAAGCATTAATATCTCCGTGATCTCCAAACATATTTTCTTTTCCAGAATGCTTTCCAAAAGGTTTGTAAGAATGTCTCTCAAACTTTTCTTTTGAAGGCATCAGGGCCTGAGGGGAGGGGGCAAGGGTAATATAAATTATAACTTGGCAGACTAGTATGTAAAACTTTATCCAAAAAAATATTTTTCTCCTTAAAAAAACCAACTCTTTTTACATATTTAAGAAATTCATTTGAGAGAAATAACCACTCAGCTATTCACATAGCCAGCCCTTGGCAGCTTCAGTTCAAAATACTCTGAAATCAGTCAACTGCAAAGTTTCAAATGTTTTCTTTGAAAGCTCAACTTAACCTTTACTACCTTGGTGGTGAGAAAAGTGTCAACTCATTTTAAAGATTCTCCCCCTTTCTTTGTCTCTCTTCTGCAGGCCATGTGTTTATACTGTGGGATCTCCCATAAACAACAGGGCCCTTTTTCCATGCCAGGAGCCACCCGTTGCCATGTCAACATGGCAGGCTACAGTTCGAGCAGCTGCATCTTTTGTTGTTTTAATGAGTGGGGAGAATTTTGCCAAGCCAACACAGCTTTGGGAAGGTACTGTACATGTGTTCTTTGCTTATTTATGTATTGCACACATGCTGGACCCAGGAACCCAATAAGCAGTGTTTTTCTAAACTTTAAAGAGCTCCTTTATTAGCTGGGTTGGAAATGAACATAATATAAAACATCCTGCCAGAGGAAACAAGCAGGGGATGGGGAGGGACACTTAGGAGCCTGGGCACGGGATTTGGGACTCTTCATACGAAAGTTGTCAGTTTATAGATTATTTCAGCAGTTGCTTTCACCTTGTGGTTTGTGGGCCATAAGTAGGTGGTCTTGATTGAAGACTTTCTGAACCAGCAAATGTATCATGAAAACACCATTGCAGTTGCGTTGTTTGTGGTTTGTTATGGTGTCTGTACATGGTTATTCATTATGTTAAGAGATAGTGCTCTTGTTGGCTGGCCCACTGAAGTTGTCCTAGTGAAGTATCTGTGCTACACACTATTTGCCTGTGTGAAGTTCTGAACCAAAGGTATATAAGAAGGATGGAAGGTGGCTGGGCACAGTGGCTCACGCCTGTAATTCCAGCACTTTGGGAGGCCGAGGCGGGCGGATTACGAGGTCAGGAGATTGAGACCAACCTGGCTAACACCATGAAACCCCGTCTGTAGTAAAAAATACAAAAAAATTAGCCGGGCATGGTGGCAAACAGCAGTCCCAGCTACTCAGGAGGCTGAGGCAGGAGAATTGCTTGAAGTCAGGAGGCAGAGGTTGCAGTGAGCCAAGATTGCACCACTGCACTCCAGCCTGGGTGACAGAGTGAGACTCTTGTCTCAAAAAAAGAAAAGAAAGAAAGAAAGATGGAAGGCAGCGCTAATGTATCTTCAGGGTTTTATCTACAAATTACTTATTGCAACAATTAACTTTTTCAGTAGAGATCCTGCGGATGTTGATGCCAGGAAATAATTTGTTTATTTGAGAGACAGGGTCTCACTCTGTTGCCCAGGCTGGAGTGCAGTGGCTTGGTCACAGCTCACCGCAGCCCTGACCTGCCAGGCTCAATTGATCCTCCCACCTCAGCCTCCTAAGTAGCTGGAACTTCAAGGGCATGCTACCACACCCAGCTAATTTTTGCAGTTTTTGGTAGAGATGAAAGTTTGTCATGTTGCCCAGGCTGGTCTTGAATGGCTAGGTTCAAGCGATCTGCCCACCTCAGTCTCCCAAAGGTGTGAGCCACTGTGCCTGGCCAGGAAACATTTTTATAGTTATATTATTTCTTTGTTTAAAATACGGCATCTCCTCGCACTTATTTATTATAGAAACTTTAAAATATACAGAAAGGTAAAAATGAATTTAAATAAAGAAAATTATTGCTAAGATTGTATTGTATTTCCTTTCAGTATTTAAAATTTATTATGTTTTGTACAGTTATAATCCCAAAATTGTGATAGCATATGATGGTATTTATTCTGCTTTTTTCACTTATAGCGTATCTTAAACTTTTTTCAGGTCATTAAATTTTTAAAAATATTATTTTAACTTTGGCACAATGTTTTTTATATGAATATATCAGAATTTAACATTTCTGTGTTAAATATTTTGATTATTTCAGTTTTTTCCCTGTTATAAATAAAGTTGCATTAAATCCCAGGGGAGACAGAATTACTAAGTCAAAAGTCAGAACATGTTTAAGGCTGTCGGTGTATATCTCATAGTGTTTTCTAGAAAGGCTGTGCCGATTTATGCATTCATCTGTAGTTATGAGGGTCCCTATCTGATAGGCAGGAAGTGTCTCTTTAATTTGGATTACTTTGATTATTAGTAAGTATGTTTCTTAACCCGTTTCATTTTCTGTTTATTTCCTTTGCCCATTTTTATACTTATAGTGAAGATTTAGGTTTTTGCCAAGTTTGTCTTATTTTTTAATTTTATTGGCTCTTTAAGAAAAATAAAGATACAAATTTCTTATATTTGTGAAAAGCATTGTCCCCAGCTTTTGGTGTATCTTTTAATTTTATATGATGTGTCTATTTTTATGAAGTTAAATTTATTAGATTAAGATTGATTTTGTTCTAATATTATTATGGTTTAATTTCATGACTCTTTAATCAGTCTGTAATTTATTCTCATCAGGCTGTGAAATGAGGACTAAACATTGTCCTTTTTTTTCAAATAGAAAACCAGTTGCTTCAGGATCATTTATTGAATTTTTAAATTTTGTGATGTCTTTATCATAAGCTAGATTTACATATGTGCTGAAGTCACCAATGAGTATTTACTTGATTCTTAAAAACAACACATTTAAAAATTTTGTTTTAAAAAATAAGTAGTGGCCAGGCGCGGTGGCTCACGCCTATAATCCCAGCACTTTGGGAGGCCAAGGCGGGTGGATCACAAGGTCAAGAAATCGAGACCATGCTGGTCAACAAGGTGAAACCTCGTCTCTGCTAAAAATACAAAAATTAGCTGGGCATGATGGTGCGTGCCTGTAGTCCCAGCTACTCGGGAGGCTGAGGCAGGAGAATTGCTTGAACCCAGGAGGCGGAGGTTGCGGTGAGCCGAGATCGTGCCATTGCACTCCAGCCTGGGCAACAACAGCGAAACTCCATCTCAAAATAAATAAACAAATAAATAAAAAATAAATAAATAAAAAATAAGTAACATTTACATGGTTCATTTATAGAATAACAAAGGACAAAGCATTTGTAATAAAGTCTTCCTTACCTCTATTTCGCAGACACCCAATATCACTTACCCAGGCAACCAAGGTTACCAATTTCTCTTGAATAATATGTTTTTTCTCTGTTGTACAAATTGTGGCATGCCAGACACATTTTTTCTATTATACTTTCCTTTTAGAATAAATTTATTTATTTATTTATTTGTTAATTTTGAGATGGAGTCTTGCTCTGTCACCAGGCTGGAGTGCAATGGCGCAATCTCTGCCTCCTGGGTTCAAGCGATTCTTCCACCTCAGCCTTCTGAGTAGCTGGGACCACAGGCACGTGCCACCACGCCTGGCTAATTTTTTTTGTATTTTTAGTAGAGATGGAGTTTAACCGTGTTGGCCAGGATGGTCTCGATCTCTTGACCTCATGATCCACCCGCCTCGGCCCCCCAAAGTGCTGGGATTACAGGCATGAGCCACCGTGCCCGGCCAGAATAAATTTATTTTGTAGATATTTTGTATCAGAACATAAAGAGCTTCCTCATTTATTTATTTTTATTTATTTTTTGGAGGCAGAGTCTTACTCTGTCGCCCAGGCTGGAGTGCAGTGGCGTGATGATGGCTCACTGCAACCTCCCCCTCCTGGGTTCAAGCAATTCTTCTGCCTCAGCCTCCTGAGCAGCTGGGACTACAGGTGCATGCCACCACACAGGCTAATTTTTTGTATTTTAGTAGAGATGGAGTTTCATTGTGTTGCCCAGGCTGATCTTGAACTCCTGAGCTCAGGGAATCTACATGCCTCAGCCTCCTCAGCCTCCCAAAGTGCTAGAATTACAGGCGTGAGCTACTACACCTTTTCTCATTATTTTTATGGCTATGAGTATCCCATAAATGAGTCTTTTACAATTTAGTTAACCATTGTCTCCGGTCTGCACTTCATATTAAATAAGGAATTGGATGGGTATTTACTTCATTATCCTTCTGCACCCATATTCTCCAGTTTTACTTAATAAAATTTGGGATTTAGGACTCACATTTTCTCTATAATTTTTTTGTATTATATTTTTGCTAGGAATTACTATTATTGTATTATATTTTCATTCAGTTTCAAATGATTTTATAGTAAGTATTTAGATTTTCTTCATTCTTAACCTCTTAAGTTGCCTGGGAAATAGCTTCAAATTTTTTTTTAGAAAGGTGGATGTATGGATTGGTTTTTTGTTAAATATTCATTTATGAACAATCCTTGGCTAGGTATAACATTCTTTTGTAATTTTTTATTTGTAGCAACTCTATTAACTGAAGTATAACATTCTTGAGTCACTTTTTCCCCTCTTTAACAACTCTACTTGTTTCCATTATCATCTCTTATCTAGTATTTCTCAGGAGAAATATGATACCAAATTTTTTTTGTGTTCTTTGAAAGTCATCTGATTTTTCTGTTTAGATGTTCATGTAATTTTTTAAAAAATTTACCTGTATGTACTGTAAAACTTTCTAAAATGACTCTAGATGTGGGTGCCTTTGTTTTTAATCAATTAATATAGTATATATAGCTTACATACTATATTGAGTTCTCCAGAGAGACAGAATCAATAGGAGATAGACAGAAAGATAGATAGATGATAAGGGATTTATTAGGGGAATTGACTCATGTGACTATGAAGGATGAGAAGATCTACAACAGGCTAGAGACCTCGGGATGCTGGTAGCTCAGTCTAATTTCTAAAGTCTTAGAACTAGGTAAGCCCATGGTGTAATTCTTAGTCTAAGGCCAAAGGCCTGAGAGCCCAGGGTGCTGCTATTGTAAATTCTGGAGTCCCCAAAGCAAGAGAGCATGTACAAGAGGAGGAGAATATACCAGCTGTAGGAGAAAGAGAGCGCAAATCCTTTGATCTCCTTTTTTGTTCTATCTGGGTCCCTGTCTGATTAGGTGACCCACCCACATTAAGGACAGATCTTCCCCACTCAGTCCACCAACTCTCAGGCCAGTCTCTGAAATACCGCCTCACAGACACACCCAGAAGCCATGCTTTACCAGTTCCCTAGGTATTCCTTAATCCAGTCAAGTTGACACCTAAAATTAACCACCACACATATATAATAAATATGTACTTTTTTTTAGAGAGTATCATTCTGTCACCCATGCTGAAGTGCTGTGGTGCGATATCAGCTCATTGCAACCTCTGCCTCCCTGGTTCAAGCAATTCTCGTCCCTCAGTGTCCTTAGTAGCTGGTATTACAGGGGCACACGACCACACCTGGCTGATTTTTTTGTATTTTTGTAGAGACAGGGTTTCGCCATGTTGGCCAGACTGGTCTTGAACTCTTGTCCTCAAGTGATCCGCCCACCTTGGCCTCCCAAAGTGCTCAATTACAGGCATGAGCCACCATGCCTGGCCATAAATGTGCATATCTTAAATGTGTTGTTCAATGAGATTTCATAGATAAACACACTTATGTAATTAATCATCACTCCATGAACATTTCTGTTACCCCAGAAATTCCCCTGTGCCCTGGCACACATTTCTTCTAACCCCATTCCAGCCAACCACTGATCTGATTTCCTTCAGTATAGACCGGTTTGACTTCTTTTCAAAATTCATATAAATAGAGTCATTCAGTGCCCCTCTATTTTATTCAGCATAATGTTTGTGAGATTCATCCATATTACTGCAGGTGTCACTAGCTTATTTTTTAAAATTTATCAATAGTGGTGTCTTGTGTGAATAAACCCACAATTTGTTTATCCATGCACTCATTGGTGGACAATTTAGACTGTTTTTGGCCATTATGGAAAATATGCTGTGAACGTGTGTATTAATCTTTTTGTGGACATAGGTTTTCATTTCTCTTGGGTAAATACTTAAGAGTAAAATTGCTAGATCATGTAAGTATATGCTTAAGTTTGTGAGTATCTGCCAAACTATTTCCAAAGTGGTTTCATCATTTTATATTCTTACCAGCAACGTGTGAGAGTTCTAGCTGCTGCTCATCCTTGGAAACACTTGGTATTTTCAGTCCTTTTAATTTTAGTCCTCTAACTGGGTGTAAAATACGATCTCATTATGGTTTTAATTTGCATTTCACTGATGACAATGTTGAGCACCTTTTCATATACTTATTGCACATTCTTATATCCTCTTTTGAAAAGCATTTGTTCATGTCATTTGCTCATTTTTCTTTTAATATGGAGTTTTTGGTTGTTTTATTATTTATTAGGTTATAAGAATATAGACTGGGCCAGGCACAGTGGCTCACACCTGTAATCCAAGCACTTTGGGAGACTGAGGCGGGTGGATCACTGGAGGTCAGGAGGTCGAGAGTTGCCTGGCCAACATGGTGAAACCCCATCTCTACTAAAAATACAAAAATTAGCTGGGCATGGTGGTGCGTGCCTGTAATCCCAGCTATTTGGCAGGCTGAGGTGAGAGAATCACTTGAGCTTAGGAGGCAGAGGTTGCAGTGAGCTGAGATCACACCACTACACTCTAGCCTGGGCGATAGAGCAAGACACTGTCTCAATAAAAAAAAAAAAAAGAATACTTTATATAATTTTAGGTTCAAGCTTTTTGCCAGGTATATGTATTACAAATATATTCTTCCAGTATGTGTAGATTGCCTTTTCATTTTTATTTCTGCTTTATACCACTGATTTTCCATAGTTACATTTTTGTTCTTTTCTAATTTCAGTAGTAGAGATTTACATTATGTTATTTTAACATTAGTTTTCTTTTAATCATTCATGTTAAAAAATGTTCTTTCTTTGTTGGTTTTTGATCTCAGTCTGTTATTCTTATGTTTCAGCCTGTTATCTCCTCATGGCTTTTTATTGTTGTGTCATAGAAGTTATATCTTCTTTTATCATAATGACGATGTCAGTTTCCGAATCTTGTTTGGGTTTCAGTCATAAACTGATTTCTGATGCTCTTCTTCCTCTGAGTCCTTAGAATGATGTCTTGTTTTACCTTTATTCTGCATATATATTTTTTCCTATGGCTCTCATGGCTTTCCTTTCTGGTGTGTACCAACAGACAGGATAAAATGTGTGGATTCCCTTTAGCCCCATTCAATTCCCACATGTGTGTGTACCAAAACCCCGTCTCATTTCAACAGATGAAAGGTTGGCAGGTACATGCAACTCCTTTATCTGGGCTCTAGTGTCTTGTTGGCAGTTGTTCAGTCAAGTTCTGCTAGACTGACATAGGCGTTCTCTGCCCTGTTTGGTTCCCTGACATGCTGAATTGATTGGGTATATGAAACATTACAATTTCAGATAGGCAGTGATACGTGGCCTGCTCCCATTTCTGCCTATAACGGTGTGCTTGTGATAACTACACTTCCCAAGATGCCATGTGGCTCTCCCCACCCTCACCTCACCAAGCCTGCCTATTTTCTCATTCATGGTTTGGCCCTGCAGTTAAAGCCTCGTGTTTGACAGTGTTTTCCAAACTTGAGCATTATTCTTCTTTTTAGAGAGAAAGAAAGGTCTCATGATTTACCCCAGTTACTTAAATTATTTATATTAGAATGACATTTCAAAAACTCTAAATCTAAGACTAGATATGAACTCTGTATTCTTACAACTCTTACACATCCATATAGCCGAAATAAAATTATAAATGAAATGCAGATCAAGCTAGAAAATCAATAAAATTCAAATTTATAACTTAAATCAAATGTAAAGATTAATATTTTGCTGAGATGAAATTGCCCCTCACAATATGAATGTGATGTTGTTGGCTCCGTGCAGTTTCTTTTGAGACTTAACACCTGTTCTACCCTGAGCCACATGATAATCCAGTTCTCCACCACTTGTCTTTTATCTGCTGTAAACTTTTGCATGCTGTGATGTCATTTGGCCTTTACTCAGCCAAAAGCATCATCCTTATGTTCTTTTCTCATTATCTCTTGATAATTATCGCAGTCCCACACGTCCCTGTGCAATCATACACATTAATGCAGATGGGAACTCTGAAATCATTTGGCAGTACCCAGATCTGGATGATTTTAGGGGTCAGCTGGCCAAATCTAGTCCACTGCCTATTTTTGTAAATAAAGTTTTATTGGCTCATGGCCATTGTCTTTGACTGCCTTCATGTTATAACAGCAGAATTGAGTATTGGCAGCAAGGTCCTGCAAAGCCTAAAATATTTGTTACTCGATCTTTTACAGAAGGTTTCTGACCTCTGCCATATCCATCTGTCAGTTGTTGTGTATCTATTTGAAGGTTATCATCAAAAAATTAAAAATTAACTTTGAAATTTTTATGGAAAACTTTTGTACCCCAAGGAATGTATCTATAGGCCCCCCCCCACCCCCATAATTGCCGTTGAGGACAGAGTAATAAAATAGATGCTTATTGAGATTTGCTTATGTTTACACCACTTTCGCCTTATGTGATATCACAGAACAAACTTTGTGAGTTCAAGCTGAGGGAGAATTAAGCGAGACAAGATAAAAGAACTTCATGTCTGGGCCGGGCGCGGTGGCTCAAGCCTGTAATCCCAGCACTTTGGGAGGCCGAGGCGGGTGGATCACGAGGTCAAGAGATCGAGACCATCCTGGTCAACATGGTGAAACCCCGTCTCTACTAAAAATACAGAAAATTAGCTGGGCATGGTGGCACGTGCCTGTAATCCCAGCTACTCGGGAGGCTGAGGCAGGAGAATTGCCTGAACCCAGGAGGCGGAGGTTGCGGTGAGCCGAGATCACGCCATTGCACTCCAGCCTGGGTAACAAGAGCGAAACTCCATAAAAAAAAAAAAAAAAAAAAAAAAAAAAAAAAAAAAAAAAAAAAAAAAAAAAAAGAACTTCATGCCTAATACTGCAATTTCTCCCACAGATGGGGTTTATCAGAGGATAATCAGCAAATAGTACTAATAAAGCTGTTTGCTAGAACCAAAATGGCTGTTCTGAGGATAGACTAATGTCTGCAAATGTATCTGCACTCCATAGAGAGAGGGATGTGGATACAAGATGTTGCTATTTCCTTTCTAAGTCATGTTTTCTTGATTGACAGATTGGTCTCATAGGACCTCTACTTCGTTGTGCACAATGCCCTTTAAAGAGATGAGCTATCTTTGAAAACATGACTGGCAAAGCACGACCCAGCAAGTCACAGTTTCCATCACAGTGACACATAGGCCTGATTAGCACGTTTGCCAGGCACCAGCTGATTTTCCCAAAGAAGCAAAGCACCTGGGAGCAGATAACAGCGACAGAAATGACAGCAGCCCTTGGGCAGGGTACAGAAATCAGAAGACAGACCTCCGGGGTCCTTGCTTCATAAGGGAAATCATTTCTCCTAACTATTTTTAAAATGAAGGATAATGGTTTGGATGAAGGGTGATGACCATTGTAAGAATTCTATTAACTGAGTAGTTGTTACTCTTTTTTTTAAGAAGGCTAAGTCAAGGCCATAGGTTTAGATTAACTTGCTTGGCTCCTTTATTATTAAACTTCCTCAGCATAATGCGATTTGGGCAGACAGAGATGTTATCCTGTAAGTTATTATTGGCCTTATTCTCTACCAAAATTTAGCTATTGAGTGCAGAGACCCAATGCCTAATACAGTGCCTTGTATAGAATAAGTACCTAATATATATTTGTGGAATAAATGTGTTCTCTATAATCAGGCAGAAGTAGTATTTTTCATGGAATAAACATTTAAAACTACTGGTGATAGTAACAAAATTGACTTCAGGATCATTTCTTTTGGTTTTTCTGCTTAATTACAGTTTATGCCTTTTTTCCAGCCTCAACAAATTTTAAAAACAATTGGTTTAGAACATTATTATTTTCTTCTAGTAATTTTTTGTATAGCTTTATTTGGACTCTACAGGAGTCCAATTTAGTGTGTTCCTGCTTCCTAGAAAAATAAAATACTCTGCTTCTATTTTTTGTGGGAAGCCTTAAGTAAATTAAGAAGACTGCCTAATGTAAGCTTTTTCCAGATGAAGGAGAAAAAGCACATGAACAAGTGGAAGGTGTTAAAAACTGCATGTGCCCTTGCATAGGATCTGATTTCATTTTTCTGTGCAAAAGTAAGACTGTAGACATTACTTCATTCTGGGCAAAATGCTACTCTCTGGCCTGCCCAATAGACCAACTCTCTGACATTCTCTTTCTTTTGACTTTGTGTGGGAAATTCCAGGAAAAAGCCGAGATCTGAGAGCCCAGACCCTCCAGCGTGCAATTGAAAGCCAGCTTTTCAAAATGAGCAATACTATTTAGACTGCTCCCATCGTATGCAACCAGGAATTACGTATGAGGAAATGGTAAATTAAGAGGCATTTAGGAGTGGTTATGATTAAGTATTTTCCTCACAAAGAAAGAATGCAAAGTAGAGAGAGCTCCTTGTTTCCAGAACTGGGGAAACTTTATTCCACGCCAGTACACATACATTCCTGTTTTTAAAGGGTACGAGCACAGGGTAAATGTATTCATCTTTTCCCGTTAGAAAGATGCCGGTGAGCCGGTACTTTCTAAATCTCTGTCAGTTAATTCTTTTCTTTTCTTTTTTCTTTTTTTTTTTTTGAGATGGAGTCTTGGTCTGTCGCCAGGCTGGAGTGCAGTGGCGCAATCTCGGCCCACTGCAACCTCCACCTCCAGGGTTCAAGCAGCTCTTCTGCCTCAGCCTCCTGAGTAGCTGGGACCACAGGCGCGTGCCAGCACGCCCAGCTAATTTTTTTTTGTATTTTTAGTAGAGACGGGATTTCACCGTGTTGGCCAGGATGGTCTCAATCTCTTGACCTTGTGATCCGCCCGCCTCGGCCTCCCAAAGTGCTGGGATTACAGGCGTGAGCCACCACGCCTGTCCAGTTAATTCTTTTGTTTTGTGATTTGTTGTTGACTAGTTCTTGCTTACCCTCCTGGCACTGCACTTACCATACGTGACATATGTGAAAGTCATCATGGTTTCTTTCAGACAATGATGATTCTGGCAGGCAGATGTATACCAATCCTTGTTGCTGTGGATTTTTGTCTTGGACTTGACATTCATGAATGTTGCATGTGAGTAAAGCAGTAAAGTTGACCTGTGACCATCTGGAGCAGTTATGATTTGGTGTCCAGTTAGCTGATCCAGCTTAAGGGGAACTGGGTTACCTGCATCAAAAGTCAGAGTGACCAGTGAGACTTGAATAACAAGCCTGGTGCGGTGTATTCCTTTAGGTATCCCATTAGCCAACGAGGAAAACCTATAGAGGTGCTTGTGTTCAGCAGGTGGCGCTCTTTTACCTAGTTCACAAGAATGATCTTGAAGGTCATTCTCTCCTGCCTCTCCTGTGCCTGAGGCAGTACCATGTTGCAGGGAAGGAAACCCGAAGCCTTGCTGGGTAGCATCAGTGCTTGTGAAGCGGTGGCTTGACCTGGCACATTACCCTGGTTAGGCAATGCTGGTGCCTACCAGCCCAGGGCGTCTTACTGTCTCGTTTGTTCTGGTGCCAGTTACAACCCTTAAGCAACTGCGGAGAAGAACTAACGAAAGGCAGTCATGCTGTGGGTATTCACGAGGGTGGCACTCACTTAGAAAACCAAAAGATGTAGACTCGGCATCTACAGAGTCCTGACAGAAAGCTGGAGCTTGCTGAAAGACCCAAGCAGTGGAGGAGGCCAAGGGGGAAGAGCACCCAAAATGGGGAGCCCTCCTTTTTGTGTATATTTTTTAATTTATTGTACAGATCTATGTATATTATACATTTAAAATATGTAATATAGGCCGGGCGCAGTGGCTCACGCCTGTAATCCCAGCACTTTGGGAGGCTGAGGCGGGTGGATCACGAGGTCAAGAGATCGAGACCATCCTGGTCAACATGGTGAAACCACGTCTCTACTAAAAAAAAAAAAAATACAAAAATTCAGCTGGGCATGGTGGCGTGTGCTTGTAATCCTAGCTACTCAGGAGGCTGAGGCAGGAGAATTGCCTGAACCCAGGAGGCAGAGGTTGCGGTGAGCTGAGATCACGCCATTGCACTCCAGCCTAGGTAACAAGAGCGAAACTCTGTCTCAAGAAAAAAAAATATATATGTAATATATACATCCTATATAATATGTCTATATGCACTTATAAATGCACATGTTCCTGTATGTTCATATTCCTACAAATATTGTTAGGCATCTTTAACTTATGATACAAAGGTGTTCCAAAGTAATCATAACATATAGAATAGTTTGGACAGGAATTTCTGAAATAAGCAATTGTGGTGAGAGAAAGAAACAATTTTGAGGTAGGAAAAGTAGCAGGGGCTACTGAGGGACTGAGGAAAGAAAGATTGTATGTTAAATAAAAGCGTGTATCAATTTGATATTTCCAAATGCTTCATACTGTTTGTCTAACCTATAGTGGAGAGGTTGAAAAAGTAAAATGGACGGTTTTAATAGGAAGAATTTAAGTGCCTGCTTTAATTTTCAATGAAAACAGTAATTCTTTAATATACGAAGCTCCATGTGATGCTTAACTTTGCAGAGCTATGATCTGCCTTTGCCTCTGCACAAGCAGAGTGGTTATGTGGGTGTGGGTATAGCTGTACCTTTAATTATATTGAGTGGGTTTATCTAAGACTCACCTAAGAATAGGACATGGACTTTCCATGAATTTTGTATTTAGTTTACTATTGGTAGGCATGACTGATGTGTAAAAATGACTACAGTATCTTGATTTTTCTTCTGTTACTATATCTTCTTTTATGAAAAATGATTATCTCAATTAGCTAAGTTTCTCACAGGTTTGGTTTAAAAAGTTCTCCCTCCTTTCATGAAGTCACCACTCCTTTGTGTTCTTCCTTTTTCCCTCCTCACCGAGAATGTCTCTTCCCTTCCGTGGAAGACAGAATCTTCAAAACTATTCATTGGACAGTTTTTAGAATAGTCAGTGAAAAAATAATTAAGATAACTGTTTTAACACTCTTTATGATACTTATTTTCAAAACTATATTTTATTTTTTTATTTTTTATTTTGGATACAGAGACTCTCACCTTGTCACCCAGGCTGGAGTACAGTGGCACCATCTCGGCTCACTGCCACCTCTGCCTCTTGGGTTTAAGTGATTCTCCTGCCTCAGCCTCCCGAGTTGATATTATTACAGATGCCTGCCACCACGCCTGGCTAATTTTTTGTATTTTTAGTAGAGACAGGGTTTCACCATATTGACCCGGCTGGCCTTGAACTCTGGATATCAGGTGATCCATTCGCCTTGGCCTCTCAAAGTGTTGGGATTAGAGGCGTGAGTCACTGTGCCCAGCCCAAAACTGAATTTTAAACTGTGTCTTGTGATGTGAAAATTGATCCATTTAAAGTTCTTTTTTACCTGCAAAAAGCACAGTCATCTTTAAGGAAAATTTCAGTGCTGTTGTGGAGATGAAGATGTCTATTTGGATCTTGTAACAGCTGTTATTGTCAATATGTCATGTGATACGTGTATCTTTCTAGTGAGACAATTGATGTATGAGGGGTTCTCCCCCTAAATAGAGTCTAATAGGAGAAAGTAAGGAGTCTGAAGTCCAGCTTTACAGAATCTGTCCAGAAGGAAGGGCAAGTTGGGTGGCAGCTTGTGCTGCAGTTAGGGAGTGCTGTTTTCCTCTGCATCCCTTCCTGCCACCCCTCTCTGTTAGTCTTGCTAATGAATCCCAGCCTGGCTGTGAAATCATCCAGTGGCATGATAGGTTTCTGGCCTCTGCAGAGGAAAAATTCTGGGTTAATTCAAGTACAGCGTGTTCTCTTTGTTTTGCAGCTGGTGTAGCAAAGGGAGTCTAGTGCAAGTGGATTGAATCAAAAGGAAAATGAAGGCATTCACTGTCTGTTTCATCAAGGATGGCTCATTTAAAGTAAACACCATTTAAATAGTCTCCAAATGGCCCATTCTATATGAAGTCATACAGGATGCCCCCTTTAGGTTGTCGTTCTCCTTTAAATGGATCGCTTTGTGTGGACTGTGTTTTAATGCCATCCAACCTTAAAGCCCATATGTGGGCCTCATCAGGTCTTGGTTTTCAGTACACATGTGGCAGCCATACCTTCAGCACTCTTTGCGTCTGCCTTCAGAAAATCAGCCTGAGCATCAAGGGTAGGCAGCTGTAAAGCTGAGAGCTTGCAAATGATGAAGACTACAACAACAGATGACAAGAGCTGACATTTCTTGAACACTTACTTTGTGCCAGTTATTATGCCTAGTGATCATTCTGTAGATTCTCTAATTTAATCCTAACTTAATCCTCACAACAAGATACTATGATCATTCTCTTGTTATACATGAGGAAACTGATGCATTAGAGAGATTAAATGATAAGCTCAAACTGGTAAATACAGAGCAGGGAATCGAACCCCAGCTGTCAGATTCCAGAGGTGGGACTCAGTGAATGGACATATCCCAAAGCAGTAAACTTTTGTTAATTCTCTTGAAAGGCAGGCTTATTCCACACAATAGACAATCCTGAAATTATTTATCTTTGTCTTGGGAATGCATGCTCTGCTTTCTGGAGCAGTATTTCCACCTTATTCTTTGCTTTTTTGTAGGCTGATTGAAAGATGAGGTTAGGTGTTATTCCCTATGGCGGTGGGCAGTCTTCATGCAAGATTGGGCATATTGAAATAATCTATGAACAGACAACTCAAAAGATACTTTTCTTCCAAATGAGGATACTAGAAACATCCTCATAGCAAGGAACTAATGAAAACCTACTCCAGAGCACGGGCAGCACTCGGTGATCTCAGCATGGGCTCCAGCATTCAACCAGGAACCAGGCAAGAAGCCCAGGGCCAGACTCCAGTGAGAAGCTTTTCAGAAGAGTTTGACCAGGGTCTCTGGGAATTGGTTTTCTGGCTGGTTCTTATTTGGCCCAGCCAATTGATCTGCCCCGATTTGACTGTCACTTGGTAGCCAAGAAAACTTTTTTGCTTTTAAATGCTTGAAGTCTGAATCAATCAAACAGTTGATTCCAAATGAGGAGTGAGTTCCAGTGAGTCCCTCCACTAAGTAGAGGAACTTTAGGAATCTAAGAGAGTAAAACAAACAAACAAACTTGTGTGCTGTGTAGGAGGAAATCATCTTGAGCACTTAAAATATGAGTTTGGGTGATATTTTTAAAAAATTATTTTATTTCCATTATTGGACGTCAGAGAAGACTGCAAGACAACAATGACAGTTTTAAAATATTTTTATTGGACTCACTTCAGGTTCTGTTATCACTATTGCTATCTCACTCCTAAACTCTGGGTCATTTAAGGTTTTTGACTGTTTAATTGCCAGTCTCCATTTTTCTCCCCTGCCATGTCCCCCTGTGACTTTTGGTGTCCTCCCCATGTTACCTCGAGGGTATAGACATTCTGATCAAGGTGCTGGGCTGTGATGGCATTGGGCACTCTGTATGGAGTCCTGTTGACCTTGTGCAGGGATCTAACAAAAATACCTCTTACTCCATTAGCAGTGTTTTCTCTTGGAAGTAGTTTCAGTTTCTGCTGTTTCCGAAAGTATCATCTTGCCCGTGGACTAGGTGGATGGTACAAAAACCAGACCAGCAGCAAGAAAATCAGGTCAAAAATTCAAAGTGGAATGTAGGGAGAAAGCCTGTTGTACACAGTGTTTCATTCTTAAAAGGATTTCTTAATAGGCTGGTGCCTGCTCCTTATCTCTAAATTGCCTCTTTCTTCTGAGTTATATTTCATCATTTTAATAGTACCTCAGTACCAGATGTGTTATTCTTTTTCTCTTAAGATTCCCTTTTAACTAATTGATTAGTTCAATTATTTCGTATTAAAGATGTAATATTTAAAGAGTCAAATAATTCTAATGGGTTTTCCCAAGCAGCAGTTCTTTGCAATCCCTCTTCCTCCATTTTTCCTGCTTTTTAGAAGAAACCACTTTCACCTCTTTTGCCTGATTACTTGATATTTACCTGCCTGTCCTTTAATAAGACACTTTATTGTTCGGAGTTGGTCTTCCCACTATGGCAGGTAAGGATTTAGCTGTCTTCATCCCTCCCCCAACTCCGTCAAACACAGGCCCCCTTCCTAAAATCCTGTCTTCTCAATGTAATTAATATCATAATGTTGATAGGACCAGTGTTCTTCATTTATATTATTGCTTTGACATAGGGTCTTGCTGTGTCGTCCAGGCTGGAGTGCAGTGGTATGATCACAGCTCACTGCAGCCTGACCTCCTGGACCCAAGTGATCCTCCTACCTCAGCCTCCTGAGTAGGTGGGATCACAGGCATGCACCACCAATGCACATGGCTAATTAAAAAAATTTTTTTTGTAGAGATGGGATCTCCCTGTATTGCCCAGGCTGGTCTCAAACTACTGATCTTATGTGATCCTCCCACCTAGGCCTTCCAAAGTGCTAGGATCACACAGGCTAGCCACTGCATCCAGCCTTCATTTATATCGTTATATTTTTGTGTGTTTTTAAGAGCTGAGGCTTGTAGCAAAACTGTGACTACATTATTATTTCTGTACATGTTAATTTTTTTCTTGGATGGAGTTAATAATGGTCTTATTCTTTGTTTCTGTTTTTTGTTTTCTCATTTGCTTGTCCTTTTGGATCTTGATTTTGCATTAGAGGCTTTCTAAAGGTGCCTGGAAGTTTGCATGCAAGCATTTAGGAGCAGGAGACTGAAATACGAATTGGAAGCTGTGAATGCATTTGGAGGCCTTGTCAACCATCAGCTTCACCATAGACTGATTTCTTAGGCTGGCCCCCTTCTTTCAGTCTGTTTCTTAGAGAGTGAAAGCCTGGCTGCCAGCCTTCTGGAACCAAATAAGTGTCCTATGAGCATGTATTCATCTAATTCCATTCACTTGCCTTCAACTGCCATTTCTTCTCCATCCCCACACCTGCCAGTTCAGTGGCCCTCCTTTTACTCTTTCTAGAAAATAAATTTGTTGAGGAGTATGTGGGATGGACAAATAGCCCAGATGTGCAGGGTTGGGGAGACTCTCTACAGATCGACCACTTCTTAGATGTGCACCTGGTCCTGCTTAGTTTAGGATTGCCTTTTGGAGCTTCTAAGGGGTAAAATGAGGTGGGTCTTACCTTTCCCCACCGCCAACTTAGGATTCAGGTCTGCTGTGTCATTTGCCACGCATCCATCTGCATTCTAGCTTCCAATATTCTGCTGCAGTGGTCTCCTGCTTTATTCTCTCTGTGCTTGTTGGTTCGTGTCTTTAGAAAAGAAATTCTTTTACTCTTCCTGAATGGAGTTTGGGAGGAAGCAAAGGTGGCCTCTGCCTCATACATTTAAACTTCCATTTTTACCTGAAAGCCTCACCATTTCTGCTTACTTACTGAACTGCCAAGGGTCTGAATTTTTAAAAAGGAACTTCTAATGGTTCTTAAACTCTAAAATGTACTTCAGAGAAAGTATGACAGTCCCCAGCCCTTTGATTGAGAAAATGTATTTGTTTAGGATTCCTTTTTTAAATGAGGGCCTCTCAAAAGATTTAGTTCCTTGCCCAGAACTTCTTTCTTCTTCTTCCATCTGCACACTCCTTTCTGCCTGCTCCACCTCTCACTGTGTTTCCAGTAAAAAATGAAAGTTTTCATGGAGCAGTCACGGGAGGCATCGGGTTGGAGGGAATGTGGGTAGTTATAGGAAGACAGAAAAATGAGAGAGGTGGAGTCTGTATCACTGGTCATATCATATCCATGCCACTCTTTGTTCAAGACATCTGTGACTGTCCCTACGTCCTTCTTACTGGCTTGGAATCAGAGCAGTGATTCTCTTTAAGGCTGTGGTTTTGCTTCATGCCCAGCAGAGGCTATCACTGGATTGGCTTCAACATCACTGGGTTCGATTGTCTCTTTAAGGAGGAGTATGCCTTCAACTTCTCTTCTTCTTTTTTTTTTTTTTTGAGACCGAGTCTCACCCAGGCTGGAGTGCAGTGTTGCGATCTTGGCTCGCCGCAACCTCTGCCTCCCAGGTTCAAGGGATTCTCCTGCTTCAGCCTCCTGAGTAGCTGGGATTACAGGCACATGCCACACACACCTGGCTAATTTTTTTTGTTTTTAGTAGAGATGGGGTTTCACCATGTTGCCCAGGCTGGTCTCAAACACCTGACCTCAAGTGATCACTTCACTTCGGCCTCCCAGAGTGCTGGGCTTACAGGTATGAACCACTGCACCTGGCCTACCTTCAACTTTTTAGTCAGCTACAAAGAGAGGGATTTCAAGAGTGGCCATTCTGGTTCCAGAAGCAGGATGCAGCTTCCAGGCAAGTTGGAGAGAATGGCTGACTCTGGTGGGTTTCCAGCAGTTCTGAGCACGTCCTTCTGTATCTCTCCTTCAAGTAAGTCCCCTCGTGACTTCCAAACTTGAAGCTCACCAGAAATATTATTTATTTTTTACTAAGTCCTACTTTCCTGAGTTCAGAATTTGTTTCAAGATAGACAAGGGAACCATGCACATAGAGATCAAAATCTAACCTCTTTTATTGGTTTTTACTGGTAAAGCACTTTAAAGAATGTCATGTTAGGCCAGAAAAGGCATGTTAATATTTCAACTCTGAATTTGACATCCAATCACAGACCAAACTGGACAACCACAGGCCAATTTGGTCAGTGATTGGATGTCAAATGTGTTTAACCCTCTAAAACTTAAAGCAAGAAAAAGAATGATAGCTCCTATAAAGGATTTTGTGAAGGGACTGAAAGATGTTACTGTAGCAGAAGTTAAAGTCAATATAAAGTCCCCTATGGGAACATGAGGAGTAGAGAAATGTGTTCCATAATGTAAGGTGATATTCAATAGCAAAGACATTGAATCAACTTAAGCCCATTGATGATAGACTGAATAAAGAAAATGTGGTACATATATGCCACGGAATACTATGCAGTCATAAAAAAGATTGAGATCATATCCTTTGCAGCAAGATGGATGGGGCTGGAGGTCATTATCCTCAGTGAACTAAGGCAGCATCAGAAAACCAAATACTGCATGTTCTCATTTATAAGTGGGAGGCAAACATTGAGTATACGTGGATACAAAGAAGGGAACAACAGACACCAGGGCCTACCTGAGGGTCGAGGGTGGGAGGAGGGTGAGGACAGAAAAACTACCTGTCAGACTGGGCATGGCAGCTCATGCCTGTAATCCCAGTACTTCAGGAGGCCAAGGTGGGAGTATTGCTTGAGCCCAGGATTTCAAGACAAGCCTCAGCAACATAGTGAGGCTCTTTTTCTTTAAAAAAAAAAAAAAAAAAA
>NW_016107511.1:3597800-3621280 GCF_001604975.1 Cebus imitator | reverse complement strand
AGCCGAGATCGCGCCATTGCACTCCAGCCTGGGTAACAAGAGCGAAACTCTGACAAAAAAAAAAAAAAAAAAAAAAAAAAAAAAAAAAAAAAAAAAAAAAATCAATTCCCCTTAAGACACACGATTATAGCAGATGCTCAGAAAAAAATACTATGTTAAATCAGGTGTATGACACATTCAGATTTCAGAAACATTAAAATTATTTTTGCATCTTATAAATGAGGGAAGTATAGTGTTACAAGTTATCAGCCATTTATAACTTTGATAAAAAGCCCCTAAGTTTTGGACCAAGTGGAGAATACACCCTCCCCAGCTCTCATCCCAGCGCTGTTACAAACTAGGAGTCCTCGGCTCCATTCAACCTCTACACCTGCTTTTCATCTGCTCAGCAAGGAGTGGAATACCAGCTAAACAGGTAAAGGGGACTAAAAGTAAGACCTGGACCTCCATAGATAATTAACCAAGTGTCTCCCTTCCCTAGTCTCATGTGTTTTCTGCTATATCCATTTTATATTGACGAGTTAAATTTGGACAAGATAGTTTAGTTACCGTACAAAGCAATCATGGCTTTGCTCACTCCTCCACGCATTCAACAGGTATCAATTGAGCATTTTTTTTAATGCTAAATACTGTGTTCAGCAATAAGGATGAATGAGACATATTCTGTCTCTGTAGGAGCATACAGCCTGTGGCCTTCTGTGTTTACAGCTGTGAGGGAACCCCTGCACTACCATCCTCACGTGGAAGAGACCCAGACCTTCCTGGCTGCCTTGAAGCCATCATCCCTCCTGAGACCTGGTCTTTCCTGAGACCTGGAATAGTGCCCCTTCTTCTGCTGATGTGACTGACCTCCAAGAGTTGGCTCTTACCAGCTTATCACAAAAGCTCTTCACATGCCTCAAGAGAAGAAATACGCAGCAGGGTCCAGAGCCTATATTGTCCTTATTACGGTTTTTCTCTTCCTGTTTATAGGGTGCTCAAGCTGGTATTACTATGTAACTATGCCAATGCCAGCCTCCACCTTCACAATTGCAGTGGGATGCTGGACAGAAATGAAGCTGGAGACATGCTCATCAAATGATTTGGCAACAGAGAGACCCTTGTCACCTTCTGAGGCCGACTTCAGGTTTGTGTTTGGGAACTTGCTGGGAAAGAGAAAAAACAACAACACTTGAGGGAGTGGTATGATGCATTTCATAAGAAATGATGCATTTCTTCCAAGCACTGGGAATGTGAGTCATTCCTGCTGAGAAGCTAAACCAAAATAGGAAAAGCCCTATTAGAAAGCAAAGAGAGGCTGAGTGCTGTGGCTCATGCCTACAATCCCAGCACTTAGGGAAGCCGAGGCGGGTGGATCACTGGAGGTCAGGAGTTCGAAACCAGCCTGGCCAACATGGTGAAACCCCATCTCTACTAAAAATACAAAAATTAGCCAGGTGTAGGGGTGGGCACCTGTAATCCCACCTACTCAGGAGGCTGACGCAGGAGAATTGCTTGAACCCGGGAGGCGGAGGTTGCAGTGAGCAGAGATCGTGCCATTGCACTCTAGTTCTGGGTGACAGAGCAAGACTCTTGACAAAAAAGAAAAAAGAAAAAAAGGAAAGAGAGTTGAGAGGAAGAGATGTAAGCATATTATTTATGCAGAAAGAGAGAGAGGAAATCCAGTGAAGTCTGCTAAAATATTTATATGTGTTTGGCTAAATTCAAGGAATCCTCAACGTCTCCTCTCCTCTTATACCTTTTAACTTTGGTTTTCAGTGCTTATCTGATCAAAAACATAACTTTGGGGCTGGGCATGGTGGCTCACACCTGTAATCACAGCACTTTGGGAGGCCAAGGTGGGTGGATCACTTGAGGTCAGGAGTTTGAGACCAGCCTGGCCAACATGGCGAAATCCCGTCTCTACTAAAAAATACAAAAACTTAGCTGGGCGCGGTGGCAGGTGCCTATAATCCCAGCTACTCAAGAGGCTGAAGCAGGAGAATCTCTTGAACCCAGGAGGCGGAGGTTTCAGTGAGCCGAGATTGCACCACTGCACCCCAGCCTTGGAGACAGAGCAAGACCCTGTCTCAAAAAAAAAAAAAAATGGAATAAAAATAAATCACCTAGCTTCTGATGGATTACTTTCTATGCTACTCTGCTGTTAGCAGTGCACTGTAGGGAGAGCACCTCCCTCAGTGGGGCAGGTCGCCTCTTTAGGAGCATAAGACACAGGGAATCTGACGTAAAACCCCTGGATTCAGGGAATCCTGCTTGGTCAGGGCTTTGTTAACATCAGTAGCGATTTCTTCTTTTTTAAGTATGAACCAGATAAAATCATTTTGATGTTTTAAAAAATTAGTGTAGGCCATTGGATATTTACTGGCAGCCTGTCTAGATGCTCAATGGTTTCTAGCTTTGAGAGCCAAAAGAGGGAGAAAGGGGACACCCAGAAGATGCACAGTGCATGCATCGTGCTTCATTCCTAGGATTTTATACCCAGCTCAGTTGAATCATTTTTCTTATTTACAGAAAGTCGCTAGGTCAGTATCTTCTGGTGGAGAAAGCCCGGAGTAATGGTACAGATGGTTAGTTACTCCTTGAAAACCAGCTAAGATATACCGCAATGCAGATTTCTTTTGTGCTGGTTTTATTTTACCATGTTGCTTTTACTAGTACCACAGTAACTGTGGCCATTCGTCTTCATCTTTCAGAGATGAAACCATGTGCTCTCTCTTTGGTTGGGCACATATTGCCTGCATTTTGCTTTTTCTGGCAGAAGGGAGGTAATTTCCACTTCTTGTTCAGTACCTTGCCTATTTTGGGCTGTCTTTCCTGAGCTATATGAACATCCTAAATTGCATATTAGATTTTACTTCTGTATTCTTTTTGTTTGTTTGTTTTTGTTTTTTGTTTTTTTTGAGACGGAGTTTCGCTCTTGTTACCCAGGCTGGAGTGCAATGGCGCGATCTCGGCTCACCGTAACCTCCACCTCCTGGGTTCAGGAAATTCTCCTGCCTCAGCCTCCTGAGTAGGTAGGATTACAGGCACGCGCCACCATGCCCAGCTAATTTTTTGTATTTTTAGTAGAGAGGGGGTTTCACCATGTTGACCAGGATGGTCTCGATTTCTTGACCTCATGATCCACCCGCCTCGGCCTCCCAAAGTGCTGGGATTATAAGTGTGAGCCACCGCGCCCGACCTTACTTCTGTATTCTTGAGGGAAGAAGGGAATTGTGGGCAGAAGTGACATTCTGCCTTCACGTGGGAACTTTAATTTCATGTGAGATCCTCCTGTGCTCTCTTCCCTGCAGTGGGATCACAGAGTAAGGCTTTGTTTTGTTATTTCAGATGACCTGAATTTATGGGTGAGGATGACAGTTACTCTGGAGAGTCACTTAGGTCTAAAGTGGACCTCGTATTAGCAAGAAGTACACTGTTTTGTGTTGAGCCACTGAAACACCAGGGTTGTTTGTTAACAGCATGGCCTAGCCTGTTCTGAATTGATACAGTAGCCATTGGGTATTCGAAGTCAGAGAAAGTCTTGATCTAAATATCATCTCATTTAGTCCTGAAGATAAGCCTGCAAAACAGATTGGATAGATTATTAATCCTATTTTATAGATAAGGATATCGAAGCTCAGATAGTAAGTACTGTAAGTAGCAAAAGCTGGATTTATATCCAGGCCTGACCCCAGAGAGAGGTGAGTCAGAGTCTTTCCTGGAGACTTTAAAAAAACTATATGTACCATGAATGCCTCACCTGGAGTTTGATCCACCTTCCTATCTGGAGAGTCGCTGCCATGATTTGAGCTACCGTTATTCAATGGAGTGTGTCATGTTGGAACAGAAAACAGAAGTGGAGAGCAAGGCCTTTGGGCCTGAAAGTGACATTCTTGCTAGTTGGGTGTGGCTCTTTGGACAAAGCTATACTTTTCCTTATCTGTAGAATGAGGGCTTTGCCCGTGGGTTCTCAAATTCTTGTTAGAGAAGAAGTACTCTTTTTCATCTAAGGCATTGATTGATTGTTGGAGGAGCTGTGCAGTTGGAAAATGTGTGCCTTTGGAAGGCTAGGGGAAGGCAAAGACAGAAATTTGTCATTTTGCCTTTCTAGCCATCTTGCAAAGAGATGTGGGGTTGGAGAGTGGGCAGCAACCACTGACTCTGTGCTCTCTCCTTCCTGCTCAGAAGCAACTTAAATGGCTTCTTGGTTTTCTTGCATCACTATTCTGAAAGGAGGAAGAAATGGTCAAATCAAATGAAGATTCCGGGAAGAGATGGTGTCTAAAATTCTTGTTGGGCTTTAGAGGAAGAAGCAGGTACAACTCCTCTCTTGTCCTCCTAAGTTCACCAGTTGAGGAACAGACAAAGGAGATAAAAATAAAGGTTTTATTATTGACGGAAGCTGGACTGAAGGAGTGCTCAGGTGCATGGTCTCAGTGGGCTTTCTGAGACTCCACTTCCAAATGAGACAAATTTACCCACCCAGTTCCCAGCCCAGCTGGACTGCTGCTGGCATCCGCAACACAGATGCAGAGTCCGCCTGACACATGGCAAGAACGGGCCCAAAAGTGCACCCTCTGTGGGCAAGCAGATTCAAAAGAGAAAGCCTGAAGTGACCAAGCCAGTCAGGTACGCTGGGGAGAGAGATGAGGGGTGCCACCCTAGGGAAGCGCGTCTTTTTATGGAACTGTGAGGCCCAGTGAACGGGATTCCTCCCATGCTCCCTTCCAGGTGTAATAAGCTATGATTAAGTTCTCCCCTCCTTTTTCAGTATACTCGTCCATCAGGAATATACTGCTGATAAAAGCATAGCTTACATTCGCTTAGTCCTGCCCTGGCCGTGTGCTTCAGGTGTGCTGTCTTTAGTTACTGGAAAGTGGCTTTGTGTTTTCATCCATTACATTTCTGACTTCATGCAAAATTTGCCAACAGAGGTGCTCTGAAGTGCCAGTCACAGTGGTGTTTTTGGTTATGTTCACATCTGGTCCCTTTTGTCTTACCCAGCACCCATTCTACTTCAAACCTTCCTAAGACCACCAGTCAAATTCATGTAAATCCAACTTTCACAGGGGCCTGCTATACCACAGGTTTTCATTTGCCTAAAGTGTTCATCTGGGTTCCAGAAATTTGGCCAAAGCGTTGGTCACTGAACTTATGATCAGTGTTCATGTGGGTGACATTATAGTAAGAACATTCCCTCTTCCTGCCCCACTTTCACACATGCTCCAGCCACTCTGAGTGAGCATTTTAGTAAATACATTGATTATAAGGCACTCAGGTAAGCTGTTGAAAGTTTATTAATTTTATTCAGCTGTCATATAACCTTCTTCAGCTACAGGGGAATCTTTGTGTTATGTTGCTTTAACCTCTTGAGGCCTTTGTGGGGGCCATACTGTTTAAACACGACACAGAAACTTGGATAAAGTCCAGAGGAACTTAGCAAAAATGATTAAAGGCATGGAAAATGGGCACTACAAAGAAGAAAATGCATGGAGACTGATTATTTGAAAGAAGAATCTGGTGGTGAACAGGGCTTAGAGTTGTAAAGTATATGAAAAGTTGCTTTGATAGAAAGTGCAGCATTTTTGAGTTGGTGCTGCATCTGTGGAAGACCATTACTTTGTAGAAGTACAGAATCGGCCGGGCGGGTGGTTCACGCCTTTGATCCCAGCACCTTGGGAGGCCAAGGCAGGTGGATTGCGAGGTCAGGAGATCGAGACCATCCTGGCTAATATGGTGAAACTGTCTCTACTAAAAATACAAAAATTAACTGGGCATAATGATGCGTGTCTATAATCCCAGCTGCTAAGGAGACTGAGGCAGAACCTCTTGAATTGGGAGACAGAAGTAGCAGTGAGCTGAGATTGCGTCACTACACTCCAGCCTGGTGACCATGTTAAAGTTGGGGAAAAAGAGGCCCCAGATACCAGGTTGCCTGCCTTGGTCACAAAGAGCCAGTCCGAGAAGACACCGAAGCCCAGGTTTCTTGATCCCTACGTGAAACCCCAGGAGTGGCTTCCCTGATGCCATTTCCATTTCCTCTGTGGGAGCCTACTCTTCTCACCTGGTCAGAGCTTGACTGCATTAAAGTCCTGGATTTTCCCCCAAGCTTTGATTATAATGGTACTAATTCACACAACTAGAATCATTTTCATCATCTGAGCTAGTGCCTTTTATGCCCAGAGAGACTCTAACTCACCTTGTTCCTGATTGGAAAAGGATATGAGAGAACTTACCATGGAGATGGAATATTCTCTATCAGGTTTAGGTTGTATGTGATCATCAGAAAGTCATCAGGCCAAACACTTTTGGGTGTATCCTTGGCTACCTCAGTATTCTCTAACTTTAGGGTTCCTGGCAGCAAGAAATAATCTTTCCCCGTCGTGTGTTTAGAGAGGCCATTAGAATGACCTTCTGCAAAATCGTGCTATGGTAGATATAATTTAAACTTAGGCCCCAGCTTTGTCCAGAAGATGCTTGCACATCTCCAGTTTCTGTTGTTTAACATACTTTGAAAGCTTTACAATAGAGACTATATGAACTGAAATTACTGAGCACATTATATATTTGTGTAGATACATGGGAAAAAGACATCATGGTGGTTAATTTAATAAATGGCCTTTTTTACTTTGGGAGACCTTTGACTGCATTCATACACCAGCACAGTACTTGTCATTAGGTGGGCATTGCAGCCTTTTTTAGTTAAATGTCCACCAACAGGCACTTTGACTCGCTCTCTCCACAAAGTAAGGTTATCAATCCAGAGACTTTGGCCAGAATTCAGTGTCAAGAATTCTGTCCTTCATGTCACCTTCCTCTGACAAGTTTTTATGGGTCTCCACCCATTTTCTTACTCTCCACTGTGGTGAAATGCCTTTGGGTGCTGGAAGCTGTGTTCTGTGTACCATGCTGCTAGAAAGTGAGACTTATCTGTACCTAGCCACACTGGTCTCCTGAGCGCTGGCCTTGGGTAAGTGAAAGGTACTTAATAAATTTGGAGAGGAATTATTGTTGCATTCTGCCCATATTGGGACATACCAGCATCTTAAGATTTTTCAGTATTCACTGTGAGTCAAGTGAGCACCTGCAGTTAGAACTGGCTGGGTGCAGTGGTTCATGCCTATGATTCCAGCACTTTGGGAGGCCAAGGCAGGAGGATCATTTGACACAAGAAGTTTGAGACCACTCTGGGTTACAAAATGAGACCCCATCTCCAGACTCCATCTCTTAGAAAAAAAAATAAAGCTGGATGTGGCAAGGCAACACACCTATAGTCCCAGCTACTCAGGAGACTGAGGTGGGAGGATTGCTTGAGCCCAGGAGTTGGAGGCTACAGTGAGCTATGAGCCTGTCATTGCAGTCCAGCCTGGCCAATAATATAATAAAAATATGCTGGGTGCGGTGGTTCATGCCTATAATCCCAGCACTTTGTAAGTCCAAGGCGGTGGATTACCTGAGGTCAGGAGTTTGAGACCAGCCTGGCCAACATGGTAAAACCCTGTCTCTACTAAAGCATACAAAATTAGCCAGGCGTGGTGGTGTGTGCCTATAATCCCAGCTACTCGGGAGGCTGAGGGAGGAGACTCACTTGAACCCAGGAGATGGAAGTTGCAGTGAGCCGAGATCACGCCACTATACTCCAGCCTGGGAGACAGAGCTAGACTCCATCTCAAATAAATAAATAAATATGAATAAATAAATTAAGATTAGAGGGGTTTTTCATTATGTTTGAATAAAAGACATGTTATCAGGTGAAAAAATGTAGTACCGTTGGATGTAGCTTTGAGTAGATAAGTTCTCTTGAGGCGTGTGACTCAGGTTCTAGGAATTTTCTTTCAGTTCTGCCTTTGATGGAATAACTGGCAGTGGTCAGATGAAGCAGCTGGGGTCTGATCTGTTTCCTTAAAAGGCTGGCTCAGTTAAATTTGTACTGAAAGTGGGCTGGAAAATATTTTATCAAAAGGGCCTCTGTATTCCTTAGTAACAGCTTTTGATGTGCTGTGTTAAGAACATCTAGATCACCATTCAGTAAAATGGTTTGTGTTCTTTTGAGGAGTTTGAACCTGTAACTTTCATTAGGTTCCTGGTTCCACCTCAGTCCAAGTCTTTTATTCCAGGTAATTCCAGAATTGGATATTTAATTTGTGTGTACTGCTCCTTCCTTTGTGAGTTATGAATTGTCTCTAATTTGGAGATTGGTCGTATGGTGATACTTGAAAACACCTAACTGAAGGCAGGAATTGTTTGTATTTTGGTGAGAAGTTTTATTGTTTTGAGTCCCCCACAACAAAGTCCCCTGCAACATATTAAAGCCCCGTCTCTACTAAAAAATACAAAATTAGCCATGCGTGGTGGCTGGCTAATTGTTGAATCCTCTGGAACAAAGTTTATTCCAAAACAAAATGTTACTGCTTTCACTTATCTTAGATTGAAGCTAGTCTGTTGATTCAAACACATCAATAAGTATTTGACCTGTAAAATTTCACTGCTTTACAGAGCCAGTAAAGCCAAGTATTGAAATGAGCAGTCTTTGCTTGTGAGCCTGTCTGAACCTCGGTCTCCTAAAAGTTGTCTACATCTGCAAGATTGCCTCACCTCCACAGCAGGAAGAATAAACATGGTTTACCTTAAGTGCATCTATTTATTTTGTGTTGTTCCCAGGCATGTTGGTGTTTGCAGTCACATGGAATACCCCTGCCGCTTCCAGAACGCTTCTGCTGCCGCCCAGGAGATCATTCCTTATCGGGTCTTTGCCCCTGTGTGCCTCAAGGGTGCCTGCCAAGAGACCCTTCTGCGGCTGATCCCTCCTTGCCTCTCAGCAGCACATTCTGTTCTGGGAACACACCCGTTCTCTCGGCTGGATGTTCTCATCGTCCCTGCCAACTTTCCAAGTCTGGGGATGGCCAGGTATGTTGTTCCACTGTGGCACTTGGGGTACCTAGTTTTGGGAAGTTCTTTGACTATGTCTTGCTTTACTTGAGCTCTGTCAGAGCTGTCATTTTGACTAGAGTGGAAGGGCTGTGGTTGCTCATGCTTGGACATCTTCATCGCTGCCTTGAGGGACAATTTTAATGCAGACTCCCTCATGCATGAGCCATTGAGTGTCATGGGCTCCATTCAGACTGTGTTGAAAAGAAAAGGCTTACATCATTGCTGGGATTGAGAAGACGTAGTGCCCCAGAGTGGTGAATGTGGGATCACGGCTAATCAGTGGCTGTTAGCTTGGATGATGACAGCATAATGCTAATGAGCCCAAGGTTATAGCATCAGGCTCTGGGCACAGTAACATGACTTGGTCCCAAGGCCACAAGCTACTCACCTAATCCTGACCAGCTGTCTTGTCCATTCTCACCACTGGTCACAAGGGCAATGACTTGAGAGCCCCTGTATCAGATAGACTGTGGATGGATCAGTGTAAATCCATCCCTACTGCTAGAAAAACAGCCCAAAGCAGATGGCTTACTGTGGGGGCTGGAGGAGGTCACTTGCTACTATGTTTTAATATAATAAGTGCACTTTCCCTATTGTGTCTTGGTGTGGCTCCTTGCATTTATTTAAGCTAAAATCTATTCATTATTGCCATTGTTCAGTCAGTGATGGGTATCTGTGTTCCACTGAGAAAAGATAGGAAATGGATTCAAGATTTTACTTGGTTATGTTTCTATTTGGTGAAAATCTTAATCATTAGCAGTGAATATGCTTGACTAAGGATGGGAAAAATAAGCTCATCAAAACGTGTGACTTCAAGTTTTTCCCCATTAGTCAAGGAAATTCCCGCTGCCAATTAATTCCCATGCTTTTGAGCAGCTGTCATTTGTGGTGTTTTCCCTGAAAACTGCGCACATTCTTAGTAAAACCATGAGCAGAAAAGAATTGACCAGAACATTTGCTTTTGATCTTTACTACATACATAGACTTTAAAAAGACTGGCTGGCTCGCCTTAATCCTTGAGGAGGTCTGAGAAAGTCATTTAGACTGATTTTTATCCTATATTTATGAAGGTAATGGAAATATAGAAACTAGGATAATTGTATATATTTTGTTATGTGTATCATATAATTGTCTTGGATGTCTATATATAGAATTTGTCATAATGGGGGGCTTCTTTTGTCCTTTTGAAGAGTCTGCTGGACTTAATTTATGTAGAGGGATTGGTTAAGAAAGAGTTGTTCATTAAATGTTTCTTATTTGTACATGGGTTTGAGGGGCCATATTTACTTGGGAGCTTTTAGCATTTTATGAGAATTGCAGCTTTTTAGGGCATGTTTGCTAGCAGTTCCAAGTTCTAGCCTGAGGGAACCAAAGGCGGAGTGTTTTTCCTGCACAGGATTCTGTTTTCTATAGCTCCTTCCTGACATCAGTCTGCCAAAACCAGAATGAGCTGACCTGCAGGCCCTTCTGTAAACCTTCTCTTTTCAAGTTTGCATGCCCAAGCAGGTAGGGCGTGTGTTTGCTGTTTTGTGACATTTAAACATGCTTAACTCAGTAATTTTAAAGTAGTAAGCCTACGTACCATAAGGCCTAATGGTCCTGGGCACAAATGTTGAAAAATATGATGGTGACAATAACCTAGCAGCAACAAAACTGCTTTCATGCTTAAAAGTAGGAGAACCGTACATTCAGAATTTGTGATTGGTTGTAAAATACCATTTTTTTTCTTCCTTTTTAGACTGTGGAAGTAAAGTCTGCCCAGGTCTAGAGGTTTTCCTGGACTTATTACCATTCCCTGGATGAGAGCTGTAGAAGGGGGATTGTGGTATCTCCCACTGCCAGTTGGGGTAGGGAAGGGGAGCTCTCTGTTTTTTCCAAACTCTGACTTCAATTGATTCCACTTGCTTGGCTTGACTCTGTCAGGATCCCAACACCTTGGGCCACATGCCGCTGAGTGGGGTTTATGACTCAGCTGGCTACTGGGGCACTGCTGCTTTATTTATGGTCAAGGCTTTGCTTGAGGTTCTATAAAGCAAAGCTGGAACAAAAACGATGGTTTTGTAAGTCAACTTCATACCCTGAACAGGAATAGAGAAACCTCAAGGCTAGGAGGAGTCATCCAAAAAGACCTCCATTGTCCTCTTAGTTATAATATGCTGAGAGATCAAAGGACTTCTTGGTAAAGTAAATGGCTCTTTCTCTAGTCCATGTTTTATAAGCATATATGCAAGATCATCAATTCCATGCCTCTGGACTTCTTTAGTGATTAGGTCTTAATCGTAATGAATACCACTTTATACCATTTCAGTATTCTTTTTTGGCAAATGACATTAAACATTCCCACATGAACTAAAATGGGTGAATTATAATTAACCATTTTAAAGAATTTCTGAGAATTTTGGATAATATTAATAATGATTCCACTATTTTAAATGTTATAGTTTTTATGAATAAACTTAAAAGTCTCTTTGATTCTGTTTTTGAGCTTGATTCTGGTACTTCAGTAAAGTGGGGGAAAAACTTTATAAAACTTGAATGTATGATAATGATAAATCAGTTGATCAGGTAAATAATACACAGATAATATTTTAGAATTTTGAATGCTTTTCAAACATATCAGTAACTAGAACATTTATCAACACTTTTCTTCATGATTTTTGTCACCTTTTAATATAACAGGAGCCATTGCTAACTGATCCCCTCCCCTACCCCAGTCCTTTTCTGAATCCCTGTTCCAGAGGAGAGAGACTTTCATTCTGTTCTGATTCTGAGAAAAATCACTAGTTTGCCTTTCAGGTGCTTTCCTCAGTGGGTGTGTGTGGGCTTTCAGTTTTTGTTTCATTGTGTTTTTGCCTTCCATGAAGACTGAATCTGCCATATCAGGAACCATAAAGTGTACATTTCTTGGCTTGACTACTATGATGTCTATATGAAGACATGCATGCCATTAAAATGCGTCTTTGAAATACACACAGCTCTCTTCCTGTTGGTTTAATTAATATTCTGACATTTCCATTGTGTCCTCCTCTGTTCTCAGAGTCTTTGCTGGGGATTGACTGGCAAGCCTAATTTCTTAGTTTTAAGAAATACATGAAAGGAGCTCATCATCACACTTAAATTCTTTGTTATAACAGCAGTAACGTTAGTGGAATGATTTTCTAGAACCAGGCTTATGACAGTTGCTTAAAAATTAACACGTTAGTCTTACCTCTGTATGTGTGTATAATAAATGCTTTGCTTCCCATTTGTCTTTCGGCAGTTCACAATTACATGTCATGGGCATAATTAGGCTGGCAGAACTACCTTGCTGACATCTAAATATGTTCTTTTTTTTTCTTTGTATTTGAATTTCATGAATCTCCTGCAACTTGTTTCAGAGTGGTTTTCTGTTAAGAGCCCAGAAGTTTAAAAACCATGTGCTCTGTAGCTCTGCTTCGTGGCTTAGCTATTCACGTGCAGCTTCACCCTTCGTCCCACTGGGAGAATTGAGAGGAAGAAATGACTACAGTGTGGCCGTTGACAGGTGACAGATTCTGTGACCTCTTCCCCACTGGTTCTATACCAGATAGTCTTGATCATTTGCTTATTGTTTATTTATTCTTGCAATAAATATATATATTAAGTATATACTGTGTGCCAGATAAAACTCACGATGCAGAGCCTACAAGGGTGAACGAGATTGATGAAGTCTCTGTTCTCATGGAGTGGACATTCAAGTCAGGGGAGAAAATTAGTATACGTGAAACAAGTAATTAAGATGTATGCTATGAAGAAAGTGTCAGAGTGGGAGAATCGGTAGCATTGTTAGGGTGAGAGGGAAAAGCTTCCTTAAAGAGTGACATTTGGGCTGAGACTGAGGAATAAAAAGGAATCAGCTTTGTGACCATCTGATGGAAAAGCACCCCAGTCCACAGGCCTCCAGGTGAGAACCACTCTCATGAGTTGGAGGACTAGAATGAGGGCCAGGATGGTAGCAGGTCAGTGAGCTCTTTAGAATGGCTTTCCTTAGCCCCATCCTTAGCTTGGGTGCCAGGAGCAAAAGAGCCACTAAGAAATGGCGAGACTGAGTCAGGTCCGTCGTTCTAGGCAGACGGGGGTTATGGGAAGAGATCAAATCTTTTTAAAAAATTTTCTTGGGACTGTAGATGTCCATATCATCTCTTGACTGGCTAATTAGAACCCAATTAGCTTAGCAGCTGCTGCTGTTCAGCAGAATTCTCCATGGCTGAAGCTCTCAGAACACCCGGCACCCAGACTGGCAACTATCCCTTTGTAGAGAAGGGAGAAGTCTCAGGTCACCACGTTCTCTTCCCCTGGTTGCTGCTGATTCTTTGCACGGTTTTTTGACACTGTCGGTCACAGAGAGGGAAGCTGTGTCTATATATTTACTCATCCTAATGTTAAAGGTTTTTTGTTTGTCTGCTTTGTTTTGTTTTTAAAAAGAATGAAAATAGGATTGACAAGGATCATAGAGAAAATTATTAATTATTTAAAATCTTCAACCTGCTTCACTGTAAGGAAAAACTATAAAGCTCCCTATTACACAAGGCTTTTTCTTAAAAGATTTGATTGTGCAATAAAAGACTTCTGAATGCTTATACTAGTTCCTGACTATTGCATATACAATTTTCTAAAGTACCTCAATTTGCAAGTAAATGGTATGCACATACATGCCCAAGAATGAATGTAACCAGCTTTTTCCTCCTTCCAGGTTAGACAGGGTGTTGTCCTGTTTATTCTTATTCTTATCTCCCACCCAGTGTGTAATAGAATAAGCAAAACATAACATGCTGGTACAAAGGGCCTGTTGTTTTCAGCGTTCTCATTGTGCTCCTTTCTGCTGGGGAAGGAAGCAGTCGTAAATTTCTGTCATCTTAAGTAGCAAGGTTTCACGGCTTTGAAAATTTTTCTTTGCTTGTTCTTTGTTGGCTTTACTTGAATTTTTGATCCCCCAAACCAAAACTACCATACTTTTAAACAATCCTTCTTTGGATTTCAGGGGATGTGACCCCCTGATTTCAAAGCAAGATGCAGACATAGTAATTCTTTGCCTCAGGAATCACAGTTTGAGCCTTAAATTAGTATGACTTTCAGTTCACCATGGCTGCCAACTTCTCCACTTTCTCTGACGTGCTGCATATTTTCGTTTTGTGTGTGGGTTTTGTTTCTTGTTATTGTTGTCATTTCTTTCTCAGATTTTAATACATTCTCAATTTTCTTTCTGCATGGATTGTTTTTAAAAAGATGTTAAATGGGCATTTCTTTCCCTTGTTTTGCAGTATAACTCTTCTCTGCTTTTTTGAACAGGTGGGTGTGAATGATAGAAAGCAGCTCATACCATCCTTTTTTTCTGTAAAATTTTAATCCTTTGTTTACTGGCAACCCTGCCGTTGCTGTAGAGATGAACAAACAGAATGAGTTGTGAGCTGTGAGGCACATGCAAGGTGATTTATGATGGTGTGTGCGTCCGCTTTGTTGCTTTCTTTGTGTTCACTTTCCCCATTTTTTCTTTTACTTCTATTTTCCTTCTTGAGAAAATTATTTGACTTTATTTGCATCCTATGTTATAGGGAGGGTCTTTCCCCTTCTAATGTGTTCTGGTTCTTTCATTTTTGTATTCCTGAAATAGTAACTGGTATTCATAAAGTGATGTTCTTCTGGGACTCTGAAAGCCCTTGGCTGGGATGATTTTGTTGGTCTTGACAATACTGGTTTGTACTAAGCAAGGTAGGTAGTGAGAATACATGTGTATGTTCCGTTTTTTTACAGAGCAGGTATAAGAGGATATATAATGTCCCAGAGTCACTTAGAAGCAGGAAGTCAGGGAGACAAGTAAAATGGCCTCATCTTGGGATGGCTCTGGGAGTCCGGCGGTCCAGACTTAGGCAAAATTGATCTTAACTGTTTCTAAGGCAGCGCATGCTTGCTTCAGGGTCTCTCCCGCCGAAACCATACTGTCACTGTGACTGAAGATAACATTGAAGATCAGCATTCACTGTGGGCTGGCTTTGAGGCAGCCATAGAATCTGGATACCAGGCAAATTTCTGTATCACATGGGCTCTTAGGGGCCAGGTTCTCTCTCTTCTGTTGGAGCAACAGGCAGAGTGAACTCACAGCTTTTGGGTTAGCTAGAATCTTCTTTTTGCCATCAGACAGCTGTGTTGCTTGTCAGATCGGGAAGTAGCGTCTTATCATCATTATGCCATGCTTCTTCACCCTCTGAAAGATTATGCTTAAGTGTTTGGTTTTCTTTGAACTGTTCTCCCCACACATAGATTGATAGTCCTACCTTCTGAGAACACTGCTGGGGCCATCCCTCAAGAGAACTTGTCAGGCCTCTGAAAGGCCTTCCTGAAGCAATCATTCCTCTACCTGCCTTTGTAATCGTCTCTCTATTGATGTCATCCCAGGTTCCTAATCTCTTCCAGTCCTTGTGCCTGAGACAGCCAGTCGGCACCACCTTGCCATTTTTTTCATTGCAAGGAAAGGCTTTTTCCTGCTTTCCCACTTATGTCTCTACAGAAGAATCATTACTGAATAGAATGTACTCCCGGGGTGAAAAAGACCAACAGAGTTCAGTGCACAAAGTTGCCTAACTTGGGATATTTCTAATCTTACAAGCTCTTTCTCCTTAGACCACTACACAGAGTGAGCAAATACTACCAGCTTCTGTACTGCTGATGTATACATGTGGGCATGGCGCTGTTAAGTATTTCTTTTAAGGATAGACTTCTTTTAGGGAAAACACCAACTCTGGAAAGTACCCAGGCAAGGTACAATGTCCGAACACGCTCTGCTGGAGGGAATATTGCCAAGATACAGCGGGAGCCCTCCTCTGTTCCACAGAGCCCTGTTTGCATTATGTGGGTGAGAAATTGCCTCATCTCTACATTTCACCCCTAATCATAATTGGAAGAGTGTCTCAGCCACCTTTTCTTTAAGGGAAGTGTTAACTTGATTATATTGAAAGGCCACAGATGTGAGGGGGATGCACCCTTCAAAAATGGATTGCTTTCTTAAAACATTGAATACCAAGTGGGAGTTGAGATATATTGCACAAATCTGCCCTGATTTAACCTCAGAGTGGAGCTCGTAGTAGTACGTGTTATATTTCTTGGTTAACTAACCATGCTATTTATAGAGGCGACTCCTCAGAAAGTCTAGACATTGTTCCCAGAAGACAGAATGCCAAATCTGCAGTCATTGAACAAACCAAATCTGCTCCTTACCTTCCCAGCCAGCTTGCTAAGAATAGTCACCTCCCCGCTTCTCACCATAAAATGGAAATCTTGGAACTTCATTCCAGAAAAGTGTGAATGATAGTTGGGCTCCCCAGCCAAGACTTATGGTAGGCAAGGAGGAGGAGGTGCTCCTGTGAGTATGTTACTACCCACCCTTGGCCTGTGCTCCTGCGAGCCCACCTTGCCAAGTTGTTGGAAACTGTGGCTGGCAGGTCCTAGTTTCTGAGTGGGTCTCCTCTAAGAGGACATCTGGAGGACCTAAGGATGGTGCTTTTCTTTGGAAATGAGCCGGCTGCAGTTTTTGCCTTTTTTCGTAGGTGTGCAATCTTGGAACATCCTATTGAAAGCTGGCAGTTGGAAAGGGGTAGATGGGCAGAGCCAAGAACTCACTTGATAAACACGTATCAACGGACAGGTGTGATGAATGCTGACGATGCTGTGGCCACAAGGAAGTATGAGACCTTTAGCCTAAATATAAATTGGGAGTTGCTAAAGTTGGTTTCAAGGAAAACTAGTTTTGTGGAATGTTAATAATGTGGGAAAAGGAACTGTGAGTTAATTCGTTTGTGAAATAAATGGATTAAACAAACTTAAAAGGGATTCCTTACTGGAGGGCTTTAAGAAAGCCCTTAATATCCTTATGATCGTGATTTAATATTCTGGCATATCTGTGCATCTTGAAGACAGAGACAGGATTTGCAGTATTTCCCCAACTGTTGTGCTCAGGGAGCCTTTTTTTTTTAATTAATTTTTTTTATTATTCTTTAAGTTCTGGGGTTCATGTGTAGAAGATGCACGTTTGTTACATAGGTATACACGTGCCTTGGTGGTTTGCTGCATCCATCCCCCCATTATCTGTATTAGGTATTTCTCCTAATGTTATCCCTCCCCAATCCCCTTACCCTCTGCTATCCCTCCCTTGGCCCCCAAACCCAATAGGCCCCTGTCTGTGATGTTCCCTTCCCTGTGTCCATGTGTTCTCATTGTTTAACACCCACTTATGAGTGAGAACATGCAGTATTTGCTTTTCTGTTTTTGTGTCAGTTTGCTGAGAATGATGGTTTCCAGGTTCATCCATGCCCCTGCAAAGGACACGAACTCATCCTTTTTTATGGCTGCATAGTATTCCATGGTGTATATATGCCACATTGTCCTTATCCAGTCTATCTTTGATGGGCATTTGAATTGGTTCCAAGTCTTTGCTGTTGTAAGCAGTGCCGCAACAAACGTTTGTGTACAAAGAGTACATGTGTCTTTATAATAGAATGTTTTATAATCCTTTGGGTATATACCCAGTAATGGGCTTGCTGGGTCAAATGGTATTTTTATTTCTAGATCCTTGAGGAATCTCCACACTGTCTTCCACAGTGGCTGAACAAATTTACACTCCCACCAACTGTGTAAAAGCGTTCCTGTTTCTCTACATCCTGTCCAGCATCTGTTGTCTCCTGACTTTTTAATGATTGCCATTCTAACTGGTGTGAGATGGTATCTCAATGTGGTTTAGATTTGCACTTTTCTAATGACCAGTGATGATGAGCTTTTTCTCATGTTTGTTGGCTGTATAAATGTCTTCGTTTGAAAAGTGCCTGTTCATATCCTTTGAACACTTTTTGATGGGGTTGTTTTATTCTTGTAAATCTGTTTAAGTTCTTTGTAGATTCTGATTATTAGCCCTTTGTCAGATGGGTAGATTGCGAACATTTTTTTCCAATTCTGTTGGTTGCTTGTTCACTCTAATGATAGTTTCTTTTGCTGTGCAGAGCTCTTGTTTAAATAGATCCCATTTGTCTATTTTGAGCCTTTTTTTTTTTTTTTTGAGTTTTTTTTTATTTTTTTTTTTTTTTTTTTTTTGAGATGGAGTCTCACACAGTGGTGTGGTCTAGGCTCACCACAACCTTTGCCTCCCAAGTTCAAGCAATTCTCCTGCGTCAACCTTCTGAGTAGCTGGTATTACAGGTGCCTGCCACCACAACCAGCTAATTTTTTGTATTTTTAGTAGAGACAAGGTTTCACTGTGTTGGCCAGGCTGGTCTCAAACTCCTGACCTCAAGTGATCCGCCTGCCTTGGTCCCACAAAGTGCTGGGATTACAGGTGTGAGCCACCGCTCCCGGCCTTTAATCAAGTTTTTTATTTGAACAGGGATGGGGTGATTCAGTTTCGTTCAGCAATTTAAAATACATGTATATTTTCTTTTTAATGTAAGCGCTAGTAGATCATGAGGCTTGGATTTTCTTAGATTCCATGGGCACCTAGGCAGTAATAGGTGTTTGAAGTTTAGGCCCCCAAGCAAAAGTTTCAGAAGGGGGCCTCTTTTACCCTTGGTTTTTGTTTTTGTTTTTGAGATGGAGTCTTGCACTGTCACCCAGGCTGTAGTACAGTGGCGTGATCTCAGCTCACTGCAATCTCTACCTCCTGGGTTCAAGCAATTCTCCTGCCTCAGCCTCCTGAGTAGCTGGGACTACAGGCGTGCGCCACCATGCCCAGCTAATTTTTTTGTATTTTTAGTAGAGACGATGTCTCACCATGTTGGCCAAGATAGTCTAGATCTCCTGACCTCGTGATCCGCCCACCTCAGCCTCCCAAAGTGCCGGGATTATAGGCAGGAGCCACCTCGCCTGGCCCTTTTACCTTTGTTAATTACAAAATAAACAGATCTCAAGGGCAGGGGCCCCTTCTTTTCATAACTCCTTCTGTTTTGTGCACCATCAGTGAAAAGCAGCATTTTCTTTTTCTTTCTTTCTTTCTTTCTTTCTTTTTTTTTTTAATACTCCATCAGGAGTGGGTTCCATCACTGAAGGTCTTCTTCCTTCAGCCCAGCAATTTACCACTCAGACCTCCTCCTTTGACCCCTCAGAGTCAGCGGCTAACGTGCCTCCCCACCCCCATTACATGTCTTTAGCTTCCAGATATCTCCATTTGCAAGCTAATAGGTTGCACATACATATGTTTGAACAGTTGTCAGGCTTGTCTGCTGCTCAAACTGTGCTTTAGTTTAAAACAACAACAGAGAACTCAGAGGGGGGGAATGGATGAAGACATTTCAGTTGTGCCTGCAGGTGGTGTTGTTTTGACCTTGACAGTCAGTTTTAAATGACTTGTCAAGTACCAGTGTGTGCTTCTGGGCACACCCACCTGGAAGATATTATGTCCCCTAGGCTTTATGTGCCCCAGCAGGCAGGCATGAGGTCCCTGGATTTTGTTTGCCTTGATGGAAGGTTAATGCATGCATGGCAGAACTTTACTGAGAGGGGCCCAGCTACAAACCCTGTTTTCATTTAATTCTGATTTCTCTTCTTTCTTGGACTTCCCCTCCCTGCCCCCAGACCTTTTCCCTCTGGGCTGTCTCCACTCCCCATCAGCCCTCCCTTCTCTACCACAGCTGCCCCCCGACCACCACTTGGGCTTCAAACCATTTATCCAGGCTTTGATACCTCCTTGCAGAGCTGTAAGCAATCAAGAGATTATGGGTCCCAGAGCTTAGCAGGGTGCACTGCCTGGGAGGGGGCTCGGTCCCAGTCTCAAGGCCACTGCATGAAATTGCACCCAGAAAGCCTGCCCTGGCTTCTGTGCCTGTCCCTGTAATGACTTCAGGTGCAGCCCCCAGAGGTGGCATCGCCTCGGCTTAAGTGTTGTCTGGGGAGAACTCCTTAGAAAGGTTATTCTGATCTTTCTGATGGTCCAGGTTCACCTGTCTCAATTTTACCTGTTTAAGCTTGGAGTGTCTCCCATACCCTCAAAGGCCACACATGGTTGTGCTGGGAATTTGGGATGAGGCGAATGAATGGACAATGAAAGGAACCTATTGCATTCAGCCTCCTGCCTACCAGCATTTTGATAGTTTCAAGTTATTTGAGGGTATAGTTGATGGTGCTTTATCCAGGGAACGCTGCTTCCTTGGCTTCCGTGTCTAAGGCTCCTGCGTGTTGAAGGAGACCTGTGCTATGTTCCTAATGGCAGAGATGAGGGAAAGGTGCTTGTTCTCAGGACCACGTGCACATCTTCTCATTCTGTAATACTTCCTTAAACTTGGGAAGAAGTAGGCTCAGAGCTAGATATTTACTTCTGTAATGGGGAACACCACCAGCAATGTGCTCCATTGTTTGGTGGGCTCATGGAGATGCACGAAGGAGAGGGTCCCTGCTTGGCCCCTTAGGTAGCTTGCTGAGATCTGACTTAGAATCTAAGAGGAAGACCAGTCAGTGCATGCCAACCTGTCCTCCCCAGAATTCGGGAGTCTTCCCAAGACCATGGAAGTGCATCACACTGTTTTGCTCCAAGGGACTCAAACCGCTTCCTCTTTATACCCCCCTTCCTGAGGGCACCTCTGTAAGGGAATCTTACTGCTTACCTTTGGCACAAGTCCTGCCCTGGGATTTCCCAGTTAGAATGTGAATAGAGGAGGCTGAGAAATGTGTGGTATGAGAGTGACTAGACCACGTTTCCTACCACTGGGAGGAGCCTGGTCTTAGAGAATGTAGGAGAAGCAGAATGAGGGAGAGAAATGGTATTCACTCTGTGACCCTGCCCTTCCTCTGGGTCTCTGAGTCTTCAAATAAGGCCTTTATTTGGTCAAAGCTAGTTGAGTTTGTTGTTTACAACCACAGCCCTGAATAATTTGCAAAGGGACACTTCCCTTTTGCTTTTATAAGCAAAAGCATAAGTTAGACCTTAGGATTGGGAAGGGAAGTCAGTGCTGTGGACCTAAAAGGAAGAAGCTGAAGCACCAAATATAATTTAAAGAGTTTTACTGAGCCAAAGGGAGGACGGCTGCCTGGAAGGCACAGACCCAAGGAACCTTGGATGTGAGCTCTGTCCTGCTTTTGTTACCAGCAGGTTTTTAGAGGCAAAAAAAAAAAAAAGTGGGGGACAGCCGGCTGTGGTGGCTCACGCCTATAATCTCGGCATTTTGGGAGGCCAAGGCAGGTGGATCACAAGGTCAGGAGTTTGAGACCAGCCTGGCCAACATGGTGAAACCTTGTCTCTACTAAAAATACAAAAATTAGTCAGATGTGGTGGTGGGTGCCTGTAATCCCAGCTACTCAGAAGGCTGAGGCATGAGAATCACTTGAAACCGGAAGGCAGGGGTTGCAGTGATCCGAAATCGTGTCACTACACTCCAGCCTGGGTGAAAGAGTGAAACTTTGTCTCAAAAAAAAAAAAAAAAAAAAAAAAAAAAAAAAAAAAAAAAAAAAAAAAAAAATGTCTCAAAAAAAAAAAAAAAAAAAGGGGTAGGACAAGCAGTGGGCTATATAGAGCGATCTGTTAGGAATTCTCATAGGTTTTAGAAATAACACTGATTCGTGATTGGCTATACATTGTTAAGCTACAGGGGATGGGTTACAGAGTCTGCTGTGACATTATTAGGCTAATTTATAGCTACTTCTGGCAGTAGCAAGCAATTAGAAGAGATGAGTGCAGACCTCAAAGTGGGGAGGAGAACGTGATTGCTGCCTCATTTTAATGTCTCTCTGGGCTTGATAATTTAAAAGAACTCATATTCTTCAGATTAAAGATCTTGGTTGCGTTGAGTAAACCTGACAATGTTTGGATTGATGAAGGTCCACTTCTGGCCTTCGGATTCTTTAATGATGATACCACCTGACTTTATAGCTTTCGGGATGTCCTCAGATATATATCCTCTCACAAACAAGCTCCGGGTCCTTCCACAGCCCTGCTGTCACAGGCTCCCTGCAGCTTCCTTCCAGACCAGCCCTGTCCTCCCCCTTACCAGCCTGTGCTGAGACCTGGAATCCTTGCTACTCCGAGAGGCCTCTCTGCTCTGCCCCTTCCATGATTTTCTACCCAGCAGGCAGGGCAAGCTGTGCTTTCTGCTCCCCTGAGTAGTTTTCTCATGCAGGGTGATGAGTCCTAGCAGGTGCGGACAGCGGATAACGGCCTGGGCTCTTGGCCTCTGAGCCACAGGCCGGGTGGATCCTAATGGTGGGTTGTTGGCCTGAGCCGAGCAAAGGCAAGCTGCAGAGAACCAAGTACATTTCATATTCTGCTCCCCATAGGGTGCAGTGTGAGATTGGTGCTGGAGGGACTTCCACCCCGGCTGTGTCCGGGCTCTTGACACCGCTGCAAGAAGGAATTCAGGGACGACTTGGAAGATAAAGTACACACTCAAGAAAAGGGTGTGTGGGTGTACTACAGAGAGAGAGTCATGTGCAAGGGGGTTTGGGGTTTCTATCTTTATGGGTTTCTTTAACCAAGGGGTGGAATATCCATGTTGAGCAGTGGGGTTATTGAATTATGTAGCAAGGCAGTCTGTTGGTAAATCAAACTTGCAGTTTAATCCTGAATTGTTAATATAAGAACAACAAGTGTGGTTTATTACTGCACAAACCTCTCCAAGTAGTTCTTGCTCTGGCTCTATTGGGGCCTCATATGATGGCTTAGCAATGAGCCCAAATCCTGCAAAATCTTGCCATTTTCAGAAAAGCTCTGAGTTACTTATTTGTGGAGGCCACACCTTTTAGACAGCCTCCTTTCACCCAGTGGAGAAAGTCTGGTTTCCTGGGCTTAGGATGTACCCCAGCTATTTAACTTTTGGTTTTAGAAATCTGAGCGTTGGGATGGAGAGACCTGATACCCTCTTTTTCCCAGGAGGTTAGGACTTGAATGGCATTGTTCTCTGAGTCCTCTTTAGTGGGATTGCATGCAAGGATGTCATCCACATATTTGAGAATGGCTCCCCATTTCTGGCCCTAGCTCCCTTTATTCTTGTGCCAAGGCATTTCTGAACAAGTGAGGGCCATCCCTAAAGCCCTGAGGTAGTACTGTCCAGGTGTGCTGCTGGGTAATATTAGTTCTAAGATTAGTCCTTTCAAAAGCAAATAGATACTGAGAGTCAGAATGCAAAGGGATATAAAAGAAAGCGTCCTTAAGATCTAATACCGTGAACCATTGATCTCCTGGTATTTGAGTAAGTATGGCATAAGGATTTGGCACTATAAGGTGTAAGGAAATTACAGCCTCATTAATGGCTCTCAAGTCTTGAACTAGGTGATATGCTCTGATTAGTTTTTGGATAGGGAAGACCAGGAGTATTACAAGGAGACTAGCATGGAATCAGGAAGCCACGTTTTAAAAAACTTCGCGCTGGGCGCGGTGGCTCACACCTGCAATCCCAGCACTTTGGGAGGCCGAGGCGGGTGGATCACGAGGTCAAGAGATCGAGACCATGCTGGTCAACATGGTGAAACCCCGTCTCTACTAAAAATACAAAAAATCAGCTGGGGCATGGTGGCGCTTGCCTGTAATCCCAGCTACTCAGGAGGTTGAGGCAGGAGAATTGCCTGAACCCAGGAGGCGGAGGTTG
>NW_016107511.1:3593973-3597777 GCF_001604975.1 Cebus imitator | reverse complement strand
AAAAAAAAAAAAAACAAAAAAAAAAATTTCTCAATTAGAGGTTGGAGTCCTTGCCTGGCTTCTGGTTTGAGAGGATATTGATGCTTGTGTGGGAAATTATTTTTGTCTTTTAAAGAGATGATCACTGGCTCAGCATCAATTGCTTTGCCAGGGCTTTCTTGGTCCCATACCTGTGGGTCTGAGACCTTATTTTGGGAGTGATCTCCTGTTTTTCTGAGGCTGGCTTAGGAAACAACACTGCCAAAAAGGAACCCCCCCGCCGGGCATGATAAATGCAAAGTGACCTCAAGGGTGGCTAAGAAGTCCCATCCCAATGAAAGAGTGGGGCACCCTGGCGTAACTAGAAACTCATTGTTGCATGAACTTTGTCTTTCCAAAGGAAAAAAAAAAAAAAAAAGAAAGAAACTCATGAGTTACCATATAGTTTCCTAGCCTGCAGTTCAGGGGCACTGTAAAGTGTTTTGATTTTGGGGTGCCATTGACACCCATGACAGTGCAGCTTTTGGAGGATAAGGGCCCACAGTGGCCATTTAGGACAGAGTAATTTGCCCTTGTACCAATTAAGAGATTGATATTCTTAGTTGCCACGTCAAGAGTCACCTAAGCATCCTCAGTTATGATGACCAGGCCTTTTATGGGAGCCTCTGAGAACCTCAGGCCCCTTCAGGCCTCAGTTATGGCCGTTATGGATTGGGTGTCCTGTTTTATAGGAGCTGAGGGCAATCCCTTTTCCAGTGGCCCTCCTGCTTGCAGTGAGGACAGGGTCTGGGTGGGCTCCCCTGGCTGGGACAGTTCTTACTCCACACTTGGAGCAGCAACCATTGACTGCAGGTTTGCTGTTAGGCCTTTTTGCTCCATGGGTGAAGCATCTCTCTGGGTGACCCTGAGGTTGCAACGTGCTACTTACAGCAACCTCTATCATTTGGGCCTGCTGTCTGTCCCATTATTTGCCACGCTGGGTCCTTTCAGTCTCTTCAGCCCTGTCCCTGTTATTGAATATCCAGAAAGCCACATCAAGCTTTGGTTTAATAGGCATTTGGTGTCCCAAAGCCAATTTCTGTAATTTTCTCCTGATGTTGAGTGCTGACCAGCTTATAAAGTGTGTCCCTAGTAAAAACAGGCCACCATCAGTACTGAGGTCAATGTTAATATGTTTTCTAACGGCCTCCACGAGGTGCCCATGGAACAAAGCTTGGTTTTCACCCATTCCTTATCTTCCTTATTTTATCACAGTTGGCCTTAGTGTACATTTTTTTTTATTCCTCCCACTAAACAAGTCACCATACTATTTCTTTTTCTTGGATTAGCCTGGGCTTGTTGATAGTTCCAATTAGCGTCATTGTTAGGCACAGACATGCCCCCCTACAGTTCAGGGTCCCCAGCTAACAAGTTGTCAGCATAAGCCTTGGCCTCCCCCCAAATACAGTGCTTTTCCTCAAGGGTACAACATGTGGACAAGGTAATATGAATAACTCCCCAAGTTAACTCAAATGAGAGTGAGAGCCTGAAATGAATTTAGTTGGGTCCTCTAAAAATCAAACCAAGCTTTGGCTACCTCATGCTAGATCAAACACTGAAAAAGGTACAGGCACCTGGATGGTCCCAGGATCCCCACTGGCCACCTCCCTAAGTGGGCATAACTTAGAATGGTTAGGAAGGTAGGAAATGCCACTCTGACCCTGGCAGGGCTCTGTTCCTTCAGTAGGGAATGGCATATAGGTTGGTAAGGAGGTGGGCTAATGGGAAGCTGAAGGCTGGAGATGGTGGAGCTAGAAGAAGACTGTGGAGTCCAAGGTGGAGTTGGGTGGGAGGGAGGAACAGGGAGTGCTAGACCTGGGTCTGGGTTAGGAGGTGGGGTGGGCTATGGGAGGTACATTTCCAAAAAGGAGATATTCTAGGTTATCCGCTTCCCATTTCATTCTCCTAAAGGGATGTGAGTCTAACAAAGGCAACAATTCCTGCAAAGGTCAAGGTTCTCACAGGGCCACAAAGGCCTGTGCACATGGAATTTCAGTCCAATTCTTCTGACATTTATAAAAAAGATCTAATTGGAAGATGATATTAAAATTTAGGGTCATGTTCTCTCACCATTGTACTCCATTTTCTTTCCTTTTTTTTTTTTTTTTTTTTTTTTTTTTTTTTTTTTTTTTTTTTTTTTTTTTTTTTTTTTTTTTTTTTTTTTTTTTTTTTTTTTTTTTTTCTTTTTAAAAGAGATAGGGTCTCACTTTTTTACCCAAGGCAGAAGTGCAGTGGCTTGATCACGGCTCACTGCAGCCTCAACCTCCCAGGCTCAGGTGATCCTCCCATCCCAGCTCCCTGAGTAAGCCGGGACTACAGGTGTGTACACCATGCCTGGCTAAATTTTTGTGGTTCTCATGGAGAAGGGGTTTCACCATGTTGCCCAGGCTGGTCTCGAACTCCTGGACTCAATCAATCTGTGCACCTCGGCCTCCCACAATGCTAGGATTATAGGCATGAGCCATCACACCTGGCCCCTGTACCCTGTTTTGTAAAAGAGAGTTACCCAAAGCCTTGACTTGTTTTTGGCCTGAAATGAAAGAAAGAAAAAGAAGAGGAAAATAACATGTGCTTCCCTCATGAAGGGACTGGTCCCAGCATTTACGAAATGCTGTATGCATGAGTGTGGTACTTACAATTGGCCAGCTCCATGGCTATGTGGGAGAGACAAGCATCCTTGTTCCCTTGGCTGGCTGCCTTGCTGTCCAGGTGTCCTTGGAGCCCTCACATTGCCCAGGCATCCCCAGCCCCTGGGGCTTTGAAAAGAAGAATTTTGAGGTCTAGTAGGATGAGCTATGGCATAATTTGAAAGCAGCGAGCATGCTAATATCCATCTGAGTGTTTATCATCAAGTGAAACTTGGGACCAGAGGTGATTCAGCATGGCCAATAAACAGGGACCTTGAAGGGATCCCTTAAGAACTTTAGGCCTAGATTTGGCATTCTGGAGAGCAGCATCTAAGAGGCCTATCTTGCTGGGTCCAAAGAGTTTTCTAATCTTTCCTCTGAAGCACGAGGAAGAAGCATAAGAAGAGGAAATCGCAGGAGCTGGGTCTAAAGAAAGATGGGAAAGAGAAAACATTTCCCAGCCAGGGTCAGTGTCTTGGCACAGCTGGCGCCTTGGGAAAACAGAAGCCTCTTCTCGGACAAAAGTCATAGTGCTCCTTGGAAGCCATCTAGCCACTGCACAGTGTAGGGTATAGGATTTTACCCTACCACCCTACCGTGATGCCTCAGACTTGCTCAGTGTAGGTAGAAACCTTCCGACCTCTGCTTGTTGCCCAAGATGATGGAGAGAGAGCCCTATTTGGAGTCAGCGCTCCAGCACCAACTCTGCCCTTGACTGCAATGAAACCCTGCCCAGTTACTCCCCGGTAAGCTGCCACAGACTACTCATCTCTGGAACTCTTGTGGATAAGATTATATGTAGATGCCAGTACATCTTAGACCCTTAGCAAATATTGGTTCCTTGCTTCAGTACGCATAGGAAAATTTATTAGTTTTATGGGCCAAGAAACACATAAGTTTTGTGGCTTATTAGTGTGAACCACAATTCTATAGTTCCTTTTAACCCAGAGTATCTGAAATAGTTCTCTAAAATAATAGCTCCAGGGAGAAAATAAAAATAGGTGTGGTGAGTTAGCATGATAGTAAGACAATATGAAAGGTTTGCTGGCCAGGCGCGGTGGCTCACGCTTGTAATCCCAGCACTTTGGGAGGCCGAGGCGGGTGGATCACGAGGTCAAGAGATCGAGACCATCCTGGTCAACATGGTGAAACCCCGTCT
>NW_016107511.1:3571471-3592033 GCF_001604975.1 Cebus imitator | reverse complement strand
AAAAAAAAAAGAAAGGTTTGCTACAGAGTTGTTGAGTCCAGATTACTTATATTGTACGCATGGAATTGCTCAGTTCTCTGAAGGAGCGTTTAGAGTAGCACCTACGTTTTTGTTAGGTCTTCTCTCAAGGCTATAGCTTGAGCTTTAAATATACATACTAACTTTTCTTCCCCCAAAAAAGAAGGATAAAGAAGGTAGTGAAGGTAAAGAAACCAGACATTATTTGATTCAGGTCAAAATGTATTTCTTAGTTGCTTTTCCACATTTAATAACAAATTAAAAGAAATCTTATAGCTGATATTTAGGGATTCGGGATCCCACCTGGATTAAACTAGACTATCCAAGCCCTATTTGCCTGACTTCCAGCCCTCCTGCAGTTCTGGTCCCACCAGTTAGACAAAGCTTTCTGTCCTTGACCTCTTTTCCCATCACTTTTGGATCAGAGATTGAGCCTGTCAGCTCCTGAAACAGCTGTCTCTGATACGTTCTCAGTATTATCTAAGCCATTATCTGACCTGTTTCTGAAGGGACCAAATGACAGAAACTTCTGAAAGAACCCTTTGTCACCCCACCCGCATCTTCCAAACAGAGCCAGAGAGACCCAGAGTCAGAAGGCTAAGACCAAGTGGGTGGCCAGCAGCTGCGGGGAGTCAGGGCAACTCCTGCCTGCTGCTCTTCCTCCAAATGCCAGCCGTTTCCACCTGTCTTCACAGGCCAGCCCTCCTCGGGCATACACAGCATTTTGTAAGGAGTACCTGTGTGTCTTGGTTGAGATAACCTTGTAGGCCAGAATGGAATGTCTCAAGACATTTTGCAAAAGGGATTTTATTTATTTTTAGGACAGGATCTCACTGTGTCATCCAGGCTGGAGTACAATGGCACGATCTTGGCTCACTGAAGCTTTCACCTCTTAGGCTCAGTCAGTTCTCCTTCTTCAGCCTCCCAAGTAGCTGGGACTACAGGCATGCGCCACCATGCCTGGCTAATTTTTCTATTTTTTTATAGGTCTGACTGTGTTGCCTAGGCTAGTCTTAAACTCTGAAGCGCAAGCTATTCTCCCGCCTCGGCCTCCTAAAGTACTAGGATTACAGGAATGAGCCATTATGCCCAGCCCAAAAGGATTATTAATTTTACAAAAGGACCAACCTTAAAAGAGCTTTGAATAGTAACTTTCTTTAGTGCAATTCTGGGTTTTTTTTTTTTTTTTTTTTTTTTGAGATGGAGCCTTGCTTTATTGGTCGCCTAGGCTGGAGTGCAGTGGTGTGATCTTGGCTCACTGCAACCTCTGTTTCCTGGGTTCAAGTGACTCTCCTGCCTCAGCCTCCCAAGTAGCTGGGATTTCAGGCACCTGCCACCACGCCCAGCTAATTTTTGTATTTCTAGTAAAGACAGGGTTTCACCGTGTTGCCCAAGTTGGTCTCAAACTCCTGACCTCAGGTGATCTGCCTGCCTCGGCTTCCCAAAGTGCTGGAATTACAGGTGTGAGCCACCACGCCCACCCAGCCAGTGAAATTCTTTTATGTTTTTGTTCCCCATCTCTGCTCCCATCTTCCATTCCTTAGGTATAGTACTTGATCAGCTTTTTGTATAACCCATTGTGTTCTTTCATGCAGTTGAAGGCTAATAAGATGATAGAGATTATTACTCTTCCTCCCTTTTCTTAAAAGGAGATAGAACACACACCCTATTTTACACTGTGCTTTTGTCGATTATCATTATCTCCTAGATATAATATCAGGCCTTAAAGAGTTTCCATTCTTTTTTATTTAGCTGCATAGTATTCTATTCTATGGATGTTCTCAGTTACAATTTTCCAAAATATGGATCTCTGACTTTTTCCAAAATTTTACTGTTGTAAACAGCGCTGCATTGAGCACCTGGTATATTTAAATAGTCAGTGAATGGCAAAGATTTCATTAACATACCTTTCATATTGTGGGAGGTAGGGATGTGCCTGCATCTTATTTACCCTTCACTAGGGCTTGGTAACTGCAGGTGAAACCACATGCAATTTCTGTTTGGGGAAATCTTAAAAGCAGTAGAATATCAGCACTTTTGCATAGCTCACTAATATTTAGAGAAACCTACATGCCATAGCAGGGATAGCGACAAGAAAAATAAGTCTCCCACCCTCAACCGAATGTGTCATGGTGAAGATCTTGCTCATTTAGGTCTAAACCTCATTTAATAAACCAAGTGGAAGCCATAATGACTCCTTTTCAGCAGTTTCATAGTGATGTAGTTCTTCAGGTTTCACAGATTTTAACAATGCTATAAAGTTGTATTCATCCTATTTTCACTCACTTTGAAAGTTTAAAGAGAACCTCTGTTAAAAAAATAAATCCGTCCGGGTGTGGTGGCTCATGCCTATAATTCCAGCACTTTGGGAGGCCCAGGCAGGCGGATCACGAGGTCAGAAGATCGAGACCATCCTGGCTTACACAGTGCTACCCTGTCTCTCCTAAAAAAAAAATTCAAAAAATTAACCGGGCATGGTAGCACGCACCTGTAGTCCCAGATATTCAGGAGGCTGAGGTAGGAGAATCACTTGAACCCCAGAGGCAGAGGTTGCAGTGAGCCAAGATTGCACCACTGTACTTCAGCCTGGTGACAGAATGAGACTCCGTCTCAAATAAATAAATAAATAAATAAATTAATTAAATAAATCCACATACCAAGTGTTTTTAAATAGCATGGGGAAATGCCATTTATTTTTCTGGTTAAGAGAACTAAGTATTTATTTATGCTTATTTGGGCTTTTGGGTTTATTTATTTAGGTGGTGCCCTGGTGTTGAGTGAATGGCACTAGCTGGTACAGGGACCTTGCAGCAGGGCTTTCAGGGAAGAGTGTTCACCCCACAGTTTCAGTGGTGAGCAGGCAAGAGGTTGCCCAGATCCTGGGCGGAAAGGCCAGCTACCCACCAGTCTTATAAAATAAAGGGAAAGTATTTTTTACTACATTGAGAAAAAATGAAGGGGAATGCTAATGCTCTTTTGTTAACATGAGAGGATGTTGAGAAGACAGAGATTTTCAGTGGTTTTAATCTTCAATCTTGGGCAGAGGCCAAGCATGATTCAAATACAGAGAAAGTGGAGTGATGCAACAGAAAGGGAAGTGGAAGATGGTGGCTTCTGGAAACAGCCAGACGTGTCCAAATTTCCAGGCTCCTCAAGGAAGAATGAGATGAGCTGGAGCCGAGTTGCTGAAACCTTTTTTAAAGACTCAGTTGAACATCTATATGCCCCCGACATGTAATTCTAGAGCAGACCACCCAAAACTCAATTTTACATAGTAGGCAGAGCCTATGCTGCTACCCTGTTATGGTTTCATGTTGGCCAGACTAATCAATTTTATGTTTTTTTGTGGTGATATCAATGGAAGGCAAGCAACAGATATGATTTGTCTCAGCTTTAGTAAGGCATAACAATAAGAAGAAATTCAGACAATGTTCTTTATCAGCATGGCAAATATTTTTTGTATCTCTGAAAGGGAACCATTTTAGTGGATACAAAATGATCAGAAACGTCTGCACTCTGTGTGTGCAAGTGCGCGCGCACACACACACACACACACACACACACACACAGGCATTCAGCCTCCCGGCCCCCCTTGTGGCTGTTTGCTGTGGACACACAGAATATGGTGATCCCCAGGCTGGTTTGGCAGGGCACTCATTATGTAGAGGGAACAGACAAAGAACTGTCACAGAAGGGCTGAGAGGCCCAGAGAGCATGGCCAACGAGCTGCTGGTCATTTGTGTCACACACACTCACCCCTTTGCAGAACCCTTTGACCCCTTTAAGGATGTGTTGATCTTGTTAGAAGTTGAAGCGGCAGCAAGAGGGTCGTTTTGTTGTGCTTTCAGATGCCTGACCTGCTGTGAAATAGACTTGTGCTTGTCTAGTCTCTAAGACCAAGGGAAATGACTTTTCCTAAAAAGAAAAGTTTAAGAAAGTTTTTTTTTTTTTATTTTATTTTTTTTTATGGCTAAGCCTTGCTGTTCTTGCTTTAACAAAACACCTTCTTGCACAGCCTAATTCCAACAGCAGAATATCTGATTACCCATGCTGAATAATGCACTTTTGTTTATCTGCTTTGCTACCTTCCAGATTTTTCTTTTCTGGGCTAGATAATCCCAACAGCTTTGAGTTCCATTTTTGTAACTTCTATTTTCCTGTTCTTTAGTCATCTCAGTTGCTTTGTGCTGGAGCATTTTCTGGTTCTCTTCATTGCTCGGAAGTTAAAAAGTCTAAAACCAGACACAGCAACCTGGAAAGGCGTCTCCATAGTTGATGCTAGGAAGCATTTATCGAGCTCTAAACTCTGTGCCTCTTGTGCTGAGTACACATCATGTGTCATCCCATTTAAGACTTGCGTTCTCTATGGGATAGATTCCATTTGGGCATTTTGTAGGTGAGAAAATTGGGAAAAGAGTAATTCTATATCTCACCCATCTGCTAAGTGATAGAGCTGAAAGTCTACCCAGGTCCCCGCCTATGGAGCCTACAATCTGAACCACTTCTCTGGTGCCATGATTTCACTCACCTGTTCCAAAATCGTATATGAAATGCTAACAGCTGTACTTGGCAGTTGATTCATTTTCTATTTAAAGGTCAGTATAGCTCTCTACCTTTTACTCCTTATACTAACACATGGTTAGTCGTGCCTTCCTTCAGGCTAGTCTGCATGTCTTCCTGGAAATTCATTTTGTTGAACCATTTTTCCAGGTTCTTTGAATCTCACTGAATTCTAATTTGGCCCTTCAGAGCCTGTTTACCTCCTGTAGCTTGATTCTTTGGAGGATCTAATGAGGACTTTTAACTGGCAAGCCTCCTGGGGACTTTTTGGTGTCCACTGCCCTATGTGATGTCATCCTTCACACTTACCTCGGCTCCCCCCCAGGTTCCCACACCAGGCTGAGTGGAAGAAGGTGTAGAATGAGCAAGCCGTCTGGGAGCATTGAATTTTTAGGTAGTAGCCGTTTTTTCAAATTTGGAGAATTCACCAGAGTTTTGCAATAGCATCAGAAGTAGGGAAATCTCACTTGGATTTTGCTTCAAGTCCATGGTTATCAAGTGCTCATTGCTATCACTGAGAATTCTGGGCATTGCCAGGCTGTCACTTTGTGGAAGCCATGCCTTTGGAAGAAAACAACACTGTCTATGAAAGACACGCACGTGACACTGAATTATATCACAGCCAGCTTACTATGCGGTCCCTGGCATGGAAGTCACCCTTTGTTACTATTTATTAAGTGAGAGAAAGAAGGATATAAAAATAGGAATAGGATTTTTGTACATGGTGATTAAAATTATTTTACTTTTTGCCGGGGACCTCTAGTGTGATTTCCCCAGTGTACACCAGTTTAACCAGAGGAGGGTACAAGAGGAATCACCATTACAGTTATCCTCCAAATTAAAATGAAAGCCAAAAATCTCTCACAACATGTTGTTTAGGAACAACAACAACAGTCAGTGTTCTAGAGTCTCCTTAGGGTCCCCAAAAGAGGATTTCACGAGCCTTCAGTTTTCAGTTTTTCTTCTCTCTAGTTCTTGCTTCCACTGTGACATCATGGCCTCTGCCTCTTGGATACTCTAAGATGTCAAATTGGCTGAGGACGACTCCTGAGGACCCACTGATGATTATCATGGCTGTAGATATAGCTTGATATATTCTTGTGTTTATGAATTCAGAGGTGTTTAAAAATACTACTGGGCATATTCTCTAACTTTCAGGTGGAACCAGAAAACAGAACATTTCTGTTCTTCTGATCATTTGTCAAATTCAGCTCAAAACAGGATCTTGAGTACAGAACATTTTTCCTGGTTGCTGCATAGCTCAGTTAATCTGTATACCATGGGAGTGTGTTATTGAGAGCAGTTGCAGAAGGGTGGAACCAGGAGCTCATGGCTCAAGCAGGAAAATGTTTCATTATTTACAGAGCAAGGGAATGGAACTCCTGAGACCTGAATTTCAGGGTTCCTTGAAATGATGGATGCGTTCTTTTATTATGATGGAAAAGAAGAGTATAATAAAATTGAGAAAGTAACCATTCTTTTGCACTTCTTTTTTCTCATTTAGTTTTACTCTCCAGTTTTTTGTAATACCACTCTCAAGTCTCAAAAATACAACTGCTTCCCATTTGGTGAGATTTTTTTTTTCCTTTTTCTATTTGGCAACAGCATTTTCCTGTGTTTTTAAGGGCACCAAAATTAACATGGCTGTTTTTATTTAACAGAAACAACTTCAAGTTTTATATTACACGCCCTGCCAAAGAATCTTTGATTTTTGCTCTGGCGCTTCCCAAGATGTTAGCATGGCTTTGAAAACAGGTCTGTTTCACTGCTGTTGCAGAAGAGATGGCCAGGGGAGCACAGCAGACTGGGGAGGGAGGAGGGAGAGAATGGAGGAGAGGAGGAAATTGGCCTCCCCCAAGTTACTATTTTTAAAGTTTGCTTGCCTACTGAATAGCTCAATTTACAAATCCTACTGGATATCGTTTTGTGCTTCCCCATTTTTCTTTCCTGTTGAAAGTGTGGTGGATGCCTTGGTGGAAGACCAGTCCTGAGTCCTGCTGTTTTGCCTGTGCCTCTTCAGTTAAGAAGGCTGGGCCCTTTTTTCTCCATGAGAGGGAAGACCCATTGAAGGCATCTGGAGGGAGATAGCCAGGCCTAGAGTTTCTTAGGAGGCAGAATCTCAAATCCCAATTAGAAACACTCCAGGAAACACACATCTTTATTTGTTAAACAAATAGTGTTATGTGAGCCTTGGCAAAGGCACTCACTGGTTTTAAATAAGTGAAGTAAACATCCCTTCCAGGAGAGCGCCTCCCTATATGCTGTCACTTTGAAGCTCAGTTTTAAGGTTTTCAGTTGGAACTTGCAGTGTTCTTTTTTCCTTGGCTTGGGTTCTAGAGAATGTTGTTTTCCTCATTTAGTAATTGGAGAGTTAATGGGGTTCTTTGTGATGCTACTGTGGAAGAGAGACTGTTTTCTTCCATTCAGGGACTATAATTAAAGTGGCGCCCATCAGCGTGGTTAGAGTTAAGGTTGCTTCAGCTTTTCCAGTGTAAACTCATATTTCAGGGGTTTATAACTAGCTATAAAAATTCGCTTCTAGCTACAGACCTGGCATATTCAGTGTCAGCCTAGGAATAAACTTTACTTTTTAAAAAGTATTTTTAAAAGGATAATTAAAAATTCTGTTTAGCTGTTTATAACAGCTGTTACAAGGATTCAAGGAAATAAAAATAGCTTTTTCTCTTTTTAGCAAAAACCTGTGACCCATATTTTTTTTAACGTGGACAAGGTTATTAGATATTTTTTATGTCTTCAAAGGAAAATACAGTGAATCTATGTCAAAGCTATTTTAAAAGGGTATTGTTTCGGTTTTGCTTGTGGCAGCAGGCAGGGCACCAGCACATGCCCTCCTCGTTCTCCAAAGACATGACCCTCCCATAGGACTGCTGGCAAAGCCATTTCATCAGCAGGGCTCAAGTTCATTTTAACAGAACTTCTGGCCAAGGAGTACACAGCAGCCTCTTGGCAGATGGAAATATGACCAACCATCATGAGGCAATGGCCACTCTCCTCTCCCACCCAGCCCTGTCTCTCTGGCCCTACATATTGGGACACAGTGAGCAGCACAGGTACAGAGCTGTATTAGAGACTCTCTGGAGGGATCACAGAGCCTCTTCTTTTCTTTCTCCTGGTCCACATGGTGGGGAAGGGGAGGAGGGAGTTTGCCTCTCTAGGAATCTCTCTTCAGCTCAGTGGCATTTGTTCCAGTAAGTAGTTTTAGATGGGGCTGTTTTTGTACATGCTGAGAGATGAGTGTGACACATTACACAGGTGATTAAAAAGTTCTCCAGTGAAACCATCTTTAAAACTTCATGATAGACAGATTTACCTTTAGCCATTCTTTTTCTAGCAGCTAGGGTCTTGATTGATGTCATGTGATGATAATGATGGTGGTGGTGGTGGATGTGACAGGGGGCGGGGGTATAGAAGAGGTATTGGTCATGGCGATGGCGCTGATGATATTAGTGGAGGTGGTGATGGCCACAGGGGTGGTGATGGCAGTACCAAACAGTGGAAGTGGGGGTGGGTGACAATGGTGATGAGTGCTCCTGGCAACAGTTGGGGCTGTAGACTTCTGCCTGCCTGAGCTGTTTGCACAAGTCATTGTTCATCTTTGCAGAAAGCAGTGGCTTAGGGAATCAGCCGTTGTCCCTTCCCTCTGTCTAACATGCCCCAGTGGAACTTAAAACTGGCTTTTGGTAGATCGTGTCTACCAGTGCATGATGAATTTGGTTTGTGGAAGAAATGGTTACATGCCCCCTTTTCAGAAGCTAGTCTCCATTTTAGAGCCAGAGAACAGCTCCTCTTCTTTTATATGGCTTCTCATTTAGGAGCAAAGAACATGCTGACCTGGACCTCTGGAACCCCGGAGTCATTAGTAGAGAGATAGTGTATTTCTACCAAAATAGAATACATCAAATCAGTGAATCCTTTTAACAACTCTGCGAAGTAAGTTTTTATTATCTTAGTTTTACAGATGAGGAAAATGAGGCTTGGCTCATAGGATTTGAAAATCTTGGTCCATGAACCTAAAATGCTTTACATTTTCGTCCACCAAAGCCACCAGATAGCTTCCTAGAACATTCTAAAATGTTTCTTGTCTTGGGTGAGTGTATAGGAAGAAATTCATAAGAGAATGTTCCATATTTGGTTTTCTTCCCTAAGTTATGAGGACAGAGACTGTCTTTTCTTCCTACACATTTCCTTACTCTGATAGTGTACTCAGATGACCCTTTTAAAATTTATATGGGAACTGTTTAGAGGCTCTTCCCACATGTTTTCAGGGCTGGAACTGTGGAGTGATCTTTTCCTGACCTGACTGGTCTTTGTCCAAATAGGACATTGAGCAAGCCAGAAACCAGGCCCCAGCAGAAAAAAGCAAATAGAGATAAATAGTTATCCTTGTCCCAGTGGGATCCCTAGGTTTTCAAGATCAAAGGCCTACTTTGTGTGTGCCTGTTCGTAAGCCAGGGAGAGGGGTACAGAAATAGCTGACTGTAGTGAAGACTCTGGTACCCAGGCTGTTAACTCTCAGATTTTCTAGTGATATTATAAGACTCCCATTTATAAAAATCAGAAATGTAAATTGCATTTCCTGAACACAGAATAAGAACAAAAGAGAAACACATGAGAACAGAGAAAAGAAAGAAGAGAAGAAATGGTGAAGAAAGGACCAGAGGTAGAAAGCGAGGGAAGCAGGGAGGAGGAGCAGTGGCTGTGGTCAGCACAGGGAATATTTTTATAGGAGGTTTGGAGGGGAATGCTGCGATGGGTGTTTATTCCTCCCATCCCTTGGGCTGGCGTCATTTTCTTGAGTGTCCTCTGACGCACACCAGTCTTTATATTTGATGAAGCCCAATTTATCTATTTTGTTCTTTAGTTTCTTGTGCTTTTGGTGTCATATTTAAGAATCTGTGGCCTAATCCAACATCACAAAGATTTCTCCCTGTAGTTTCTGCTAAGAGTTTTATGGCTTTAGCTCCTGCAGTTAGGTCTTCGGTCCATTTTACGTTGATTTTTGTATATGGTGTGAGGGAAGGGTGTTTTGCCTGTGGATATCCACTTATTCCAGATTTTTATTTCTTAATTCATCAAATGTGTATCATGTACATATTATTTGCCAGGCATTGTGCTGGATGCCAGGGATAGAACAGTCAACAAAACAGTCATCAGTGTCATAGTGTCTCAGGACCTGGGGGCAAAGAAAACAATTCAAAAAATTTTAGAAGATAGACTTTTGGAGGAATTCAGCTCTTGAGCAGAGTTTTTCAAAAAGTGTAACATGAGGAAACCTGCATAGAATTACCTGGATTGTCTGTTAAAAAAGCAAACAGACCAATTATACACACATGCACACACACTATATATATACATAATATGTATATAAAATCACATACTTTATATAAGAAATACATATTATTTATATATATTTCTTATTGTATGTATTTCTTACATCTTATTTGTATTTCCTCTTACTATTTTTTTTTGAGATGGAGTCTTGCTCTGTTGTCCAGGCTGGATTGAGTATAGTGGCATGATCTCCGCTCACTGCAACCTCCTCCTCCCAGGTTCAAGTGATTCTCCTGTCTCAGCCTCCCAAGTAGCAGGGATTACAGGTGCTTGGCACCATACCTGGCTAAGTTTTATATTTTTAGTAGAGACGGGGTTTCACCATGTTGGTGAGGCTGGTCTTGAACTCCTGACCGCAAGTGATCCATCCACTTTGGCCTCCCAAAGTGCTCGGATTACAAGCATGAGCCACTGTGCCTGGCCACTAACTTTCAATATATAAAGCAATGATATATATATATATCATATATATGTATGTATTTCATATATATACAGTATGTAATTATATTATTTCATATATATTTATTTCTATATGAAATACATATATATATATGTGTGTGAAATACATATAAAAAAGTTAGCTAGGCCTGTTTATTATTTCCTCTTAGATGATTATCAAATATCTATTTGTTTTCAATGTGAAAAAGAAATCAGGCCTTTTCTGTGGCCTTATTTTGAGATCCAAAGAAGTGAAGCTATTGTCTAACCACATACCACATACCAGACTGCAGTTGTGGAAGTCATTCTTCCAAAAGCGTCTTGACAAAGAAATGTTTTGATGGGAAACATGATACATCTCTGGAAAGAGAAGTAAGAAACTTTTCTCCCTTTTTAAGTTGGATGTACTTCACAAAACAAACAGGCCATGCCCATGATGCCAGGGCACTGGGCAGTTTCCCTCAGCAGCTGGCTGCAGCTGCTCTTTCTACCAAAATTCTCTGTTCTATAAAAGCTCCCACAAAACACCCTTGTGAGTCCCCTCTACTAACCCTGGCCACATGGCAGATGTGATAACCCTGGGGAGAATCCTATATCCCTTACACCTGAATTTTTTTAGTAGAGACAGGGTTTCACCATGTTGGTGAGGCTGTAAATTTGCCATTTACTCCCTGAATAGAGAGGAAACAAATGCCTTGACTGTAGCTCTCTTGGCATTTGGAGTAGTTGGTGGTTTAGTTGCCATCTAATGTCATGACCACAGGTGGCCCAGGGGAGTTCTGTAAAGGAGAAACTCAGTGACATATTCACACCCATCTCTGTGCTTTGCCTGCATGATCCAAGTGTTCATGTGTGTGAAAGAAGAAAATTAGGAAAGCAACTGCATGAACTACATCAGGGGTTTAATTTTTATTATTTATTTATTCAGCTTTTAAGTTCTAGGGTACATATGCCGGATGTACAGGTTTGTTACATCGGTAAACGTGTGCCATGGCGGTTTGCTGCACAGATCAACCCATCACCTAGGTTTTGAGCCCAGCAGGCATTGGCTATTCTTCCTGATGCACTCCCTCTCCCTGCTCCCCTCCGACAGATCTCCAGTGTGTGTTGTTTCCCCCAGTGTGTCCATGTGTTCTCATCATTCAGCATTCACTTCTAAGTGAGAACATGCGGTACTTGGTTTTCTCTTCTTGTGTTGGTTTGCTGATGATAACGGCTTCCAGTTCCATCCATGTTCCTGCAAAAGACATGATCTTGTTCCATTTTATGACTGCGTAGTATTCCATGGTATATATGTACCATTTTTTCTTTATCCAGTTTATCATTGACGGGCATTTTGGTTGATTCCATGTCTTTGCTATTGTGAGTAGTGCTACAGTGAGCATACACATGCATGTATCTTTATAATAAAATGATTTATATTCCTTTGGGTATATACCCCATAATGGGATTGCTGAGTCAAATAATATTTCTGCTTATAGATCTTTGAGGAATGGCCACATTGTCTGCCACCGTGGTTGAACTAATTTATACTATCACGAAGTGTAAAAGTATTCCTTTTTCTTCACAACCTCACCAGCATCTGTTGTTTCTTGACTTTTTAATAATTGCCATTTTGACTGGTGTGAGATGGTATCTCATTGTGGTTTTGATTTGCATTTTTCTAATGATCAGTGATGTTGAGCTTTTATTCATGTTTGTTGCCCACATGGATGTCCTCTCTTGAGAAGTGTCTGTTCATGTCCTTTGCCCACTTTTTAATGGGGTTAATATTATTATTTTTTTTTTGTAAATTTTTTTTTTTTGAGATGGAGTTTCGCTCTTGTTACCCAGGCTGGAGTGCAATGGTGCGATCTTGGCTTACTGCAACCTCCGCCTCCCGGGTTCAGGCAATTCTCCTGCCCCAGCCTCCTGAGTCGCTGGGATTACAGGCATGCGCCACCATGCCCAGCTAGTTTTTTATATTTTTAGTAGAGACGGGGTTTCACCATGTTGACCAGGATGGTCTCGATCTCTTGACCTCGTGATCCACCCGCCTCGGCCTCCCACAGTGCTGGGATTACAGGCTTGAGCCACAGCGCCCGGCCTTTTTTTGTAAATTTTTTAAAGTTCCTTGTGGATTCTGGATATTAGATCTTTGTCAGATGGATAGACTGCAAAAATTTCCTCCCATTCTGTAGGGTGTCTGTTTATTCTATTGATAGTTTATTTTACTGTACAGAGGCTCTTTAATTAGATTTCATATGTCAGTTTCTGCTTTTGTTGCAATGGCTTTTGGCATTTTTGTCATGAAATCCTTGCCTGTGTCTGTGCCCTGAATAGTATTGCCTAGATTTTCTTCTGGGATTTTTATAGTTTTGGGTTTTACATTTAAGTCTTTAACGCATTTTATGTTAATTTTTGTATAAAGAGGTAAGGAAGGGGCCCAGTTTTAGTTTTCTGCATATGGGTGGCCAGTTCTCCCTGCACCATTTATTAAATAGGGAATCCTTTCCCCATTGCTTGTTTTTGTCAGGTTTGTTGAAGGTCAAATGGTTGTAGGTGTGTGGTCTTATTTCTGAGTTATCTATTCTGTTCCATTGGTCTGTGTGTCTGATTTTGTACAAATATCATGCTGTTTTGGTTACAGTAGCCTTGTAGTGCAGTTTGAGTTTGGGTAGTATGATGCGCCAGTTTTGTTTCTTTTGCTTAGGATTGTCTTGGCTATATGGGCTCTTTCGGTTCCATATGAATTTTAAAATAGTTTTTTTCTAATTCTGTGAAAAATGTCAGTGGTAGTTTAATGGGAATGGCATTGAATCTATACATTACTTTGGACAGTGTAGCCATTTTCACAATATTGATTCTTCCTATTATGAAGATGGAATGTTTTTCCATTTGTTTGTGTCTTCTCTGATTTCCTTGACCAGGGTTTTATAGTTCTCCTTGAATGAACTCTCATTCACAATTGCTACAAAGAGAATAAAATACCCAGGAATACAGCAAACAAGGGAAGTAAAGGACTTCTTCAAGGAGAACTACAAACCACTGCTCAAGAAAATCAGAGAGAACACAAACAAAGGTGTTTACTTTTTAAAATGAGAGGTGGACTGCATCCGTCATGTGAACTGATTGGACAGGAGGTTGCTTTTGTATATTCTCCAAGGGGCTGAAGGGGAAAAGGTAATGATCGTTAAAAATGTTATGTTGAGCCGGGCGTGGTGGCTCACGCCTGTACTCCCAGCACTTTGGGAGGCCGAGGCAGGTGGATCACGAGGTCAAGAGATCGAGACCATCCTGGTCAACATGGTGAAACCCCGTCTCTACTAAAACTACAAAAAATTAGCTGGGCATGGTGGCGCGTCCCTGTAATCCCAGCTACTCAGGAGGCTGAGGCAGGAGAATTGCCTGAACCCAGGAGGCGGAGGTTGCGGTGAGCCGAGTTCGCGCCATTGCACTCCAGCCTGGATAACAAGAGCGAAACTCCGTCTCAAAAAAAAAAAAAAAAAAAAATGTTATGTTGAGTCAATGGGTGAATTTATTTTTAATCTGAAAGTGGTGAAAACTTCTGGTTTTAAAACCCAGAACCAATAGAAGGAAAGATTGATTTTTAAACACATGAATACAAAATACTTTTGCATGTAAAAAAATAAGCAAAACAAATGACTAATCGGGAAAAATATTCTTAATTTATAACAGACAAATATGAGCTTCTGAAAACAGAACAGGGAAAACAACAAAGTCATATAGAAAAATGAGCTAGAGATAAAAAACAGTTCACAGGGAAAGAGATGCAACTGTCTCTTAAACTTCTGAAAAGATGTTCAACTGTGCTTATCATAGGATAAATACAGATTAAAACTTCACTGAGATATCATTTCTTACCTATCAGCTTGGCAAAAATCCAAGAGTTTGACAACATACTCTCTTGGTAGAGTTGCAGGGGAAGCGTCAGTGTCAGTATAGGTGGTTTAACCTCCATGGGAAGGAGTTTACAATGTTTAGCAAAACAAGACAGACTTTTGACTCCAAATCCTATGAATTTATTCTAAAGATACATTGGCAAAAATATGGAAATATGCACATACACAGTTGCTTATTGGCATAGCAAAAGATTAGAAACAACCCAGATGCTCATCAGTTTGGGCTAGTTTAAAGAAACTGTGGGATATCCACACAATGCAGCACTATGTAGGTAGAAAAGGAATGTTCACTGTCTCTAGGACTATGTGGTAATCTTCAGGATATGTTGTTAAGTAAACAGCATCTCAGCATAATCAAATCGTTGAGAAGGGGAGTTTATAGAATTTAGCTAATAAATTAAGACGTAATGGTAGAATAAGAGTGTTATCTTTTGCAACCCCTAAATAATTAATGGATCTAGGTAATGATCATTTTGTGTCCCCTAATGGGAGTACATAACACCCCTGCTGAAATACTCTTGCCAGGTTGCCCAAGTAAAGCCAACCTGAATCTGATCAAGCCCCGAGATCTGATTACCAGCTTACAGGAAATAAAGAGGACAGCGAAGCAAATTAAATGACACTACGGGAATACAGAGGATAGAAATATCTGATAGGTGATCAAGAATATCTGCTTACCAATTTATAGGAAGTACAGAGGAACAAATTAAATGATACCACAGGAGTACAGTGAGCAAAATCCAGGCAATCTTAGGCTCCGTAAGATAAACAGCCTGGTTTCTTCAAAACATAAATTGCAAGGAAGAGAGAGAGAGATGTAGGGAGAACTTAAAAGAAACTTAGAGATCTACAGCCATACCAAAAAAAAAAAAAAAAAAAAAAAAAAAAAAAAAAAAAAAAAAAAAAAAAAAAAAAAAAAAAAAAAAGAGACAGAGACAGAAAGAACAACAAAAAAGAAACTTAGAGAAATACCAACCAATTGCAGTGTATGGGCCTTATTTAGATCCCAATTTGGATGAACCAAATATAAACAAACATTGATAATGTAATTAGCAAGAAGTTGAACACTGACTGGATAGTTAATGATATTAAGGAATTATTAATTATCTAAGGTACAAGAATGGTATTGTGGTTTGGTTTAAAAAAGAATCTTTAGGCCAGGTGGCTCACACCTGTAATCCCAGTACTTTGGGGGTCTGAGGCAGGTGGATCACTTGAAGCCAGGGGTCTGAGACCAGACTGGGTAACACTGTGAAACCTGTCTCTACTAAAAATAAAAAAAATTAACTCACTGTGGTGGTGTGCATCTGTAGTCCCAGCTGTTTGGGAAGCTGAGGCAGGAGAATCAATCACTTGAACATGGGAGGCAGAGGCTGTAGTGAACAGAGATTGTGCCAGTCTATTTCAGCCTGGGCAACAGAGCAAGACTCTGTCTCTAAATAAATGAATAAAATAAAATAAAACAAAAAAGAACCTTGACCTTTTAGAGCTATATACCAAAATTTTTTTGAGGGAGGCAAACCAAGTTGTTAGATTGAAGTATATTCAAATGGCAATATGGAAAATGTATATTTCATCTGACAGACAGTGTATAGTCCTTATGGTATAAGGTGTACTAAGGGTAGATGTACTAAGGATAGAGTGGTACAGGGTATGATGCTTATCTTCCTTCCTGAGAAAGGAAGAGGCATGGTAAAAGGATAGGAAGTGTAGAGTGTAGTAGTAGACCCACACATCTATGGACATTTGCATTTCAACAAATGCCAAGTTATTTCACACAGGAAAGGACGGTCTTTTCCAGATACAGTTTTGGAATAACTCCTTTCCCCCCATTGGTACATTTTATTGCGTTTAAATGAGCAGAATAGATTGGTTGAACAAGAGCCTAGCTAGGGGAGGCCACCACAGGATGTACAGGAGCAATTTTTTCCCCAAAACAATGAATACTTTAACTCTGTACTAAGGATTGATGTGGTCAGGGTTTTGCTTTGGCTCATCTGTCGTCCGACCTGTGATCCCCCCGGTCTGTGTCTTCCTAACCTTGGCCAGCATTTTCTTTTACTCTGCATATTGCTAGAAACAACCAAGGCACTGGGGAGAATCTAGGGATGGTAGAAAGGGATACAGAAAATTTTCAACCATTAAATAATAATCTCTATTTTTTTCTCCTTTAAAAGAAGTTGAACTTGCTCTCATTGTCTCAAATTGGTTTTCTGCATGTCCCAGTGACTTAAATTACTACAGGGGCAAGGCGTCTTTGAGAAATGCATTGAGACTCCTGTTTATGTTGAAATCTTGCCCTATCTCTTTCTTTTTAAACCAGACCAGAGCAAAGACTTTAACAGTTTATAGGCAAATGCTTGAACTGTTTTCCATTTTGCTTCGGTTGAAGTGGTATCTGTGCAAAATTCCAAAGACTGGGTGAGTGGAGGGAGTGTGGTAGGGCCAAGGTATTTCTTTATTATGTCTGTTCCCAGTGTCTCTTCCAGATGATGGTTCAAGGACTCCTTTGATCAACTGATTGATGTTTCAGTGGGTTTCCTGGACTCTTCTGCTGCTCTTTGTTTTTGTCTTTGTTCTATCCCTGTACCTTCCCACAACCCTAACCCAAATCCATAGTCAGTCCCTGAGCAAGGGATCTTGAGGTCTGAGGTACAGTAGTACAGGGTAGGGATGCTTATCTGCAGAAGAAAGGACCTCGATGAGATTGCCTGAATTTGGTTGATTTTTATTCCTGTCAGTGTGAGTGTATGTATGTGTGTGTGAGTGTGTGTGTGTATACATGTACAAGCACATGCACCTTTTCCAAGGAAAATGTAATTGCCATGTAACTTAAGACATACATAGGGCTCCTATAAACATTCATAGTCCAGGCTTTTGTATGAACATAAATTTTTATTTCTCTAGAGTAAATATCTAGGAGAGGGATTTCTGGGTCCTATGGTGTGTATATATTTAAGAAATTTCCTAGCAAATTGGCTTTGTAATGTTGCATTCCCATCAGAAATGAGCAACAGTTTTCCTTGCTCTGCATCCTGGGTAGCACTTGATATTACTAGTTTTTAAAATTTTAGTCATTCCATTAAACATTTAAGGGTATCTCATTGTAGTTTCTCATTGTATTTCCCTAATAGTTGATGATGCTGAACATTTCTTCATATGCTTATTTTCTTTGGTGTCATATCTGTTCAGATCATTTATGCCTATCACTGGATTGTTTTCTTGCTATTGAGGTTGAGAGTTCCATTATATATTTTAGATACAATCCTTTGTCAGATGTATGATTTGCAAATATTTTTTCCCAACCTGTAGCTTGCCTTTTCATTCCCCTAACAGTATCTCTCAGGGAGCAAGTTATTTCAGGTTTGATGAAGTACAATTTCTCAGTCTTTTCTTTCATGGATTGTAATTTGGTGTTATGGGTAGGAATTCTTTGCCTAACCCCAGATCAGAGATTTTCTAGTATGTTTTTACAAAACTCTTACAGTTTTATGCTTTATATTTAGATCCAATGTCATTTTGAGATAAATATTTGGTAAAGTGCGAGGATTCGTTCAAGGTTCATTTTTTTGCCTATGTGTGTCTTGATTTTAAAAAAATTCTTTTTTTTTTTGAGACAGAGTTTTGCTCTTGTTACCCAGGCAGGAATGCAATGGCACGATCTCGGCTCACCGCAACCTCCGCCTCCTGGGTTCAAGCAATTCTCCTGCCTCAGCCTCCCAAGTAGCTGGGACTACAGGCGTGCGCCACCATGCCCAGCTAATTTTTTTTTGTATTTTTAGTAGAGACAGGGTTTCACCTTGTTGACCAGGATGGTCTCGATCTCTTGACCTCATGATCCACCCACCTCAGCCTCCCAAAGTGCTGGGATTATAGGCGTGAGCCACCGTGCCCGACCTAAAAAAATTTTTTTTAACGAATTTTAAATGAAACAAAAAGCTGGTTCTTTGAAAAGATAAATAAAATTGATAGACCATTAGCAAGATTAAGAAAAGAAGAGAGAAGATCCAAATAAGCTCAATTAGAAACAAAACAGGAGCTGTTACACCTGACACCACAGAAAAACAAAAGATCATTCAAGGCTACAGTGAACACCTTTACGCACATAAACTAAAAAACAGAGGAAATGGATGAATTTCTAGACATATACAAATCAGGAAGAATTAGAAACTCTGAACAGACCAGTAACAAGCAGTGAGATTGAAATGGTAATAGAAATGTTACCAACAAAAGGCCAAGTGCGGTTATCACACGCCTGTAATCACAGCACTTTGGGAGGCCAACGCGGGCGGGTCATCTGAGGTCTGGAGTTCGAGACCAGCCTGACCAACATGGAGAAACCCTGTCTCTACTAAAAAAAATACAAAATTAGCCGGGCATGGTGATGTGTGCCTGTAATCCCAGCTACTTAGGAGGCTGAGGCAGGAGAATCCCTTGAGCCTGGGAAGCGGAGGTTGTGGTTAGCTGAGATCATGTGATTGCACTCCAGCCTGGACAACAAGAGTGAAACTCCGTCTCAAAAAAATAAATAAATAAAAATTTTGTGCTTGCTTTGGCAGCACATATACTAAAATTGGAATGATACAGAGAAGATTAGCATGGCGCCTGCCCAAGGATGACACGCAAATTCGTGAAGCGTTCCATAATAAAAAATATAAAAATAAAAAAAAATTTCTTAATAAAATAAAAAATTAAAAAAAAAGAAAAATTACCAACAAAAAAAGTCCAAGACCTGATGGATTCATGGTCAAATTCTATCATTCAAAGAAGAATTGGTACCAATCCTAGTGACACTATTCCACAATATTGAGAAAGAGGGAATCCTCCCTAAATCACTCTGTGAAGCCAGTATCTCCCTAATACCAAAACCAGGAAAGGATATAACAAAAAACAAACACTACAGACCAGTATTCCTGATGAACATAGATGCAGAAATCCTTAACAAAATACTGGCTAACTGAATCCAACAGCATATCAGAAAGATAATCCACCATGATCAAGTGAGTTTCATACTAGTAATGCAGGTATGGTTTAACACACACAAGTCAATAAATGTGATACACCACATACACAGAATTAAAAACAAAAATCACATGACCATCTCAATAGACACAGAACAAGCATTTGACAAAATCCAGCATTCCTTTGGGATTAAAACCCTCAGCAAAATTGCATGCAAGGGACATACCCCTATGTAATAAACACCATCTATGACAAACCCTCAGGCAACATATATACTGAATGAAGAAAAGTTGAAAGCTTTCTGTCTGAGACGTGGAACAAGACAAGGATGTCCACCCTCACCACTTCTACTCAGCATAGTACTGGAAGTTCTAGCCATAGCAATCAGACAAAAGAAAGAAATAAAGGTCATCCAAATTGGCAAAGAGGAAATCAGACTGTTACTGTTTGCTGATGACGTGATCACGTATCTAGAAAACGCAATGATGTTTTAACATCATTTATTGAAATGATATTCTTTCTCCATTGAATTGCCTTTGCACTTTTATCAAAAACTAGTGACCATGTTTGTGTGGGTCTATTTCTGGATATTTTAATCTCTTCCATTAATTTCTATCTTTGTCTTCTATAACACCACATCTGATTGATCACTGAAACTTTCTAGTAAATCTTAATATTGGGTAATTTGATTCCTCCAACTTCACTGTTCTTTTAAAACTTGTTTTGGTCTGGTTCATTTGCCTATTCATATAAATTTTAGAATTAACTCATCTATATCTACCAAAAAATTATGCTGGGATTTGGTTCAGATTTACATTGAATCTTGAGATAAATTTGGTAAGAGTTGGTATCTTTACCATGGTTATTCCCAGTGTCTCTTCCAGATAATGATTCTTACTTTGAATTTTTTGATCCACAAACATGTTTCTTCATTTATTTAGATGTTCTGTTGTTTTTTTTAAATCAGCGTTTTGTAGTTTACAACATAGAGATCCTCTATGTATTTTATTAGATTGATACCTAAGTTTTTTTCACGTTTTTGGAATTACTATAATTAATTGCTGTAAGTGTTATCCTTTTTATATTTTAGTTTCATTTTCATAACTAGTATATATAAATATGATTCATTATGTGGGTGATTTGTATCCTGTCATTTTATTTTTCAATTATTCCATGAGTCAGTGAATAGGGACAGTTTTCTTTCTTTCTAATCAATATGACTTTTTATTGCCTTATTGTACTCTTAGGACTTAGAATATGTTGTTGAATAGGAGTAGAAAGAGTGGACATCCTTTTCTTATTCCTGATCCTTTTTTTTTTTTTTTTTTTT
>NW_016107511.1:3564468-3571325 GCF_001604975.1 Cebus imitator | reverse complement strand
GTGGTGCAATGACTGCTCACTCCAGCCTTGACCTTCTGGGCCCAATTACCCTCCGACCTCAACTTCCCAAGTAACTGGGACTATAAGCACACTACCACATCTAGCTAACCTTTTAAATTTTTTGTAGAATCATTCCTTTGCTATATTGTCCAGGCTGGTCTTGAACTGCTGGGCTTAAGCAATCTTCCTGTGTTGGCCTCCCAAGTGCTGGGATTACAGGCTTGAGCCACCATGTCTGGCCTCTTATTCTTCATCTTATGGAGAAAATGTTTGATCTGTCACCATTAAGTGTGATATGAGTTGTAGGTGTTTGTCCTTTCCAGGTTGAGGACACGCCCTTCTACTCCTAGTTCACTGAGAAATTTTATCATGAATGGGTCTTGAGTTTTGTCAGATGCTTTTTCTGTATGAATTGACAAGATCTGTGATTTTTCGTTTTTAGGCTGTCAATATGTTGGATTATAGTGGTTGATTTCAGATATTGAACCAGCTTTCTATTGCCATGATAAAACCACATTTGATTCTGGTGTGTTACTCTTTTTATATGTTGTTGGATTCAATTTGCTAATATTTTGTTGCATATTTTTGCATCTGTGTTCATGAGGGATATTGGCCTGCAGTTTTCTTTCTTGTACTCTCGACTGGTCTGATATCAGGGTAACTCTGGCCTTATAAAGCTGAGTTGGGAAGTACTCCCTTCTAGAAGAGAATGTTTTCTGGAAGATTATGTAGAATTTGTGTTATTTCTTCTTTAAATGTTTGATAGAATTCACATGTGAAATCTGGGCCTAGAGATTTTCATCTAAGTTGTTGAATTTATCTATACAGAGTTGTTCATCGTAGTCCCCATTTTTTTTTTTTTTTAATGTCTTCATGGCTTTTAGTGATAATTTAATTCCTGATGTTGGTAAGTTGTTATTTTCTCTTTGTTTCTTTGTCCATCTGGTTAAAGGTTTATCACTTGTGTTGATCTTTTCAAAGAATCATATTTTGGTTTCATTGATTTTTCTCGTTTTTTGTTTTTTGTTTTTTTTTGTCTTATAGTTTAATGGATTTCTGATCTTATTTTTATTATTTCCTTTATCTGCTTGCTTTGGAATTTATTTTGCTCTTCTTTTTCCAATTTTATAAGGTAGCAACTTAGCTTTTAATTTGAGACCTTTCTTCTATTCTAACAAGCATTTAATGGCATAAATCTCCCTTAAGCACTGCCTTAGCTGTGCTCCACACATTTTAATATATTATGTTTCCATTTTTACTCACTTTGATGTCTTCTGATTTTCTTTGGGACTTTCTCTTTGATCCATGGACTGTTTAGATGTCTGTTGTTTGAGTTCCAGTTGTTTGGAGATGCTCCTATTACCGTTATATTATTGATTTTTAGTTAATTCACTTATGTCAAAGAACACTTTTTTGTCATTTAAATTATTTTCTTTTTTAATTTAAGATTTTTATCTCAGGATATGGTATATCTTGGTGAATGTTCCATGTGTACTTTAAAAGAATATCTATTCCAGGCCGGGCACCCTGGCTCATGCCTGTAATCCCAGCACTTTGGGAGACCAACGCTGGCAGATCACGAGGTCGAGAGCAAGAGCATCCTGGCCAACTTGGTGAAACCCCATCTCTACTAAAAATAAGAAAATTAGCTGGATGTGATGGTGCACGCCTGTAGTCCCAGCTGCCCGAGAGGCTAAGGCAGGAGAATCGCTTGAACATGGGAGGCGGAGGTTGCAGTGAGCCAAGATTGCACCACTGCAATCCCAGCCTGGCGACTAGGAGACTCTGTCTCAAAAAAAAAAAAAAAAAAAAAAAGTATCTATTCTAGCTGGGCACAGTGGCTCACACCTGTAATCCCAACACTTTGGGAGGTTAAGGCAGGAGGACTGCTTGAAGCCAGGAGTTTGAGACCAGCCAGGGCAACAAAGCAAGACCTCATCTCTACAAAAAATTTTAAAAATTAGCTGGGTGTGATGGCACATGCCTGTGGTCCCAGCTACTTGGGAGGCAGAGGTGGGCGGATCACTTGAGCTTAGGAGTTCAAGGCCATGATGAGCTGATTATGCTGCTGCCCTCCAGCTTGGGTGACAGAGCAAGACCCTGTCTCTGAAAAACAAACAAAAAAGCAGAAGCCTGGTGTGGTGGCTCCACCTGTAATCCTAGCACTTTGGGAGGCCGAGGCGGGCAAATCACTTGAGGTCAGGTGTTCAAGACCAGCCTGCCCAACATGGTGAAACCCTGTCTCTACTAAAAATACAAAAATTAGCTGGGCATGGTGGCACGTGCCTGTAGTCCTAGCTGAGGCATGTGCCTGTAGCTCGGAAGGCTGAGGCAGGAGAATCGCTTGAACGTGGGAGGTGGAGGTTGCAGTGAGCCGAGATTATGCCACTGCACTCCAGCCTGGGCAATAGAGTGAGACTTTGTCTCACAAAAAAAGAAAAAAGAAAAAAAACAAAAAGAAAACCAAAACTAAGTTTATAAAAAAGAATGTCTATTCTGCTGTTATTGTCTAAGGATCTCCTTCCCCTTTTCCTCTGTGTTATTGTTGTCTTATATATTACATCTGCAAAGATTGAAAATCTCATCAGACAATCCTATGTTTGCGTTCAGTTGCCAAACACATTTTAAATAACCGAATAAGAGAAAGATAGTCTATTTACCCAGATATTTACCATTTCTGTTCTTTATTCATTCCTGATGTTTCAGGTATCCTTGTGGTTTCATTTTCCTTTTATTTGAAGAACTTTCTTTAGTAATTATTTCAGAGCAAAATTTGTTGACAAGAAATTAACTTACATTCATTTGAGGATATCTTTATTTCACCATCTCAATAAGAATAAAAATAAAAAATAGGCTGGGTGTGGTGGCTCATGCCTGTAATCCCAGCACTTTGGGAGGCCGAGGCAGGCAGATCACCTGAGGTCAGGAGTTCGAAACCAGCCCGGCCAACATGGCGAAACCCTGTCTCTATAAAAAAAAATACAAATAAAAAATAAAAATCCTATGTTTCCTTCTCTGGCCTCCAAGGTTTTTCTTTTGAAATCCACTGTCATTCAAATTATTTTTCCATTTTAAGTAACAGAAGGATTTCTGTGGCTGTTTTCAAGAATTTTTACTTTGTCTTTAGTTCTCAGTATTTGATTATAATTTGTCTTGGAATTGACTTCTTTGAGTTTATTGTTTACACTTTGCTCATCTTCTTGGATATGTAGGTTTATATATTTTGCCAATTTTGGGGGTTTTTGGCCATATGTCTTCAAATATTTTTTCTGTACTGCAGGCTTTTTCTCTGTCTGGGACTCTAATGACACAAATATTAGGCCTTTTAGTACTGGTTCACAGATCCTTGAGGCTTTGATTTTTCTTCTAAAATTTTTCTGTTTCTCATTTTGGATTTTGTTGCTGTATCTTCAAGTTCATGGACTCTTTAGTCCAGGGGTTCCCAACCCTCACGCTGTGGGCCAGTACTGGTCTGTAGGCTGTTAGGAATCTGGCTGTACCACAGGAGACGAGCAGTGGGCAAGCAAGTATTATGGCCTGAGCTCCAACTCCTGTCAGATCAATGGTGGCATTAGATTCTCATAGGAGCTCAAACCTTATTGTGAACTGTGCATGCGAGGGATCTAGGTTGCATGCTCCTTATGAGAATCTAATGCCTCATGATCTGAGATGGAACAGTTTCATCCCAAAACCGTCTCCCTGCACCACCACCCAGTCTGTGGAAAGATTGTCTTCCACAAAACCGGCCCCTGGTAACAAAAAGGTTGAGGACTGCTGCTTTAGTCTATCACTTCTAATTTGCTATTGAGCCTATGCACTGAGGTGTTTTTAGAAGCCTTGGTTATTATATTTTTCAGGTTAAATTTTTAATTTGTTTCTGCTTTATATCTTCTGTTTATTTGCGGATATCTTCTATCTTTTTATTTATCTCAATAGTTTACCATTACTTCCTTGAACATTTTTATAACTACTTTGAAGTCTTTGTCAGATAACTTCAACATCTCTGTCATTCCACAATGTCGTTTGTTGACTGTCTTTTCTCATATGAGTCAGGATATTCTTGATTCTTCATATGCCAAGTGATTTTGGATCATATCCTGGGCATTTTGAATATTATGAGACTTTGGGTCTTGTTTAAAACCAAAGATAACGTTTTGTTGTTGTTTTACGCAAATGATCAGTGCATTTAGGGTTAGCCTGCGAAGTGCTAAATAGCCTTCTATAAGTTACATTTTCAGTGTCTGTTTTGTTTTTAAAGACTTTACAGTGTTGGGATCTGTCCCACATGTGTACCACCCAGTGGCCAGTCTGGGACCTGGGTTGTGGTCTCTCTTGTGTTTGGAATACTGCTTAGGATCAGACCTCCATATTCACAGCTTGAGGGTGAGCTCAGGAGTTTATAAAAATCTTCATGAGGTTATGAGCCCTTCCTCTCTGCAGTCTGACTAGTACTTTCTCATTCTCTGAGCCTCCTTTTCTGGTCTCATGGCAAGAAAACTGAGGCTTTTGTTACTTCTCTCTATCATACACTCGACAACTGTGCCCATGTCCAGGGCCAAGCAGCAGGAGTAAAAACTTATCCATTTGTATCCACCAAAACTGAATAAAATTGAGAAATATTTTCAAACTATAAGTGGCATGCTTATCTTACATGGAAGAAATACAGCCATGTGTTGCTAAATGATGGGGATGCATTCTGAGAAAGCGTTACGTGATGTTGTCATTGTGAGGATGCTATAGGGTGTACTTACACAGACTTAGCTGATGCAGCCTCCTAATGCACCTAGGCTAAATGGTGCATCCTGTTGCTCCTAGGCTGCCCATGTGTACAGCATGTGCTGACTACTGTGGGCAATATAACATAGTGGTAGCTATGTATCTGAACATAGAAAAGGTACAGTAAAAATACAGTATTACAAGCTTATGGGACCAGAGTCACATATGTGGCCCATCATTGATGAAATGTCCTTGTGCAATGCATAGTTGTAATGCTTAAGAAGAAACAAATGTAGGTGGTAAGAAAATGTTGACATCTTCAGAAAGTCCATGCTTGTCCCCAAAACTTATTTGTGTGCCAGTAAATGTGTGGTGTTTAGAGTCTGGGGACATGCCAAGGGCTTCGGATTTTCACTGTTTCTGTCAGCAGGTAGGGTCGCCTCTGCTTTATTTGATGTGGTCTTTTCATGGTGCACAAGGTGTGGGGGACACATCGTGAAGGAAGTGGTACCTGTACCGTGTGACACTACGTCTCTCAGAGAGGCCAGAGGCCAGGGCACTTGGTCCTGTGTTCTCCTCAGGCCTTCCCTGGAAGCTCCAGAAAGCACTTGGAGGGTAAGGGAGGCCACTGGGCACACTGGGGCCGCGGTGAGCAGGCACTGATACAGCCATTTCTTTAATCGCTGTCACCTTCCTTCTCCCTTTCTACTGTCGTATGAGTGGCACTGCCATCTATTGAGTGACTTAAGACACAGACTTCCATGTCAGCCTGAACTCTGGCTAACCTTCCGTTCACTGTATCAGTCAGCAGCAAGCACTGTCTGCTTTTCCTCCAAACTCTTCCTAAAATTGGTCCTCCCCTCCGCCTCAGCAAACGCTTCCTGCATAGAGCCCCTGTCATCTCAGACTTCCTTTGAGGGACCTTGGGGTCCCTGCCCCTGGACTGTTTCCCCTCACATTCATTCTCTTTACTACTCTCAGAATATTCCTTCTGTAATGCAGACCTGACTAACCTGCCTGAAAAGCAACTAGAATTGATTTCTTGTCACCTTAGCATGACACACAGGTCCTTCCCTGCCTCCCCATACCAGTGCCTCTGCTGCACTTCACTCAGCAGAAACACTGATTTCTCTCTCGTCCAGATTCCTCTGTGCTCCAGGGTTTCTCAGGCCTCTGCACTTTTCACATCTTGTTTCCCTTACCATCCTCCTCTTCCTAGTTCCCCACCCCACTTTCCTGCTGCCTGGCAAGCTTCTACTCATCCTTGAAAACCCACTTCCGCAATTTTGTCCTCTGTGGACTTTGATCACTCAGAGTGAGTTAATTCCAGCCTCCAACCCTCGTAGAGTCTATGTGTTCTTTGTGGGGACAACATTAAAAATCATCTCTTCAGGTTATCTTGAAATATATACCCCATTGTTATTTGCTGTAGTCACCCTGCCGTGTAATGGAACCCAGAACTTATTATTCAGTGTGACTGTAACTGTGTACCCAGCTGACCAGCCTTTCCTGTCCCTCCCCCATGCTGGCATTTATTTAAATCCACAGACACATATCAAATAGCCACTTTGTGCCAGAAACTCTTGGCACTGGGTATAAAGGACAAATCCAAAACCTGTGCCCTGGAAGAACTCAAAGTCTCAGGGGGCAGATGGGTCTGTTCTTAGGGCTGCTGTGGGGCTGGAGCAGGCCGGATGTGGGCTGCCCTTGGGAGTAGGGTTCAGGTGGGATGGTATGGAGTCTGTAAGGCCAGGGTACAAGTTACCTGGGGCAGTGAGTGAGTGCCTTGTGGAAACAGAAAAGTGACCATTTCAGAAAAAAAAAAAGATGAGGAAGTCCAAGAATTTAATTATTTGTTCAATCAATTAACAAATTTATTGAACAACTGCTGTGTGCAAGTACTATTCCAGGTGCTCAGAACAAAGCCCGTTGCATGTGGAACTTGAGTTCTGTTGGGGTAGACAAATAGGAAGACACATGAATATGTAATATGTTCTTAGGTGATGAAAGCACTGTGAAGAAAAATAAAGCAGAGAAAGGAAACTTGAAAATAAGGAACGCGGGCCGGGCGCGGTGGCTCAAGCCTGTAATCCCAGCACTTTGGGAGGCCGAGGCGGGTGGATCACGAGGTCAAGAGATCG
>NW_016107511.1:3555860-3564246 GCF_001604975.1 Cebus imitator | reverse complement strand
AAAAAAAAAAAAAAAAAAGAAAATAAGGAACGCTGCTGCTTTCTGTGGGGTGTTCCAGTGGGACTTTCAGCGAATGTGGTATTTGAGCACAGACAAGACACAGAGTCAGGTCGGATAGAACCCCCGAGGTGGAAAGCACTTTGCAAGCCGGGAGAACTGCAGGAAGGCCAGGCTGCTGGTGTTGAGTGAACGAGGGAGCAAGTGGTAGGAAGTAAAACTGGAGAAGTTGCTGAGGACCCAATTACATGGGTCCTTTTATTCTGAGTAATTGGTGGGGAGCCATTTGAAGGCTCTATGTAGGGAGTAACGTGATTTGAGGTGTGCCTTGAAAACATCATGCTGGGTGGATGCCTGATTTGGGGGAAAGGGGGAGGAAACGGGTAGGGGAAGAGCAGACATGCTCAAAAGCTAATAGAGAAATCTACATGCGAGATAATGGTAGCTTGGACTAGGGTGGTAACAGTGAGAAGTGTTCAAATTTGGGATATTTTGAAGAGCTGTTTGGATTTTGGAGTGGATTGTATCTAAGATGTGAGAAGTCAAGAACAATTTCAAGATTTTGAGCCTGAACAAAGTGTTGGTGCCATTTTGTCGAGGTGGGGCTGGGCAGGGAATGAATATGGTTGTAGGAGAAAATCAAGGTTGGTTTTAAATGTATTGAGTCTGGGCCAGGCGTGGTGGCTCATGCCTGTAATCTCAGCACTTTGGGAAGCCAAGGGGGGTGGATTACCTGAGGTCAGGAGTTCGAGACCAGCCTGGCCAACATTTCAAAACCCCATCTCTACTAAAAATACAAAAATTAGCTGGGCGTGGTGCTAGATGCTTCTAATCCCAGCTGGTGGGGAGGCTGAAGCAGGAGAATTGCCTGATCCAGGGAGGCAGAGGTTGCAGTGAGCTGAGATCCTGCCATTGTACTCTATCCTGGGTGACAAGAGTGAGACTCCATCTCAAAAAACAAATGTTTTGGATCTGAAATGGCTAGTAGAAATACAGCTGGAGTTCAAGAGGCAGCCCATGACTAGAGATCTGAATTTGCGGAGCCTGCAGAATACAGATGGTATTTGATGTCATAAGACTGGAGGAGCACATCATGGGAGGAGGTAGAAAGAGAAGATCAGTAGCGTGTGGACTGAGCCATGGCATTGGGAACGTCAGCTGCTGAAGAGTGGAAGATATGAGGACTGAGGATTGACTGTGGGATTTGGTTCAGTGGGGGTCACTGGTGACCTGGAAGAAAGCAACTGTGACAGAATATTGGGAAAGGAAGCTTAACTGGTGTGAGTTAAGGAGAGAAGGTGGGCCGAGAAAGTTGAGACATCGAGTACTGGCAGCTCTTTCAGGGAGTCCTACTGTAAGATTAAAGAAATAGGGGGCCGGGCGCGGTGGCTCAAGCCTGTAATCCCAGCACTTTGGGAGGCCGAGGCGGGTGGATCATGAGGTCAAGAGATCAAGACCATCCTGGTCAACACAGTGAAACCCTGTCTCTACTAAAAATACAAAAAATTAGCTGGGCATGGTGGCGCATGGCTGTAATCCCAGCTACTCAGGAGGCTGAGGCAGGAGAATTGCCTGAACCCAGGAGGCGGAGGTTGCAGTGAGTCGAGATCGCGCCATTGCACTCCAGCCTGGGTAACAAGAGCGAAACTCCGTCCCAAAAAAAAAAAAAAAAAAAAAAAAAAAGAAATAGGGAAGTTGCTGGAGAAGGATGTGAAGTCGAGGATGTTTTAAGGGCACAATCTATCAGAGCACGTTTGTGTGCTGATGAGATTAACCTTGGTAAAGAGAAAAAAGCTGGCCGGGCACAGCGGCTCACGCCTGTAATCCCAGCACTTTCCAAGGCCGAGGTGGGAGGATTGCTTGAACCCAGTAGTTCAATATCAGGTTGGAAAACAAAGTGGGACTTCATCTTTACAAAAATTAGCTTGGCATGATGGTATATACCTGTTTCTCAGCTACTCAGAAAGTTGAGGTGTTAGGATGACTTCAGCCCGGGGGATCGAAGCTGCAGTGAGCCAGGATGGCACCACTGCACTGCAGCCTGGGTGATAGAGCAAGACTCTGTCTGGAATGAATGAATGAATGAATGAATGAATGAATGAAGAATGAATGTAAGAAGCTGATGAAAATGGAGAGGATAGTGGATGATTGCAGTGACCATGTTCATTGAGGTGGTGGGAGGGGTGGGGATCTAGAATAGGAGTAAAATGGGTCTTTGATGAGCACACAGAAGGTTTACCCACTGTCAAAGATGGGGAGGCACATGTGGAGGTGGCTGCAGGGAGGTTGGTGGATTTGGTGGTTCCCTTTGTACACATACACACACACACACCCAGACACACAACTCCACACACCCCCATACTCCCTCCATGCCTGGAGTGCAGGGTACAGGGAGGAAATGATGGGATGTGAAGCTGAAAAGGTGGGTGCAGAATGGATTGTGGAGAGGCTCTTCCATCCACCTAAGGAGTTCGGATCTCATTCTGTGGGCAGAGGGGAGCCCTGGTGGCTAGCAAGTGTGAGAGGAGCCTGATCTTCTATGGGATATGGAGGCAGCAGGAACTCTACTGGGGCTGGGCTGGCTGGGAAAACCTGGGCACAGAGGCTACTGCCAGGCCAGGTGAACTCTACTTCTTTATTCTGTCAGTACATTGTTAACATCTGCTTTTCTGAAATTGAATAGATTCTTATAGATGATTGAAGAACATGAAATTAATTCAAGTAGTAATGAAGCAGAACTCTGTTAGCTGCCAGGCAAGCAGCCGATTTTCTTGATAAGTTGAATCACTAATGGGTTGGGAGATGGAAGCCTTCATGTGCAGTAAAAGAGAAAACAGATATGAGTGGGAGAAAATGTGAGGTATGTTGCAGGAGAATTGCCTGAACCCAAGAAGAACCAAAACAATCTCATTAGTTACTCTTAATATCCTTAAACCTTCTGTAGACACTGTTGATATCTTTGAACAGATGAAGGAGAAGAGCCCAGGGCCTTTCAGCCACTGCTCATAGCACCCAGAAAATCAACTGATAGACCTAGGATTTTTTTCTTTTTTCTTTTCTTTTTTTTTGAGATGGAGTCTTGCTCTCTCTCCCAGGCTGGAATAGTACAGTGGTGTGATCTCAGCTCACAGCAACCTCTGCCTCCCAGGTTCAAGTGATTCTCCTGCCTCAGCCTCCTGAATAGCTGGGATTACAGGCGTGCATCACCACACCCAGCTAATTTTTGTATTTTTAGTAGAGATGGGGTCAGGCTGGCCTCGAACTCCTGACTTCGCGATCTGCCTGCCTCAACCTCCCAAAGTGCTGGGATTACACATGTAAGCCACTGTGCCCAGCCCAGACATAGGATTTAAATGGTGTTCTTGAATTTCTAGTTCTTTACTTGGTCCTTGGACTGAAACAAAGTGATAAACCTTGGCGATAACCCACCTGCAGGATTGGGGACATATCACTTAGGCTTTAATGTTCAGGCACACACTATTTCGCGTAATTTCTACAGTCTAAAGTGGGGATTATTTGGCTACCAGCACCAGGGGAAATGTGACACTGCATTTACTCATTAGACTCCCATTTTAAGGCCCTCTGTGGAAGAGTGGATCTCACCAGCATATACATGGTAATTGAGTAAAACATGGAGCTTGACTCAGAGATGGTTGTAACTGCTGCACTTCCTCTCCTGTGAATGCCCCACCAAGCTTATAGCACAGGTGAGAGGGGACAGCGTTATTATAGTTAAGTGTAAACATTTTTTTTTTTTTTGGGACTTAGTTTCACTCATGTTACCCAGGCTGGAGTGCAATGGCGCGATCTCGGCTCACCGCAACGTCCGCCTCCTGGGTTCAGGCAATTCTCCTGCCTCAGCCTCCTGAGTAGCTGGGATTACAGGCATGTGCCACCATGCCCAGCTGATTTTTTGTATTTTTGGTAGAGACGGGGTTTCACCGTGTTGACCAGGATGGTCTCGATCTCTTGACCTCGTGATCCACCCGCCTCGGCCTCCCAAAGTGCTGGGATTACAGGCTTGAGCCACCGCGCCCGGCCATAAGTGTAAACATTTTATTTTATTTTTTTTATTTTCTGAGTTTTGCTCTTGTTGTCCAGGCTGGAGTGGAATGGCGTGATCTTGGCTCATTGCAACCTCCGCCTCCTGGGTTCAAGCGATTCTCCTGCCTCAGCCTCCCGAGTAGCTGGGATTGCAGGCATGCGCGACCACACCCAGCTAATTTTTTTGGTATTTTTAGTAGAGACAGCGTTTTTGCCGTGTTGGCCAGGCTGGTCATGAACTACTGACCTCAGGTGATCCACCCACCTTAGCCTCCCAAAGTGCTGGGATTACAGGCATTAACCACCACACCTGGCCAAGTCTAAACATTTTAAGATGCATCCTGAGTTCAGAAATGCTGAAATCGGGCAGGAGGGAGGAAATAGTAAGGAGAGAAACTATGGAGCTCAATTTTTTGTTTAACATTAAATTCTGGACAAGTTTGTCCTGTGAAAAACAAGCTTATATTTTCATTGATGTTAGTTTTAAGTGTTTTACTGATAAACCTGACTCCATAGATTGGTTTAGGATTAAATGAGATAAGGTATGTAAGGCATTTACAGCAGTCCCAGCACCATAGTGAGGGCTCAATAGATATTCATTGTAAATTCTAATTACTATTATAATATTTTTCTTAATATACTTTGCAGGGAGCAGTAGACTTTTTGAAGCATTCCCAATTGTTAAATGTTACCTTTTACTTCGTATTTTCTTTTTTTCACTTTTGCAATAATGTCTTCAAATACTTTAGAACGGTGGTCTGTTTTGTGGAAGACCGTTTTTCCACGGGAGAGGCATGGTTTGGGGATGAAACTCTTCCACTTCAGATCATCAGGCATTAGATTCACATAAGGAGCTTGCAACCTAGACCCCTCGCATGCGCAGTTCACAATTGGGTTCACGCTCCAATGAGAATCTAATGCCAGGCTGGGCGCAGTGGCTCATACCTGTAATCCCAGCACTTTGGGAGGCCGAGGTGGGTGGATCGCCTGAGGTCAGGAGTTCAAGACCCGCCTGGCCAACATGGTGAAACCCCGTCTCTACTAAAAATAGAAAAAATTAGTCAGGCATGGTGGCGCACGCCTGTAGGCCCAGGTACTCAGGAGGCTGAGGCATGAGAATTGCTTGAACCTAGGGGGCGGAGGTTGCAGTGAGCAAAGATCATGCCACCTGCACTCCAGCCAAGGCAACAGAGTGAGACTCCATTTAAAAAAAAAAAAAAAAAAAAAAAAGGAGACTCTAATGCTGCTGTTGATCTGAGAGGAGGCGGTGCTCAGGTGGGAATGCTCACTTGCCTGAGGTTCACCTCCTGCTGTGCAGGGGGCCTCTACTTTAGAAGTATTTCTAATTGTCAAAAGTTACTTTTTAGTTGGCAGCATATTTTTTATTAGCAAGAAGAAGGCATAGATTTTGTAATTAAATGATTAATATGCAAAAAAAAATGAACCCGTTAAATGTCTAATTGAGTGTGGCACTGGCTCTGTGCTAATCAGAGAAAACTTCTTTTACCTACAGATGTGGTCCTGCCTGTTGGCTGTTATAACCCACGGCAGACCTTACAGAAATGACCACTAACATTGAGCCACATAATGTGCACGTACAACAGAGTCGCTTCGAAGCAGTGTACCTTTAATCCTCATTTCATCTTCCCAGCAATTCCCTGAGTTAGAAACAAACTCGTATCATTTGCTTTTCAGAAAGAAAAGGACTGAAGCTCACATACTCAGTTGGCAAATGGTAGAGTGGAATTTGAGCTCACTGCCCGACTCCAGAGTGGTGCCCTTAATCACGATGCCATACAGCCTCTTTCTGATACCATGCAAACCCTGTTGGTTGCCTACCTAACAACCAGTCCCACTATCTTCCTTGCTGGAAAAGCCTTGATTTTGTGTGGTGGTGTACCCCTCTCTATGTGTCTGTGTGAAGGTGAATCTGGTGCACATTTCTGTGAATTCATCCTGGTTCATTGAAGCTGATCATGGTGTTCCATTTCTCCTTGCCGAGGATTCGGTTAGGCGGGAACATTCGACAAGATTTTGGCCACGGGAATATAAGGAGTAACTCTCTTCAGGCCTCTGAGAAAACTTTCTTCACAGAGAGAAATAGACACACAAAGAAGGACACCTGTCTTCCTCCCCTGACCTAATCATGTCTAGCAATGTGGCAGCCATCTAGTACCAGCCTAGGGATGACACCAATACCAAGTAAGGCACAGCGAAGAAAATGGTGGTGAAGTGGAGCTCTGACAGTCTATACCTGGAGGTGCCCATCCCTGTGCCTTTCATTCTGTGAGAGAAAAAGACCCATCATTGCTTAGGCCAGTTTGGATTGGCTTTTCTGTTACTGGTAGCCAAAAGTGTGCTAATTTGGTGACTGGTAGGTATGCTGGGATCTAGGTGCCCTCACCCAGAGTCCCACGCCCATTACCTTGGCCACTAGGAGCCTCCTTTAATCAGAGAATATGCAGATATTTTCCCTTTGTATCATGGCATTTAAGAGTGGGAAGCATTAGGCCGGGCTCAGTGGCTCACGCTTGTAATCCCAGCACTTTGGGAGGCCGAGGCGGGTGGATCACGAGGTCAAGAGATCAAGACCATCCTGGTCAATATGGTGAAACCCCGTCTCTACTAAAAATACAAAAATTAGCTGGGCATGGTGGCGCACGCCTATAGTCCCAGCTACTCGGGAGGCTGAGGCAGGAGAATTGCTTGAACCCAGGAGACGGTGGTTACGGTGAGCCGAGATTGCACCATTGCACTCCAGCCTGGGTAACAAGAGCGAAACTCCATCTCAAAAAAAAAAAAAAAAAAAAGAGTGGGAAGCATTGTCTTAACTGATCAAAAACGCATAATAGAAATGTTATGTGTCAGTATGCATCAATAATCAAAATATTTTAAAGAGTGAATGTATGTTTCCAAGAAAATGTCTTTCACCGTTCATTTTTTGGACTGGATGAGCCCTCCAGACCTCGTTCAAGTATAATTTCCCCTGAAGAGCCTATCCCAACTTCACTGACCATTCCTTGCTCTCTCTTCAGAAGATTTTTAGTATTTCTATTATAATAATATTTCTATTAGCCCTTACATCACTGTGATTTGATGATTGCTCTTTCAAGTCTGTCTCTGCCAGTGAACTGTAAGCTCCTGAGAGAAAGCAGTTCCTTGTTGAGAATGGCTGTCAGCTCGGAACAAGCTCAATTGTAGTAGCAAAATTAACCTAGATGTGGTAGCCATACTAGATACTGCAGCTCCTAGAATACTGATTGTCAGTCCTCACTGCTTTTTAACCACACTCATGATTCCCATACCTGGAGGTGGTGATTTATTTGGCATGGGGTATAGCCCAGACGTTGGTGCTTTAAAGGCCCCAGTGATTCCCATGTGCCGCCAAGTTGGGAAGAGAGTTGCAGGAAGAGAGTGATGTAGCCAGAAGGAAAGACAAGAAAGGCCATGAGAACTGTGATGAAAGGGACCAGCAACAGTAGTTTCACTGGATCCAGAGAATCCAACAAAGAGCTTGTCACAGAAGCCCTGATAAGAGATCATGAACCCAGAACAAGGGCGGACCCAGTAGATGTAATACTTTGAGCAGCTGCTATGGGAGATACGCTATGCCAGTGTCATCTTAGAGTGGTGCCCCTCATCCTGCCTGCACCAGAGAAGCTTTTTAAAAGTACAGGTACTTGGATCTACCCCAGAGATTCTGATTAAATTGATCTGGGATAGATTCTAGGCACCAGTACTTTTAAATTTTTTTACAGCTCCCCAGGTGATTTTAATGAATTGCCAAGATTGAGAACTACTGCCTTAGAAGAATAGCAGTGGGATTTGACCCTAATTCAATGTTAATATCACAGATTTCCTGACTTTCGGTATTGAGGAGAGCTTTGCCTAGACCAGGGTAGGAAGAGGAGTGGCTGGGAGTTGGGCATAGGGTAAAGAACATGGAGTGAAGATAGATACTTCTTTATGAAGTTCAGTTTGAATTAACAGTGGGATCTGAAATCACAACAGCTGTTGGGCTGTGTGTTCACATAGGCCTAAGGTAAGCTGGAAGAATGAGAGCAGAGTTCCTCCATGTGGCTCATAGACCACTGGGGATCCCCCACCCCACCGTACCCCAAAGTGAGTTAGGAGATCTGAAAATGCTTTGGCAGGTTCAGAGGAAAAATCAGTGAAGTCATTTTATTCTCACATATTAATTAAAAATTGTGTGAAGCATTATTGTTATAGGAATCTTTTTTTTTTTTTTTTTAAAAGACAGGGTTTCACCATATTGGTCAGGCTGGTCTCAAACTCCTGACCTCAGGTGATCCGCCTGCCTCAGCCTCCCAAAGTGCTGGGATTA
>NW_016107511.1:3549668-3555090 GCF_001604975.1 Cebus imitator | reverse complement strand
CCTGCCTTGGCCTCTCAAAGTGCTAGGATTACAGGCATAAGCCACCACACCTGGCCCCTACTGGGTATAGAGTTCTAACCACAAGGCCAGGCGCAGTGGCTCACGCCTGTAATCCAAGCACTTTGGAGGCCAAGGTGGGCGGATCACCTGAGGTTGGGAGTTCAGGACCAGCCTGACCAACATGGTGAAACCCCTTTATTTAAAAAAAAAGAGTTCTAACCACAAGTCAGAGACTAAGATTTAGATGGATTATCAAATTCTCTCAATAGCCCTTAAAGATTGTTACTATTATTATCCCTATATTATATATGAGAAAACAGATTTCCAACTGTTATGAAACTTGTCCAAAGTCCCAGAATAAGAAAAGTGGTAGAGCCTGAATCAGAACATAAGTTTTCCAACTGTAGAGAGCCCATACTGTAACCATCGTATTACAGTGCTTTATTTATTTATTTATTTATTTTCTTTTTTTTTTTAAAGACAGGGTTTCACCATATTGGTCAGGCTGGTCTCAAACTCCTGACCTCAGGTGATCCGCCTGCCTCAGCCTCCCAAAGTGCTGGGATTACAGGCGTGAGCCACCACGCCCGGCTGTTATAGGAATCTTAATCCTTAAGATTATGTATATGCCAGAAAGAGTGTTGATCACTTTGGCTTGGCTAGTATTGGGTCAGTTGAGTGCAGTTCATCTCAGCTGATATATTTTTCCATATCTGCCATTATTATTCACAAATTTTCATTGATTATAGGTATTCTATGCCAATTCCAAAAAATAACTCAATGGCTCAGTGTTAAAGGGCAAAAGTAGAAATAGAATGAATCAAGTAAATACTAGAATTCATAAAAATATTAGAACTATAGCTAGTGACTAGGACTGTAGAACAGTTACAGAAATGTATATGTAGCGGATGAGACAAATTATTCCTTTGAGTAGATTGATTTAATACAACCAGCCAAAAAAGGAAAAAATAATGATGACTGTCTGAAATTAGATTTTACTGAACAAGGCTGGGTGCAGTTGCTCTCGCCTCTAATCCCAGCACTTTGGGATGCTGAGGTGGGCAGATCACTTGAGGTCAGGAGTTCAAGAGCAGTGTGGCCGACATGGTGAAAGCCTGTCTCCACTAAAAATGCAAAATTGGCCGGACGTCGTGGCTCATGCCTATAGTCCCAGCTACTTGGGAGGCTGAGGCAGAATAATTACTTGAACCCAGAAGGCAGAGGTTGCATTGAGCTGAGATCGCACTACTGCACTCCAGCCTGGGCAACAGAATGAGACTCCATCTCAAAAAAAAAATGTTATTGAACAAGCAGTTTATTCAACCTCACCTTACTGTGTGCTGTCCTTTTATCAGATGGTGACATGAAGTCATGAAGCTTTTCTGTTATTTTTAAACACAAAGATAAGCCTATTAAGTATTTCTAGAACATATCCAAAATAGTGATTTTTCAAAATGAGATTTGAAAATGTTGAATTTGAGATTCTACAGTGATACTGGAAATGAGGTAAAAATATCAGATGCAATATTCACAGCTCTACTCCACACAGAGAGAACAAGTCACAAGTCATACTACTATTGGAAAGCTTGGTAAGACTGGCCTTACAGTTAATGATGAGTTTACTGTGCAGAGAAAGCAGAATAGGGTATTGGCAGAATCCTTCATCAGACAGATACCATGTAATATCCATGGTACACGCATGGAAAAGCAGTTACTCTCATAGGTACATGCGAGCAGATCTTTTAGTTCACACTTTGGCAGAACTAGCGATGTACAGATTATCAGTCACCTCTTAGCATATGCACAGGACTTACATGAAAGGGAATTGCCTGATGAGTTTTGTTCAGTGAAAACCCACATCATAAGAGAAGACTGCTTTGTTTGATTTGGTTAATGATTATATTGTGAGTCATGAAGGAGAATGAAAAAGGTACCTTGGAATCAGTGGCAACCAGTAAGAAAGGACAAAAAGGACATTGTTACATGACTCAAAGAAGTTGCGTTAGAATGTGGTGGACGGCAGCATTTTATTTTCAGAGAGCAGTTGGTGGTCTGTACTGTGCCTCCTGACGCTGTAGTTGAAGGAAATATTGAAAATGTGACAATTTCTTATCAAAATGAAGAACATGGGCAGCAAGTCTTGTATTGGAGGCAAAGGTGCCTCATGAAAGGTTTTGGAATGTGGTATGAGTTAAAAACATGACACTCGCCAGGATCTGTAAAGGCCATTTTTATCATTCAGGTGGCTTTCTCAAATGATGTGCTATTTTAAGCACTGAACATTAAGATCTTTAATGCTAAGCGCAATCCTGTTATACGTATGTGAGGGCAGAGACAATCTTCTGGTTTCCAACTGTATCCCTAGTGCCAAGCAGTGTCACCAGTAGCTATTAAATATTTGCTGAATGAATGGATTTTTATTCATTAGTCAAATAAAGCACTGATGACATACTGTAGGTTATGTTTTAAAACAACATCCAAATGCTAAAACATGCTTGCCAACTGCAACCAAAAAGTAGGTTACACATCTATTTGTTGATTTCTCTTCCCCGATGGAACAGTCAAGCCAGCCTTCTCGCTTTTGAATTTAATGTGCTCATCAATTTATGTTTACCGTAATAAATGTGAAATCAACTCATAATTTGTAGAACTATGTTGGATCCGAACATCCAAATGTACCTGACAGAGCCACCAAAGAAGCTCTACATATGAGTTAGGATTTTCTAACTTAGAAGAAATAAAAAGTAAGAAAATGAACTACCTGGAGGACAACTCAAACCGTTTGTCATTATACATATAACAAATATATATAAAATGTCAGATTCTATGCATACTCTAAACAGTACTGTAAAGAGTATCATCCTGCTCACAGATATGCACCTACTCTTTAAAATAATTTTAGAATTAGCCTATTTTATTTTATTTTTGTTTTGAGACAGTTTCTCTCTGTTGCCCAGGCTGGCGTGCAATGGCGTGATCTCGGCTTACTGCAACCTCCACCTTCCGGCTCAAATGATTCTCTTGCCTACCAAGTAGCTGGAACTACAGGCGTCCACTACCACGCCCACCTAATTTTTGTATTTTTAGTAGAGATGGGATTTTGCCGCGTTGGCCATGCTGGTCTCAAACTCCTGACCTCAGGTGATCCACCCACTACAGCTTCCCAAATTGCTGCGATTACAGGCATGAGCCACTGTGCCTAGCCATGTTTTAGTTTATTATTTAGAAATTGTGGGGCATCCTGTTTTTAATTTGCCTAGAGCTGGTGGATGGCATGTGGGTCAAATGCTCATTAAGTTTGATAAATGATGGCTTAGAAATAGAGAGAACATATTTATAAATTATCCTTACATAAACTATAATATACAAAGTCACGGGTGTCCTCCTCTTAGATTCTGGGGTGAGACGGAAAGAATATATATAACAAAGGACAGGCATGTTCCTGTTATCAGATGTCACCACTGAGGAAGTATTAGAGTAAGAACCCCAGCAATGGGACGTATATGTAGGTTTCTGCCTGGGGTTACTCACACCCTGAGTTCTGTCTACCAAGGCCACAAAGCAGCTCCTCTGGGCACCAGGTCTAGGGTGGAGGCACAGCAGCAGAGAGGTTAATGCCCCTGAGCACGAATGGCTGGAAATGGGCCACATCTGTGCAGTTGACTGAGGCCACGTGTTCATAGACCAGCATGCACACATCCACACCTGCTGAGTGTCTGCACTTATCAAAGGTATAGTGTCTGCACTTATCAAAGGTATAGTGTCCGCACAGGTTTCTCTCTTCAGTGTGGCTGGTAAGGGCTTGGGTATAGAAGCTAGGGAGTCAAAATAAAAGCAATTTGGCCAGATAGCTATTTACCGCCGATGAGATCAAGGGGAGCCAGGGTAAAAGAAGCAGCAGAAGGCTGGGTGTGGTGGCTCACACCTATAATCTCAGCACTTTGGGAGGCCAAGGTGGGAAAATCACCTGAGGTCAGGAGTTCGAGACCAGCCTGACCAACATGGAGAAACCCTGTCTCTACTAAAAATACAAAAGTTAGCTGGGCATGGTGGTGCATGCCTGTAATTCTAGCTACTTGGGAGGCTGAGGCAGGAGAAGCGTGTGAACCTGGGAGGCGGAGGTTGTGACGAGCTGAGATGGCACCTTTGCATTCCAGCCTAGGCAACAAGAGTGAAACTTCGTCTCATTAAAAAAAAAAAAAAAAGCAGCAGCAGCAGCAGGAAGATAATAGGGGATGGCATCTGTGTAAATGTATTGTAGAGAATTGGTAAAATGCAATTTGGGTGAAGTGACTCATGATAGATTCAGAATGCTTAAACATTAAATTGCCTCTAAGAAATAAAAGGTAGCTTGTAATTCATTATTTAAGCTGGTAGACATACCTCTAGCATCTGAAATAAACATGGAGAGGGCAAGGGTTCACTCATGGCCCAGCAGAGGTACTAGAGGAGGATCTAATAGGCCTGAATTTGAATCCCAGGTGGGCCACTTACCCGCTGCTTGTCCTTGGGGAAGCGACCTAACTTGTCTTGGCCTCAGTTTCTCATCTGTAAAATGGGGCTGTTGAACGTTAAGTTCTTTCCTACCCTGGACATATTATCATAAGTGAAGAAATTTAACATTTTTCCAAATGCTTCCCAAAGCTGCTCTGGGCTCTCTGAAAAATATCTTTGCCAGGACATTTTCTTACATGGAAATATCCTCACCCTTCTGCCTCTATGAAGATTCAGCAACCTTAAGTCAGCTCACCTAATTTCCTCAACCATCTTTCTCTATCCCTCTCATCATCAACAGTTCCTGTTATGTTCTCTTACAGCAATTCTTACGATCATCATTTCTTCAACTGTGTTTTAACTGCTGTGAATTCACCTCATGCATGTTCATCTTAAACTGCAGAGCTTTTGACAACAGCTTTGGAAGTTTCTGATTTCCTTTGGTAGGATTAATCTCCAGTGACTTAATATTCCTTTCCCATCTGGAAACTGAATGGAATAATAGCAAGATGGCTGCTCTGACAGGAGCACATTTTCCCTGTCTTCTGGGAGGAGAGATTGGGAGTATGTTAAAATGTGTTTCTTCACAGTGTGTCTCACCTTGTAAATATTATTTGACTTCTTAGGATGTTAAAACAAGTCATTAAAAATTTATATTTCTACCTATCTTATAAAATGACAGACTGTCTTAAAGCAGAGTGAGTTATCAGTCTTTAAGGCAAACCCTAATACATGATGAACAGTGACCCAAAGTGATGATAAAAGGTGAACTTGTGAGTACACACTTATAATTTCATGGAATATGATTATTTCACCATTTTAATGCAGATCCTTATCTACTACAGGTTCTTTATACATTTAAGACATCATTTACATTGGTTTTCATGTAAGTGCTGGACTTCGAAGCTTTTTTTTTTTTTTTTTTTTT
>NW_016107511.1:3544859-3548582 GCF_001604975.1 Cebus imitator | reverse complement strand
ACCTCAGGTGATCCGCCCACCTTGGCCTCCAAAGTGCTTGGATTACAGGCCTGGTATAAGTACTTTATAAAAGACACTGAGGCTGGGCTCTGTGTCTCAGGCCAGTAATCCCAGCATTTTGGGAGGCTGAGGCGGGTGGATCACTTGAGGTCAGGAGTCTGAGACCAGCCTGGCCAACGTGACAAAATGCTGTCTCTATTAAAAAATACAAAAATTCCAGTCAATAGGAGAACTTGGTAGAAGAAAAAAAAGAAAAAAAAAAAATACAAAAATTAGCTGGGCATCGTGGTAGGCACCTGTAATCCCGGCTACTCTGAGGCTGAGGCAGGAGAATTGCTTGATTCCAGGAGGCAGAGCTTGCAGTGAGCCAAGATCGCAGCACTGCACTCTAGCCAGAGTGAGATTCCATTTCAAAACAAAAGACATGGAGGTGGAGGCTGCAGTGAGCTGATCATGCCACTGCACTTCAGCAGGGGCAACAGAGCGAGACTCTGTCTCAAACAAAATGACACGAGAGCTTGTTTTCTCTCTCATGGTAAACATGGGAGGATGCAATGAGAAGGTAGCCATCTATAAACCAGAAAGAGGGCCTTCAGTAAGAACCTGACTGTGCTAGCATCCTGATCTCAGGTTTCTAGCCTCCAGAAGTGTGAGAAATAAATTTCCTTCTATAAGCACCCACTCTGTGGTACTTTGTTTTAGCAGCCTGAACTAAGACCATCTTCAAGTCTCTCTCAGTGCTGTCTTCACATCCCCATGTCTCCCGTCAAATCTTCCTTTGCCTCCCCCTTACAAGGACATGTGTGATAGCATTAGGGCCCATCCAGATAATCCAGGATAATCTGCCTAACTCAGGATCCTTATTAATTTAATTGCATCTGCAAAGACCCCCGTTTACTTTTCTTTTTTTCTCTTTTTCCAATATAAGGTAACATTCACAGTTCCAGGAATTAGGGTGGGAATATCTCTGGGGGGCCATTTTTCAGCCTTTCACAGACTCCATTTGTTCCATAAGAATAAAGTAAGCATCGAGGCTCACTGCCTGAGATTTGCTGAGCTCCACCAACTTGTAGTGTTATGTCTTGTGCTGGTTTAAAAAATTCTTGGTTAATTATCTTCTCAAACACTCATCCTGTTCCATTCTCTTTCTTTTCTTTTTTTAACTAAAGATGGGGTTTCTCCATGATGGCCAGGCTGGTCTTGAACTCCTGACCTCAGTTGATCCACCCACCTTGGCCTCCCAAAGTGCTAGGATTACAGACGTGAGCCACTGCGCCTGGCAGCCTGTTCCATTCTCGTGTGATCTGATAAAGAATTAAGGGCACCAGCTTTGGAATCCCTTTTGTGCCACTTACTGATTCTAGGTCTGGGGTGTGTTGCTTAAGTTCTTTATGCTATTGTTTGCTCGACTGTAAATGGTAGACAATTATACTCAAGTTTTTTGTAAATTAATTAATAAATAAATTCAACAGACATTTATTTAGGACCTCCTTATACACTCAATACTATATTCTTTGACTACAGTGATGAACAAATAGATATAGTCCATCTTCAAGGGGCTTATAGTCTAGTTGGAGAGATAGTTATTAAACAAATACCCTCCAAAAAAACTTGTCAGTGCTATGTGGGAGAAATGCAGGGTTAGAGGAGAGGCTCCTGGGAGGGCCTTGAGGCAGGTGCCTCTGAGGCAGTGATGTGGAGGCTGAAACCTAAAAGGCAGTGGGACGTGAGCCAGGCCAGGAGTAGGAAGAAGGGCATGTTATACAGGAGGACAGGCTGTGATTGGAAGCAGGTTGGAACTTTGGAGGACCTGAAAGAAGTGTTCATAGAATCTAGTGACCTGTGGGAAGATCGGGGCGAAATGAGATTGGTGACGGAGGGAGTCAGACCAAGCAGGGGCTCATATAAATCCGAGCTTCATTCTGAGTGTATTGGGAAGCCCAGTGGGTTTAAGCAGTGGCAAGGGTGGGGACAGGGTGGGCAGGTCGTGACCTGGTTTATGTTTTGAAAGAATTACCCTGGCTTCTGGTTCGAGAATGAATGGACAGGACAGGAGTAGTGGCAGTGGAATGGTGAGATGAGATGAGGTGTGGCCGCAGTCCAGGCAGAAGATGAAGGTGGCTTGGACCAGGGTGGAGAGGGTGCTGGTGGGGAAATTGGAGAGTTGCAAGATACACTCTGGAGAATGCAGGACTTGAGAGTTTTATATGGGAAGATGATGAGGAATTGGGAGATGTCAAGGGTGACTCCCAAGTTTCTGGCAGAAGCAGCTGGATGGATGGGTGCTCCATTGACTAATGTGGGGAGCACAGGAAGAGGAACAGATGATGAGAAAAGATTCTGAGTTCTCTGTACATGTCAGGTTTCAGAAGCACGGTGCCTGACACAGAGCACATCATAAACAGTAGATTTTAGTAGCTTCAATTCAGTCCATTTCAAAGTCATAACTGACCACTGGGTCAGGAGACTTGGGTTCTCGCCCTGGCTAGTTCATGTTAGATAAATACCCCTCTTGGGGCATCAGTGTCTTCCTCTACAAATCGGAGGCAGTCAGACTCGGTGCTGTTTGCGGTTCCTTTCAGCTTCAGTATACTGACAATGCTATGAAATTCTTTGGTCTTGACCACCTTGGATCAGCTGTGGCCAGCTGGATCTGCTTCAGAGGGGTTGATGAACCAGAACTCTGCATATGGGGCAGTTTCTGGTGTCTGGTGAAAGCTGACGTCCGGGGAGCTCTGGCCAAGGCAAATTGTGGCTCTTGAGGAGGCCTCATGACGAAGGGGAAGGATGTGGTTTGAGGGCAGCAGCAGCTGCCTCAAACAAGCATGAAATCCACTGAGCTTCAGAGGACATTGCAAGTGAGAATGATTGTTTATTAATTGGTGAATTATTATAATGTGGGGCATATGGAGAAACGGTGATGGGCAGAAAAGAAGACGAAGAGAGAGAAACATTTACTGGTTCTTTCCTGTGTTGCTGACTTAGAGTCATCATTAACGCCGCAGTGAGTATTAGGGATGGGCCATCTCCAGTCGAACTTCCTTAATTTACAGATTAAACAACCAAGGTCAACAGCAACTTCCATGGCAACAGACCCAAACTGGCACTCAGGTCTCCTTTCACCTGGCCTGTGCTTTCCTGCTCCACCAGGCTGCCAGGGATGGTTCCCATGAGCTGTTTGAGGCCCAGTTTTGGAAAAAGAGCCATTTGGTTTCATTTTTCTTAGAGCAGACCCCAGAGATGTTATTTACTGCTCCCAACCCCCGGTGTAAAACCACTGAATGTGAGTTGTTATATGCAGGCCCATCTCATCAGCCAACGCTTGATGACTAGTAGCCCTGGCCTGGGTCCCACTGCCATCCTGCCAGGTAACTGCATGGTCCCAGCTCCTCAGTGCTTCTGCAGGACCTGCTCTTCTGAAGCACGCTCTGTGAATGAAGGCTGCACCATGTCTTTCGTGATACTAGACGGTGCTCTTCTTGTCTTCAAAGGTTTTTGTTGTTTGGTTGGATTTTCAAAACTCAGCAACAGCTTTGTTCATGAAAACCAGCTTGTTAGGAAAGTTGCTGCTTCATCCTGTGATTGTGGTTAGTTTGTGAGTAATTGAATTCCCTGGCCTCCTCTTTGGAAGCAATGACTGGTCATTCTGTTGCTTTATTACTATTTCACAACATAGGAAGCAGAGCACACCACCTCTACCTAACAGTTTTTTTTTTTTTTTTT
>NW_016107511.1:3529041-3544705 GCF_001604975.1 Cebus imitator | reverse complement strand
CCACCATGCCCAGCTAATTTTTTGTAGTTTTAGTGGAGACGGGGTTTCACCACGTTGACCAGGATGGTCTCGATCTCTTGACCTCGTGATCCACCCGCCTCGGCCTCCCAAAGTGCTGGGATTACAGGCGTGAGCCACCGCGCCCGGCCTTACCTAACAGTTTAACTTGAAACACCTCATCAGAGTATGTGAGTGAGACTTCACATGTGCCTGTTGCATAGTAAGAAGGACGTTTCTCTCAGTCACTGGGCTGGCTGAGCAGGATCCCTACAGAATCCCTTCCTCAGGGCGATACTCAGGGACGTCTGAACGAGGTCAGGCCTGTGTTAGATGCACAGCAGGGAAGCTCTGGATCAAGGATCCGTCTCCCAGATGTGGGGTGAATGGCGAGGTAAGTCATCCTTTAAAGGGACTCTTTTCAAGGCTGAGAGACCACATCCTGAGCAAAGGGAGGGCTTTGTTTCCAGAGGCCACACGTCTGGTTGACCTCTTTCCAGTCTCCTTGAACATGCTGTGTTCATCACTGAAACAGTGGTTTGCCTGTTGCTGGTCCCCACCCTGAGGATGCTCAGCCAGTTTCCACTGTGTCTCCAGATTCTGCCCCTCCTGCAAGGCCCACCTCAAGGACCAGCGTCTCCCTGGAACCTTCCCCCAGAGCCCCTGTTTTTGGTTTGGAATTCCATCCCCACTTGCAGTCACACTGCACAGTTTTGCACTTTGTTGCCTCGTGTTGTTTCCCCTGGGTGGGTGTGTTGGGAGAGAGGTTAGGTGGTTTGTACATGTCCTTTTTCAGTGGCAAACTCACTAACTTTCTAAGGACAAGACCTCAGTCTTGAACTTCTTTATATTCTCCCATAGTATCAAGCTTAATTCTGGGGACAAAGTATATGCTCACAAATACTTGATCATTCATTAGAGAAAAGTTCTCAGTATGTTTATCAAGTAATAGGTTTAAAAAGACACACATAAAATCAGCCATTCTCAGTGGCTCACGCCTGTAATCCCAGTACTTTGGGAGGCCGAGGTGGGTGGATCACGAGGTCAGGAGATTGAGACCATCCCAGCAAACACAGTGAAATCCCATCTCTACTAAAAATACAAAAAATTAGCCGGGCATGGTGGCACACACCTGTAGTCCCAGCCACTCGGGAGGCTGAGGCAGAATTGCTTGAACTTGGGAGATGGCGATTGCAGTGAGATGAGATTGTGCCACTGCACTCCAGCCTGGGCAACAGAGCGAGACGCCTTATCAAAAACAAAACAAAAGACACACATAAAATCTACATGGACTTGTTTTTCAAATTATTTTCTTTCCTTCCTTCCTTGCTTTCTTTTCTTTTTTCTTTTTTTTTTCTTTTTTTCTTCTTTTTCTTTTTTTCTCTTTTTCTTTTTCTTTTCTTTTCTTTCTTTCCCTTCCTTCTTTCTTTCCCTTCCTTCCTTCCTTCCTTTCCCTCCCTCCCTCCCTCCCTCCCTCCCTCCCTCCTTCCTTCCTTCCTTCCTTCCTTCCTTCCTTCCTTCTTTTTCTTTCTTTCTCTTTCTTTGTTTCTTTCCTTTTCTTTTCTTTTGAGATGGAGTTTCACTTTTATTGCCCAGGATGGAGTATGGTGGCTTCATCTCAGCTCACTGCAACCTCTACCTTCTGGGTTCACATGATTCTCCTGCCTCAGCCTCCTGAGTAGCTGGGACTACAGGCACACACCACTACACCCGACTAATTTTGTATTTTTAGTAGAGACAGGGTTTCACTATGTTGGCGAGACTAGTCTGGAACTCCTGACCTTGTAATCCACCTGCCTCAGCCTCCCAAAGTGCTGGGATTATAGGTGTGAACCACCACACCCTGCCCAAATTGTTTTCAAAAGCATAATGGTAAGGTTTAATTTGGTTGCGCATGACAGGACACTTGAAATAATAATGACTGAAGTAAGATAGAAGTTTCTTTCTTTCCCCATGTGAACGAAGAGCAGAGATGGAGAGGCCACGGTGGAGTGGGAACGTGGGTTGCTTCTCTCGTGCTGCTGTACCATCCTAGCCTATGATTTTCTTCCCTCTTTCCCTCCTTCCTTCCTTCTCTTTTACCCGCCGCCCCATTTTCTCTATTACTTTCTTTTCATCTCACTCTGTCTCCCAGGCTGCAGTGCAGTGGCACAATATCAGCTCACTGCAGCCTTCGCTTCCTGAGTTCAAGTGATTCTTGTGCCTCAGCCTCCTGAGTAACTGGGATTCCGGGCCTGTGCCACCATGCCTGGCTAATTTTTGTATTTTTAGTAGAGACAGGGCTTTACCTTGTTGGCCAGGCTGGTATCAAACTCCTGACCTCAGGTGATTTACCCTCCTTGGCCTCCCAGGTGTGCACCACTACACCCAGCTAATTTTTGTATTTTTAGTAGAGACGGGATTTTCCATGATGTCCAGGATGGTCTCGAACTCCTGGTGATCCACTCGCCTCGGCCTCCCAAAGTGCTGGGGTTACAGATGTGAGCCACCACGCCTGGCCATAGCATATGATTTTTCATTCTCAAGGTCAACTCATGGTACACAATGGCTTTTGAAGCTTCAGCAAGTGTATGCACATTCTAGGCAGCAGAAAGGAGGAAAGAGTGAAGGGCCAGCACCAGCTGTCCTTCAAGGAGCTTTCCCAGAAGCTACTGCAGAATACTTTTGCTTGCCTCTTACCAGTTCCAACCTAGTGACACTTAGCTGCAAGGGAGGCTGGAGAAAATAGACTTTATTAGATAGTCATGTATTGAGTGGAAACTTGGGGGTACTAAGGAAGAAGGGGGAAAATAGCTAAATACTCTGACACGGGAGCCAATTTGGATGAAGTAAGGTATGTTGAAGTAACTGTCTTTATAGCCTTATCAGACCATTCATGAATTCCTCAGTGATCTACTTTTTTGCATCTGCTATGTTCTATGGTAATTATTAGAGATAGAACAGAGAACAAGACAGATATGGCCTTTACTCTCAGAAAAATGAAAGTTCAGCAGGGGGAGACAAAGAATGCACAGGAGAACAAATAAATGAACGAGATAATTATGACATACTAGTAAGTACTATAAGAAAAAAGTCACATGGCCTTTGTTTGAAAACTTTTCCATTTATTGGATATCACTCAGAGTTGCTTTTTTTTTTTTTCTTCAAAGATGGGGTTTCACCATGATGGCCAGCCTGGTCTTGAGCTCCTGACCTCGGGTGATCCACCCACCTTGGCCTCCCAAAGGGCTAGGATTACAGGTGTGAGCCACCACACCCGGCCTTCCCAGTTGCTTATTGCATGAATGAGACATTCAGTCTTCATCAAAGTTATTTTGGTTTCTCTTTTGAATTGTGCCTGTAAATCTCTGTGAACTTTTTAGAGGGGTAAAATGTGTTAAAAATTGCTTTGCCGGACCATTCATAAGAGGATTTATTTAGACTGGAAAGTTTTACGCTGACATTTCTAAAAACTTTGTATCTGAGTATGTTTATATTAATTAAGGTTTTATTTATATAATATGAATGCACATTTTCAGGAGCCATTTATTTAAACATGTAAAGACCATTAAGAAAAGTGTTGTCAGTAATAGAAGACTTCTAATGCTATGTGTTTAATAAAGCGATGTAATTTATAAAATACTTAGAAAAATATTAATGTTTTATCCTTTTTTCCCAAGGTAGGAATTTTTATTTCCCTACATTTCATACACAATGATATAATTCAGTTATTTTAATTTTATAATAGGTTGCTGTTAGAACCAGATATGTCTTTGCAGAAGAGATTTTTTTTTTAAAGGCAATAAAGAGCCATCAGCAACACTTGTGTGGCTTTGATTTGATGTACTTTATTTTTTTATTTATTTATTTTTTTGAGATGGAGTTTCGCTCTTGTTACCCAGGCTGGAGTGCAATGGCGCGATCTCGGCTCACCGCAACCTCCGCCTCCCAGGTTCAGGCAATTCTCCTGCCTCAGCCTCCTGAGTAGCTGGGATTACAGGCACGTGCCACCATGCCCAGCTAATTTTTTGTAGTTTTAGTAGAGATGGGGTTTCACCATGTTGACCAGGATGATTTGATGTACTTTATAACACTCCATGTTGATTTCTGGAATCTTGTACTAAAATTGCGTAGGGTTAAGGAGATATTTTATACAATCTTCATTAGCACACACTTGTAACTTTCTAGTGTCTAACACTAATTTTCAGCTATTTAAATCCAAGGTTTATTATTTCCTAATTATGATGAAGACCAGAATCTGGAGAAAAAAAAGAATCTGCATTGTTTGGAATATCTTTAAATAAGAAGTCCTAGAGAATGGTTCTGGATTTTCCATTTAAAAATGTTAATCACCTGCAATAAACTCTGTGCTGATGACATGTTTAAAACAAACTAGGACTTAGGGAAAAACAGGAAATTTGACCAAACTACTCTTCCTAGTAACAGGTTTTGTGTGTCTTTGTTAAGACTGTCACAGCTTGTTTTAATTCTTTTTTTAACTTCCTTTCCAAAATTTGATCTGTGTTGCTTCACAGTTTTATATACAGCTTTTATTTAATAACCACTCTTCACTTCAAATGAACTGATTTCTGTAACAGAGGAATTACAAATGCAAGGAATCTGTAATGAAATTGAAATGCTGCATTTCAGTCCATAGGCATATTGGTGTTATAAATTGGTAATTAGTGAGTCTTTTGCTAGGCTAGCGCTTTAACTGCTTTCAAGCCCACTTTTAATTGGTAACATTATTTGGCATTTTGTAGGGTGGAAATGCCTTTTGCTTACCATTCTTAGCCTTATTTTTATATTCTTAATTTAAACTTGACCCTTTGTTGTCACTGTAATGCAAGAAACCATTCCTGTTTAATCTTGGACAGCTGCATATGTTTAGGGACTATATGCATAGGTTCTCACAGAAATCCGACCTAAAACAGACAGATGTTGGAACTCTTATGTAAAAATCTATTCTAAACAATCTGGGCTACTGCTAGACAGGAATGCCAAACATTTCCAACCACAAATTATACTTGATAATAACCACCTTGATAGCAGAAAGCAACAGACCTCCCTTCCCCTGCATGATCTGGAGGAAGACAACAGGTCTTTGGGATTTTAGCTTAGATTTGCTACATTTACAGAAGATTAGGGCCGCAGCAAATGGCATCATTGTGAAAATTAGAAACTATTAATTTACATACAGAAATTCTCCAAACACAAAAGTCTCGATTCTCTTTTTCCATATAACCGGACCGTAGCAAGGAATCGCTGACTGTGAAGATTCCTTCAGTAGTCTGCCTGAAGCCAGGCGGGCCGAGCACACAAAGAACCGTGTGGCTTGAGAGGGAAACGGACATGCACGCCCTTTTCAAGTTTCCGAAATCAGTGTATTTCTGAAGAATCAGTTAAATAAGCTCATGGGTGTGTTTTATTTTGTGAAATGTGGGGCATGCCAGTTATGAAATGGGAACTCTGAAATGTGATCCATCCATCTTAACCAGCTCAGGGTTTATTGAATTCTTCCAGCCCTAATCCTATTAACTCTCATGCACAAAGGAAATACAGGACTCCTCTCTGATGATTCTACCCAGGCCTCCTGGCATTTAGAAACCAAATTTTAAATTTTACAAAATAAGTCTGCTATTTCATTAAAAACTAATCATAATAATGTTTTTAATGAACTAATAGGCTTTATTTGTAAAATTTAAACTCTGAAGATAGCTTCAAGTATCAGTGAAGCTACCTTTCAAAAAAAAATTTTAGATTAAGAAAAGGCATTAGATTGATGATTTCATATTTGCAAAGGTATATGCCACAAAGAAAAAAAAAAAGAGAGAGATTGATGATTTCAGTCACTTGTAGAATTTCAGGATTTGTTTAGAAAACAACTTACTTGAATGTGGAAATTTTTGGTGTGAATTACATCAAATGTAAGTCTTTTTCAAACCAAATCTTTGGTTTTACAAATAAAGTTCATTGGTTGACTGAAAACATAACCAGCATCAATGTAACCAGTGTTCAAACTGGATTTTTTTAGACTGTTTACTTAAGGGATTTTGAAGATTTTGATGACTCATAATCAGTTTATAAAATGTGAGGATTTTTTAATAGTGGCCTTCTTTAAAGTAAGTCAAAATGTTGGTGTGAAATGCATGAAACTTATTTCTGGCTGTATGTCATTTGGACATAAATCTAACCCAGCAAAATTCCAAGATCTAATTACGATGCTGTGGGAAGTTAATCTCATTTCAGTGAAGATGAGCTAATGACACATTAGTCCGTATTGTATTATATACTTTCAGTCTGCTGCCTGCTATTTTGATTAAATTTACTTCCTACCATTCAGATTTGAATCGGCAAAGCCTTTCTGTTACTACATATCAAGTTTAAAAAGCCTTTCTCTAAAATTTTGAAGTGTTTTGGATTTTCATGACTTACAAAATTTTATCCAACCCTTACTGTGAAATCACAGAAGACATGCAGCTATCCCCTTTCTGTTCAGAAGTACTTGCTACTTCCAGGTACCAGGCTGTAGTCAGCACAGCCCACTCTCCACTGAGGTGGCCTGGAATGTCTAGTCATTTCAGTTTACATAACAGTTTCCCTGGGCTGTTTGCTTTCAGAGGTCACTTCAATGTCAGCCTCTGCAGTCCACACATAAGTCTGCCTGTTCCACACGATTTGCAGAGGGAAAGAAAACACTGTATATGAGGCATTCTTCCTACTTTCCGTAGCTTGTATTCTTTGAATGTGCATTAAAAGAGTGATAACATTCACATCATACACTGAAGAGTAGATTTGTTTTTCTGTCTGATTTCTTATTCTGTCAGACTCTTTTCCTCCCTGGAAGATACCTGGTTTTCTAGCTAGGATAGCTGAATGCTCCCTTTGCAAACACCTTGGCCTGAAGTTCAGAATGAAACTTGATCAGCACCCCTTATCATTCTTCAGAAAGTCTTCCCAGCCCTGACAGGATCTGTTCTGATTCAGAATATCAGGGAACATTTCTCAGTGAGTAAACCTGGCCTCTTATGTACTGGTGCAGTCACTTCCCTGTAACTAGGTAATTTAAGCCAGTTGCCTTTCATTTCAACCATGTCAAAGTATCAAATGAAGCTATAACTTAAGACCAGCCAGGAAAATGAGAGGCCGGACAGTAACATGTTTATAATATAAATCCTTCCTGTTTTCTCAACCCATGCTCCCCTGGCTGTTTTACATTCTGACAGAACACTCTAGAGATTTGCCTACGGACAGTGACCACCAATTTAAGGATTTGTTGATGACTAAGAAAAATTCCAAAGCTGCAAATGAACGAATCCAATGCTGAGTAAAACAACCGACCAAAATTACGAATTCCTAGGCTACTTTAGCATGAATGGTCATAACAACTGGCACAGCAGGCCTGTATCACTCATTCCCTAGTAAAGCAGCTCGGAGGCCACAGGTGACTTAGTCTTCTTTTCAGACTGAGATGTACCAGAAGTAGTGAAGTTCACCAGTGAGGGGAAGGCAGTTGGCTGGGAGTAAGAATACCTGCAAATCACTTAACTCAAGGACTGTGCTTGCTGACTTGAGAAAATCTATTTTCTTCAATTTTAGATGTAATACAGCTGCCTTGTATTCACTTTGAGTCTCACCAAATTCCCATGCATTTGAGGGTCCACTGGAATTCTTTGTTCATGGGCATTTTGACTGCTAGTGTGGACGAGGTGGTGGGAAATGGTGGCAGATACACGTAATTTGTGTGTTCCATATTTTCATTTTGCACTGAGCTTCTTTGCTCCCAGGCATGCTCCATTGCCACATCAGATTTCATTTACAAAGCACAGGCCCAAGGATAACATTAACAAGAGTTTCAGGACAACGACAGCAGAGCATTAAAGCAAGTGTGGGGTGAGTGGAGCCCTGTGACTACACAGGTCAGTGCAGTGGAGGCCCCTATATTACGTTCCCTGATTTCCTTTCCCTGCCCTTTCCTAGCAACCACTATCATTTTTTATTCTCATGTGTATCATTATTATTTTACTTCATGTGTATTCGAAACATGTATTTAGTATTGCTTGCCATATTTTAAAACTGAACGTGAACAGTGTCATTAGGAACCTGCAGCTTGTTTTTTATTCTCAAAACACTTACTGTGTGTTTTTGGTCAGGCATGGTGGCTCCCACCTGTAATCCCAGCACTTTGGGAGGCCGAGGTGGGCAGATCACCTAAGGTCCAGAGTTTGAGACCAGCCTGGCCAACATGGTGAAACCCTGTCTCTACTAAAAATACAAAAATTAGCTGGGCGTGGTGGTGCGTGCCTGTCATCCCAGCTACTTGGGAGGCTGAGGCAGGAGAATCCCTGGAACCTGGGAGGCGGAGGCTGCAGTGGGCCGCAATTCCGCCACTGCACTTAAGCATGGGTGACAGAGCAAACCTCAAAAAATAAAGTTAAATAAATAAATAAAAACATTTGCTGTATGTTTTAAAAATTTGTCCATGTTGCTGTGGCAGTAGACTTTGTGTTTAATTTTATGTGTCCAAAGTTCCAAGTTTTTGCTCCTTTAAGTTGTTGATTGTTAGTGAATGCCCGGTTTCTAACTTGGGTGGAGTGCATTTAGTGATTAGCCTTTGAGGCTGTATTTAACCAAAAATTTGTTTGGAGACTTGAGTCATCAGCCCTTATCTGTTATATTGAGTTTCCATTCAGCTCATTGTCTGGGCAGAATGTGGGCTGGAAAAGTTTACTAGTGTCTCTTGGCAATCACTTGCTGTGGGATGGCACAGCCCACATAGAATGGGGTGGGTGATGTTTTTTGGGTTAGACCATTTACCTTCAAATTAAATTGAGTTAGTGTAAAAGGAAGCCTGTAGAAATATAGAATCAAAGCCAGATACAGCTCGTGTTACCCAGAAGCAGAATGAATGATTACTTATCTGTATAGTGTCATCTGAGGACAGCATATCTGCTGTGAATCTCTCTCCATAGATTATTCCTTTATGTAATCATTGCCCAATCTCATTATATTCATTACTTTTTAGAGTTTGTAATATTAAGTGTGACCCTTTGACATCAGTGGCATTATCAAATGGATTTCTCCTCTAATAGGAAAGATAGAACATGATTGGACACTTGGTCCTGGGACAGGAGAGAGGAATAGAAGCCATGAATTTATTATCTTTTTTTGTGTCAGACTTTTGCTCTTGCTGCCCAAGCTGGAGTGCAATGGTGCAATCTTGGCTCACTGCAACCTCTGCCTCCCGGGGTTCAAGAGATTCTCCTGCTTCAGCCTCCCGAGTATCTGGGATTACAGGCAGGCACCACCATGCCTGGCTAAATTTTTGTATTTTTAGTAGAAACAGGGTTTCACCATGTTAGCCAGGCTGGTCTCGAACCCCTGACTTAAGGTGATTGTGCGCTTCCCAAAGTGTTGGGATTACAGGCATGAGCTACCATGCCTGGCTGAAGCCATGAATTTTTTAAAAAGGGAAGCAGGGAAGATGAAAAACCATGAATGTTTTTTAAGGAGAAGAGTATCAAGAATTAATAGTAATCACTCATTTCTAGACTACCAGTCACATGTCTGGCAGATGCTAAGTGGCTTACATACATTCAAGTCCCAGTCAGTCCTCACAACAACCCCAAATGGTAGGTATTTGTTTTCTCATTTTATAAATGAGAAGTTTAGACATGAAGAGAGTTCTTCAAGGTTCCAGAATTGGTGACGGGAAGGCTGGTATTTGAACCCAGAGGCCACAGAGGTAGGATTCCACATTCCAGTCAACCATGCTTGCTGATGCCACAGTTTCAGGGTTGCCTCAGGCAGGAGTCACCCCTGGTGCCTGGTGTGGGGTGATGACTAGATGTATGCTGTGACATTTGTGGATAATGAAGCTATAAGTTGGATGTGGGTCGGCCAAGTGGGAAAAGTAGTAAAATGTTAGTGGTTATGTGGTTTCTAAGGAAGAGCCAGAAAAATTAAAGTCACTATCTTTTGGGTTTTTATAGACCTGCCTTTGGCCTCAAAGGATCACTGCCCTGCTTGAGGTCTGTCTGTGTCTGGCTGGCCTTCAGAAGGGTGTTGGGGCTGCTGCCCACCTCTCTCTGCCCTGATTGGACTAGGCCATCGTCCGCTGCCTCAGCAGGAAAGTAGTGCACATGTGGGCTGTTCCTCTTTCTCTCCACTCCTCTTTCAGCCCTCCTCCTCAGCAATTCCTAATGTGGGTGTGGGTGCGACTCCCAATTCCCTTTTCTGCAAAGGTCTGTAGCCTGGAGGGCATTCGGATGCCCCACCCTGACACCATACTTTTGAGCCTGAGTCAGCAGCCTTTCTACTCCCTCTTATTATATCCTTTCACATGACCTTGATTCAGCTTGCTATCTTTAGCTTTCCTCTCCTAACCGCAGGCACAGGTAATGCCACCACTCAAGTGATCACTTTATCTACTCTGTTTTAAACATGTCCTTTATGTATCATCTACCCAGGAACCTCTCTGGTTTGATCACATCATTGTCAGACTTCCTCACATACCTCCCTTTGTAATCGTGGCTGATTTTAATCTTCTGGGCCGCAATAAATCTGACACATCCCTCAAGCCAATGGCATGTTCATCTTGATATTTTGATCCCGTTTCCTTTACCACAGAGATTGTCTGATTTAAGAAAGTAGCTTGGCATGTGCTGTTTTTACTAACATTGGAGTGTCAGATTGGCATTCCAGCACACTTGAATTTCTGCAACCTCTTATCAACTTGAGTGTTACAGACTTAAAAGTATTTTGCCTATCTGATATTTATTGGTACTGAAGTTTGGTTAATTGTTTTTTTCCTATGTTGCATCCCATACATCAAGTAATAAGAAATATGGGCCAAGCATGGTGGCTCATGCCTGTAATCGCAACACTTTGGGAGGCTGAGGCTGCTGGATCACTTGAGCCTAGGAGTTTGAAACCAGCCTAGGCAACATGGCAAAACCCCATCTCTATAAAAAATACTAAAATTAACCAGGCATGTTGGTGGGTGCCTATAGTCCCAGCTACTCAGGGGGCTGATGTAGGAGGATCATCTGAGCTTGGGGAAGTCAAGGCAGCAGTGAGTCCTGATTGTGCCACTGCCCTCCAGCCTGGGGAACAGAAGGAGAAGGAGACCCTGTCTCAAAAAAAAAAAAAAAAAAGAGTGAGAAAAAGAAATGTATTTTCCCCTTGGTTTTTTACAGCTCACTAAGACATCTATAGGAAGCAAATGGTTCTAGAGTCAGTAAAAGTATTGTCTGGAATTTCCATGTTACTTTTCTTCTCTGGGTCTTTTTGAGATGATGTTTGTCTGGGTGTATGAATAAGTGATTCTACAAGTGGGGCATGTGTTTAAAACGGATTGATGGCAAGGCAAACCACCACGCACTCTGGCGAAGATCTAAGCGGGGCCAGTAGTCATTCTTTAGTCATGTTTTTGTTTTGGTTGGCTGGTTTTTAAAGGTCATCTGTCTAACCCCTCATTTTGCAGAGACGGAAACAGGCCAAGAAGGGCTGCCTTACATGGCTACTCAGAGAATTACATGGCAAAAAATGGGTGCAAACCCGGGGCTTATATACTCAAAACCCCTAGGAGGGATTTCAAAACCTAACTCCCATATGATACTGGATCATTACTTCAAAAAGCAGTAGACGTGCCTCTTTAAGGCAAAAGTTCTGTGTTCCATCAGTGAGTTTCTCATACCAATATGTCTCCTATACTCTCAAGTAAGAGATTTTAATATCTAAAACTCATTTAACCTTTGGGGATAAATCCTGTTATCCCCAAATGAGGCAGTAGCTTATTTTGGTGAGATATGTACACCGTCCTGCTCAGTTCGTGAATACTTCATTACGTTTATATGGATGGCATATTTTCCAATAGCTACATAAAATATTCCCTCTTCTCAAGTAGGTGCCTAGTCATTTTGGAAAGAAAAGACATGAAAGGGCTGGGCATGGTGGCTCACGCTTGTAATCCAAACACTTTGGAGGCCAAGGCGGGCGGATCCCCTAAGGTCGGGAGTTCAAGACCAGCCTGACCAACATGGTGAAACCTCATCTTTAAAAAAAATTAAAAAAGAGAAAAANAAAAAAAAAAAAAAAAAGAAAAGATATGAAAGATGAGCAAACAGCAGTTAAGGGCTAATTGTGTGTAGTACTAATCATTGGTCCCTAAAAGTTTAAGGAAAATAAAAATCACCGGAGGAAGTTAGGGCAGTCACGGGAGGCCTCCAGAGGGCTTTCTCACTTGCAGGAGGGTTAAGTACCAAGGCAGAAAGATTTGTCAAAAAGGAGCCCAGAGTCCAGGAGAGGCAATAAGGAAAGGAAATATATCCAGGGGCGATGAATTACAACACAAATAAATAGGTTGAGGCAGATAGCAGAGGAGCTGATGATCCAAAGAGAAGGCAAGAAGAAAAGGGTGGGAAAAGGATATGAGAGAGAAAAAAAACAGGGAGGAAAAAACTGAAGATGAATCACCTAATTAATGGGTGGGAATACTGGCTGATGGTTTCCAGGGGCACTGTTTCTAGTCCAGTTATCTGTCAGAAATGCTTTGGATTAGTGGCCAAAGGAAATTTAAGAGAAACCTCCCTGCTGAAATATTTGAATGCTTTCCCCAAGCCTCTATTTTTATTTCTCTTATTTGAAAGAGTACGAAAGACAGTGTTATATCTTTTGACCAAGAATATAATTGTGAAGTCCTGATTCCAGAATTCTTTGGAATTAAATATGTGGTGTGGTCCTTATCTTAACCGCTTTGGGAAGCATCTGATGTCTTTGGAGCCAGAGCATAACTTGATAAATGACAGTTGCATGGGTGGTTAGGAGGTGACTCTGAGAAGGAGCTGGGGACTTTGCTCAGATTGAAAGAAGAGACGGAGGAGGGAAACTGCTGGCTTCACATCACTTCTCCCTTCCTTTGTATCTGGTTTGTTCATGAGAAATAATGAATCGGCCGGGTTTGGTGGCTCACGCCTGTAATCCAAGCACTTTGGAGGCCAAGGTGGGCGGATCACCTGAGGTCGGGAGTTCAAGACCAGCCTGACCAACATGGTGAAACCCCGCCTTAAAAATAAATAAATAAATAAATAAATAAAAAGAGAAATAATGAATCAACCTGAAGAATCTGAGCAGTGATTTGTAGACCATAAAGAACAAATTTATTTTCCCTTGGTTTATTATATTTACATGTTTAATATATTGATTGAACAAAGTGATAAAATGCTTAATATTTTTTCAAGCAACTTATTTGATACAATGATATCTTATTCCCTGTTTCATCAAGATGCTGTATAAAGTTTCAGGTAAATAGAAGTTTCAGTAACTGATATATATTGCTGACACAATTCAGTCAAGTTATAACCACTACACACAGTGAAATGAGATTATACATCCTCGCTCAGTGGAGGATGAATAAACTATTAGTAGTTTATTGAGTATATTCTTTCTTGTATATACCCTGGATATATACACACAAAAAAGAAAGAATAATAGGAAACATGTAAAGCATATGAGAAATAATTATGTTTTATTTGGTGATCACGGAGAAATATGAGCTCCCTTTAATATTGAATTGAAAAAAGAAAGATGTGATTGGAAATTTTCATATTTAATGAGTCATTAGATATGACTATAAATTTTTCAAAAAGCGTTATACAGTTCTCCAATATTATATGCTAGGCAGCACCATGAGCGTTCTCAAAGGCATTGCTCAGTCTCCACTCTGTTTTTTAATCCAGGAAAAGTACTGGTGATTTAATATTTTTCTACAAGAATATCCCACTTTTGGAGGTTTTTGTTATTTTTTAAAGATAAGTTGGTTACAAACAGCATCTAAAAGAACACTCCTTTAAAAAAAGAAAGCCACAGGAAAATCGAGTTATTTTTATAATGATAATACTTTATACAGATCTGTGGTCTTTCATCTAAGAACTTTCAAGCACGTTTGAAATGTTGACTCATCAATTCATGACACACTTAGAAGATTGGGCAGTAATTCTGCTTCCATTTGGTTTCAAAGAACTCACTGTGTCTTAAGATATGTGGACTCTTAAAAAATATTTTTTTATCTCTTCCCTTTTTCTTTTTTTAATTTTAATTTAATTTAATTTAATTTTTTGTTTCTTATTTCTTGTTAAAGGCCAGAAAAAATATGGCTTGGTTGCAATCCACTAGAATCTTAGTGTGATGAAGGAAGGAGCCACAGAAAAGCTCTCCCAATTCCCAGTAACACATGCTACAACTTAAAAACCAGAGACAGAAATCTCTACATATTTTGAACAGTCCAGAAAGGCATTGAGATTTGAACCTTAAATTATTCCAAGATACAGAAGGCAGACTTGTTTTGCTGAATTGACATTTTAATCAGCATTTCCTTATTTATTTTTTAAAAAGGCAACTGTGTTATTTATACTATCCTGCCAAACGTGAATGTTTGCCTTTCACCTGTGTAGGGGGCTCAAGGATGGATTCCTGGCTGAAGAATTCCTCTGGAAATATTTCCCAGGCCAAGGGTGGGAAAATAGGCTGCCAATAATTGGAAGTTTTATGAAGTATGCATTAAGATTTTATTTATCAATAGTCTCAAGATTTAGCCTTATCTTTTTGATTTTCTTTGACAGGTAAAACCGTTGGCCTTCTGCTACCCTTTTGAGTTGTTAGAGAGTTGTGTTAGGGGTTATTACTCAACCCAGGGTCCATGTTTTTTACCCACATGGTTTTTAATTACTTCACTTCCAGTTAAAGAATGGTGTGAAAGTACTGTTTGTATGTCTTCTTAAGAGAAAAACTTTAGATGAATTAAATTTAACAGAGTTTAATTGAACAAGAAAAAAAAAAAAAAAAAAAAAGAATTGTGAAATCAGATAGCTCCCAGAATCAAAACAGATTCAGAGACTTGGACTGCCACATGGTCAGATAAAATTTATGGACCAGAAAAAGTAAAGTGATATACAGAAAACAGAAGTAAGGTGGAGAAACAGCTGGATTGGTTATAGCTCAACCTTTGCCTTATTTGAAGACAGTTTAAACAGTTGCCCACCTGTGAGTGGTTAAAGTATGGCTGGAGTGGTTGGCTGAGCCATTGTTACAGAAGCACACTCCACGGTTAGGTTTTCAGTTTGTTATGTGCTAAGGTTGTAGTTCATTTCTAAGAACTGAAGTAGGTGAGTACGTATGCTTTCTCAGGCCAAGCTTTAGTTTGATTTCACAATTCCGCCCTCTTGGTCTCTCAGTTTTGAGAGATTAACCTAAATTCTAGGCATGGCCGCCACTCTTACCACAGTTGTAAATGTCTCCTTTGGTCTGAGTATGGAATTCACAGATGACAGTGTGAAACTAGTTCAATAATTCTTTACGTTCTTCCTTACCTAGTTGAAGTGAGACCATTCAGTACTCAGTAGATAGCTGGGTAGAACCATTTAAGACTTGAGAAGACACGGGGCATCAGGGTTACTACTATGATGACTGCCAAGAGGATAATATCAAAAGACCAAGGAGTTCACAAGGGTTCTTATGAAACAAACCAAACCAAATCAAACACGTCACAGTTGAGGCAATATAGGCAGTCCAGCAGTATTGAGTCTAGTTGGTCATAGTCCTTGTTCAGGGTCTGGTGGTGATTAAGGACCACAGTTGGACTGTATAACAGCCTGATTGAAAGAGGTATTCATGGCCAGGCCTGGTGGCT
>NW_016107511.1:3527340-3528931 GCF_001604975.1 Cebus imitator | reverse complement strand
AAAAAAAAAAAAAAAAGGTATTCATTTTGTTTTTGTTTTGAGACAGAGTTCGCTCTCGTTGCCCAGGCTGGAGTGCAGTGGTGCGACCTCGGCTCATCGCAACCTCAGCCCCCCGGGTTCAAGCAATTCTCCTGCCACAGCCTCCTGAGTAGCTGGGATTACAGGCATGCACCACCACGCCTGGCTAATTTTGTATTTTTAGTAGAGACTTGGTATTTCTCCATGTTGGTCAGGCTGGTCTCCGATTCCTGACCTTACGTGATCCACCCGCCTTGGCCTCCCAAACTGCTGGGATTACAGGTGTGAGCCACCACGCCTGGCTGAGGTATTCATTTTCATTGTTAGCCTGGTAACACAAGTCATAATAACCTGGAGACATACTAGAATATATTTAAAAATTACAAAACCTTGGAAAGCCCAAGCTTGCCATTCACCATTGAGGATGCCTGCAGACCAACTCCTAGTTGCCGTCATAAACATATCATGTGTTTTTTTCTTTTTCTTTTTTTTTTTTTTTTTTTTTTTTTTTTTTTTTTTTTTTTTTTTTTTTGTGTTTTTTTCTTTTAAGAGATTAGGCCAGTTGTGGTGGTTCATGCCTGTAATCCCAGCACTTTGGGTGGCTGAGGCGGGTAGATCACAAGGTCAATATATCACGAGGTCAGGAGAACCTCATCTCTACTAAAAATACAAAAATTAGCTGGACATGGTAGCACGTGCCTGCATCCCAGCTACTCAGGAGGCTGAGGCAGGAGAATTGCTTGAACCCAGGCGTTGGAGATTGCAGTGATCTGATATCATGCCACCGCACTTCAGCCTGGTGACAGAAAGAGACTCCGTCTCAAAAAAAAAAAAAGATTAATTTTCTTAATGTGTTTGGTGGCTGTGTCTAAGGCCACCTTTTAAATTCTATAGTAACAAAATCAGGGGAGAGATACTCAGTTTTGGTCAGTACTACACATAAGCCCCCAACTAGAGCAAAAAGGAGCTCTAAAGTTGCATGATGCCCCATTAAGTGTTTTGGTTGAATGCGTATATTGCCGTCCACTTTTCAGAGGGTGACAGCTACCCGTCTGAATCTCTGGGAGGTCCATCTACAAAATCCAAGATTTTTCCCGATTTATAGATTATCTTTAAATTCCATACAACTGGTACTCCACTACTGCCAAGAGTGAACCCCCAGAAGTCCCACTGGAGTCTTTTCTCAGTTGAAAGTAGTTTGTCTATTTCAAGATTGAAGGTAATTTCAGTTATTGATTATTTTGTCCTCTGATCACAAAAGCTGTTATGGGAATTTTTAGGAGAAGCTATTTGAATGGCAGGAGTGAGCCAGGCCAAATAGTAAAATCCAAACCAGACAGGAAGCAGATTTTCCGCAGACTCAATAGAAGCCCTTGAAGATTGGAAAAGAGCCTCACCTAATTGCATTTGTGCAAGGGTCAGTTAAATTTATTTGTCTGTAAATCTGCATAGCTCCTGAACAAGGTTTAGTGAGAAATGTACCTTTTAAAGCTCCTTTATAGTATGTGGTAGGTGTGTATAGCCACATTTAGTTAAAGAAAATGACCTTACTGGATTTTTTTTTTTTTTTTTT
>NW_016107511.1:3511046-3526515 GCF_001604975.1 Cebus imitator | reverse complement strand
TTTTTTTTCTCCTGAGATGGGCTCTCGCCCTGTTGCCCAGGCTGGAGTGCAATGGTGTGATCTTAGCTCACTGCAACCTCCACCTTCCAGGTTCAAATGATTCTCCTGCTTCAGCCTCCCAAGTAGTTGATTTTACAGGTATGTGCCACCACGCTCAGCTAAGTTTTGTAATTTTAGTAGAGATGGGTTTCACTGTTTGGCCAGACTGGTCTGAAACTCCTGCCCACCTTGGCCTCCCAAAGTACTGGAATTACAAGCGAGAGCCACCATTCCCGCCTCCTACTGGATTTAATCTGGTAACATTATACAAACAATCACTTGTATCCATATAGCTAATTCCCAGGTCTCGAGTGTGTGACGTGTGGAAGCACAATATACCTTTTGCAGGCTCACTTGAATAGGTTTTCCGTGTTTAGTAACAACCTAGCTATTCACTGGAAAAGTCAAGAGTGTTGTTTCTAGCGAGTGCAGGAAAGCAAATGAAGCAGTGATGTTTAGAATATCAAGGATAGCTTTCCACTCCTTACTCCTTTGGAGCTTGAGTCGCTGCCATTGGGAACATGGAGAGGCACTGGCATCAGTGGAATTGCTTTCTGATTTTTTGGCATTTGCCCACAAATCCAAGTTACTCTGGTTTTGTGCTAGAATGTAAGATAGAGCTAAAGCCATCCACTGATGATGGTCCCATGGATTTTCCTGTAGGAAAAAGGAAAGGATTGGGACAAAAAAGATTAGAGGAGAAAAGCAAAAAGCACAAGGCTTTCATAATGGCGGAAAAGTCTTGATCTGTGATCCTGGGAAAGCTGTCCACATCTAGGATGCTATCAGGGAGAACTATTCCTGGTCAGCTTTACCCTAAAGTTTCCCACAGATGTTCCAAGAGTTTGAAGGGGCCCTTTTGAGTTGTGAGATGCAGACTCAAGGTTACAGGTGTGGGTGGTGAGAAGAGCCTGGTGTGGTCCTTTCCAGCAGGGTTCAAGGGCAGTCTTCCTCTGATGTTATTTCCGGAAGACCCAATTTTCAGGCTCTAGACCACGAAGGGTTTGATTGTCCTTAGTCAGTGGATCACAAAAAGCTTTGTGTACCTGGTAAAAACACACTTTGGCATAATGTATTAAAAGCTTGCTTTATTTAGTCATGTCGGAGTTTAGGAGAGTGGGACATAGGTTCTACTATTAGGGGCATCTGTTTCCAGTGACTATTTCATAAGGGGTCAACTTACGTTTTCTAGTGGGAGTGGATCTGCTTGGCATTTAATGCCAACAGCAGTACCTTTGGCCAAGACAACCAACCTACTTGGCTCAGCTAACTTTGCCAATTTCAGTTTTAAGATGCCATTTGTTCTTTCACCCTTTCTGTAACTGCCCAGTGGGTTCACCTTGCCCGCTGTCTAGACAGAGCCAGTTTATCAAGACAGGGGAATTGCAATAAGAGAAAGAATGTTTCACGCGGAGCCAGCTTTGAGAGTTTTATTGTTACTCAAATCAGTCTCCTCAGCCTTCAAGGATGAGAGTTTTTTTTTTTTTTTTTTTTTTAATATTTATTTATTTATTCTTCTTCTTTCTCCTACTTTCTTTCCCATAGTCTTCTTTATATTTATTTATTTATTTATTTTTGAAGATGGGGTTTCACCATGATGGCCAGGCTGCTCTTGAACTTCTGACCTCAGGTGATCCACCCACCCCAGCCTCCCAAAGTGCTAGGATTACAGGCATGAGCCACCGCACCCGGCCTAAGGAAAAGAGTTTTTAAGGGTAATTTGGTGGGTGAAAGGAGGCCAGTGAGTTGAGAGTGCTGGTTGGTCAAGTCAGAGATGAAATCATAGAAAAGTTGAAGCTGTCCTCTTGCTGGAGTCAGTTCCTGGGTGGGGGCCACAAGATCAGCGTTTATCAGTCTGCGAGGTGCTGGCCCATCCATCAAGTGCAGGATCTGCAAATATGTCAAGCACTGATCCTAGGAGCAGTTTAGGGAGGGTTGGAATCTTGTAGCCTCTAGCTGTATGATTGCTAAACTATAATTTCTAATCTTGAGGCTAATTTGTTAATCCTAAAAAGGCAGTTTAGTCCCCAGGCCAGAAGGTGGTTGTTTTGGGAACGGGTTGTTAGCATCTTTGTTTTAAACTATAAACTAAGTAACTCCCTAAATTAGTTCAGCCTATGCCCAGGAGTAAACAAGGACAGCTTGGAAGTTAGAAACAAAATAGAGTTGGGAGCTTCCCTATCTATAGCTGGATATTTCTCCAGGAATACTCCATAAAGGAAATACATTTCTAATGATTTCTTAGCTGCTGGCACAGCACCAGCTTTCCTGCAAGGGAAGACTCTATTTGACCAGAAAACATACAAAGTATTACAAAAACTGATACCTCAGCAAGGGTGGTAAGTGAATGAAGTCCATTTGTAAATGTTCTAATGGTCCATCAGATGGTGGAAATACACTACCTGAAGTTTTTATTGTTTTCCTAGGATTATGAGTTTGACAAATCAAACATTGGTTATAAACCATTTTAGCAATTTTGGAACATATACCTCACCGATATTTTTTCATAATTTGGATCTTTTTGTCTATGATGAGTTGTGGCGTGTAAGGCTTTTAACAGTGGAAGCTTCAAAGACTTGGGAAGGACCAGATGGTTGTCAGGCCCTTTGTGAGTCTATGCTGAACACTGAATTTACATTTCTTTAGATACCAACTTTGTTTTTCCAAATTAAATGCATTGCACTGTTTATTAAATAGGTCACCATAGGGGAGTTGATTTGGATCAGTTTTATGGAGTTCATTCAGATTTCATATTCTAACAGTTTCAGCAGTAGCTGAGCTAACATACAAATTGTCTATGGCATTTCTTTGATATTCAGATTAAGTTATACAGGTATCATCTTCAATCTTAATCAGAATGCTCGGTGATGATAACAGGATAACCAAAAGGAGTTCATCTAATTGGAGTCCCACTAGAAGTGAGAAACCCATATTGTTTCTTTGAAAAATTATATAATTTTTATTATACATATTTGCCTTTTTTGAGACAGGGCCTCTCTCTGTTGCCCATGCTGGAGTGCCATGGCTTGATCATGGCTCATTGCAGCCTTAACCTCCCAGGCCCAAGCCATCCTCCCACCTTTAGCCCCCAGGGTAGCTGGGACTACAGGCATGAGTCACCATGCCCCGCTAATTTGTAGAGACGGGGTTTCACCATGTTGCTTAGATTGGTCTTGAACTCCTGGGCTTAGGCAGTCTACCTGTCTTGGCATCCCAAAGTGCTGGGATTACAGGTGTGAGCCATCGCACCTGGCCCCATTGTTTGCATAACATGTCAAAATTGTATACTACTCTAAAAACATATCTGCTATCTTTTAAAATATTTACTGATACCGGACGCGGTGGCTCACGCCAGTAATCCTAGCACTTCGGGAGGCCAAGGTGGGTGGATCACCTGAGGTCAGGAGTTCAAGACCAGCCTGGCCATCATGGTGAAACCCCATCTTTAAAAATAAATAAATAAATAAATAAATAAATAAATAAATAAATAAAATATTTACTGACTTGTCCTTAACTATATGATAAGCTTGGGTGGGAGCAGAAAGTTCTGCCAGCTGAGCTGACTTAAATTGTGTAAGTGTTCCCTTCTCTATTCACTCATTTTGGGTGGTAACACCATACCCTGCCTGATAATTTTCCTTCTGAGACTTTGGCATAGGACCCACCAACAGAAAGTAGTAACTCAGGATTATCCAATGGAGCATCTCGTAAATCAACACAAGGGGCTACTAGTTTGGATACTACACCTATACAATTGTGAGCTTTACCATGGTCAGTCAGAAGTAATGGAATAGAAGGGTTAAATAGGTTTTGGATGGAGTAGCATTTTAGATGGAGATCAGAAAGAGGCAGGAGAGAATTTCATGAGATCATAAGATGTTAGTCTGCTTGCTGAAAAATGCTGAGCTTGATTGGAATTTAATAGTCTTTTCACAGCAAGTGGAATTTGCAAATTAAGTTCATTTCCTAAAACCAGCTCCGATGAAACTTCTAGCAACTTGGTGGCTGCTGCTGCTTCTATTGTTTTTTTTTTTTGTTTGTTTTGTTTTTTTTTTTGAGATGGAGTTTTGCTCTTATTTCCCAGGCTGGAGTGCAATGATGCGATCTCAGCTGACTGCCACCTTCACCTCCTGGGTTCAAGCGATTCTCCTGCCTCAGCCTCCTGAGTAGCTGGGATTACAGGCATGCACCACCACACCTGGCTAAGTTTTTCATATTTTTAGTAGAGGCGGGCTTTCTTCATGTTGGTCAGGCTGGTCTTGAACTCCTGACCTTAGGTGATCCTCCTGCCTCAGCTTCCCAAAGTGGTAGGATTACAGGCGTGAGCCATGGCCCCTGGCCTTTTTTTTTTTTTTTTTTTTAATAGAAAGTAATTTATTTAAAGAGAGACAGAAACAGGAGGAGAGAGAAGGAAACAGCTAACACTTAATATGTAGAGAATTCAGACAGATGGAATCCAGGAGAGGAAAGCAGCTTCCACACTGACTGGAAGGGAAAAGAGAGAGATGGAGTTTAGGAGGGGAAGACAGGCTTCCACGAGAGAGTGTGGAAGGGGACTCCAGAGGGGAAATCCAGGAGAGAGAAAGACGGCTTCCATGAGAGAGTGTTGTGGAAGGGGATCCAAATGTGGAGTCCCCCGCTTTTTCTTTCTTCTTTTTTTTAGGAGACAGGATCTGTCTTGGACTTCCTTTAGTGGTGAAACAGTCTGGCCTAATGGGAGGAGGCTTGTTGGTGGACTGATAGAAAAGCAGACAACTTTTTTCCAGTGCCCTGCTTATTTGCAATGAAGGCAGATATCTGAGGGAAAAGAATTTCTTGTTCTAGGTTCTATCTCTTGGTTGTGATTAAAAATAAAACAGAAAGTTCCTTTGGTCTCAGCCCCTGTAACTGTTGTAATTAGTGAGGCATAAGCTTGTTAGTCTTTTGGGTTTTTTCTTGCTCCAGAGTCCTCTCAAAATGTTCAGCTAAAGCCACCAATTCAGCCATGTCTGTATCTTCCCATCCAGGTTTATGTTTTTTTAAATTAAATTGCTAACTTTGGGATGGAGTCCATTTATAAATAGCGTAGTTGATGCAGTTCCTGCAGGAAGTGTTCCTTTCTGTTATTTTGAGCCCAAAATGCTTCACAAACAGTGTTTCTAAGTGAGTTCTGTTGTCTGAAACTTCTTTTGTCTGTATGGTGGACCAGTCAATTTTTTTGCATGGAAAAATCTTAGGAATTGAATCTAAAAGGTTTTTGGCAATGTTTCTAGCTTCTCTCAGCCATTCCTGTTGGGAGGTTTTTGAGTGTCTTTAACACCTGCCTCAGGTTGGCGTCATTCTGCAGCTGTTGTTCATTTTCGAGCTTCTGCAGACCCCAGTATTATGTGAATACATTGGTAAAGGTCAGGGAGTCCTGGACTGTAAGCTCTTATAAGTGAATTTTTGAGGACTTCCCCATGGGTTAGGGAGTCCTTCACAATGGCTCTAAGCTCAACTTTAGAACATGGAGTGAAGGTGGTTATGGCAGGAAGGCCTGACTGATCACAAGCTCTTACTCTGTATTGCCTCTGTCCAACTTCCCTTTTTTTTTCATCATCTTCAGAGAGTGAAAGGGTAATTTGAGCAGAAGACTAGTAGAGCAAATTATTTAGATAAAGATGGGTAAAGGGAAGAAACAGGGTTATTTCAGAGTACAGTCCTCTTTCGTCATGCTCTTAGTCTGTTTAAAATTTTTGCTTGCTTTTTGCAAAGAATCTTTTAAGGAGGTTATTTTTAATTTGTTTATTCTTTTAGATGCCTTGCATACCAATTAAAGAACACCTCCCATTGTTTTGTGGGATATGTTCCCCTTTTTTCTAATATGCCTCCCAACTAAACAATTTTATCCAAATTAAAACTTACCCAGTTGGCCAGGTGTGGTGGCTCATGCCTGTAATCCCAGCAGTTTGGGAGGCTTAGGTGGGTGGATCACTTGAGATCAGGAGTTCAAGACCCGCCTGACCAGTATGGTGAAACCCTGTCTCTACTAAAAATCCAAAAAAAAAAAAAAAAAAAAAAAAAAAAAAAAAAAGAACAGGTGCCTGGTGGCAGGCATCTGTAATCCTAGCTGCTAGGGAGGCTGAGGCAGGAGAATCACTTGAACCTGGAAGGCAGAGGTTGCAGTGAGCCAAGATCACGGCATTGCACACCAGCCTGGGCATTGCAAGACTCCATCTCAAAAAATAAAACAAACTTCTCTATTGTGGTCAACTTAATTCTAAGTTGTCTCCAGAAGGGTTAATCCATTTTTCCAAAAATACACGCATTGTGGGCCCATCATTTTAATGTATAAAATTAGCTGGAATCTCAACAGTCTCTGATTCTTTGGATTGATATGACTACATTATCCAGAAGTTACTTATTTGAAGTCTGGGGCTTGTAAATTCAGCCTGATGCTATATCCAGTGCAGTATAAACATTGCTCACATTGACTCGGGGATCCGAGAACACAAGTCAGTGGAGCTCAGAATTTGAGAGAAAACTCACCTGCAATCTCCAGTTACAATCAACAGAGCAGCGTGCACAATGGCGCTGGAGGTGCTTTGCTTGGTTGCCTGCTGTTCTAAGGAGCCACTGGAATTTTACTTCGATCCTTACTTCTACTCCAGATCTGATGAAAGAAGAACTTTAAACACATTTAACAGAGTTTACTTGAGCAAGGAAAAAAATGATTTGCAAATCGAACAGCCCTCAGAATCAAAACAGATTTAGAGAAACTCGGGGGCTATCACACGGACAGACAAGATTTATGGACAAAAAAAAAAAAAAAAAGGGAAAAGAAAAATGAGGTATATAAACAGCTGGAATGGTTCCAGCTCAGCCTTTGCCAGTATGTTAAGGGAGTTTGAACGGTTGGCTGCCTGTGAATGGCTGAAGTGTGGCTGGAGTGATGGGCTGAGGCTCAGAAGGTACTCCTCAGGTTTTCAGCTTGTTGTGCATTAAGTTACAATTCAGACTGAGGAACTCAAAGAGCAAGTATTAATACCAAGCCTTTCTCAGAACAAATTTTAGAAGTATAGATCATTATGTATTAGAGTAATAAAGTTCTAAGAATAAGTACTTCTAAGTATCAGACAAATATATTTCTCTCATCTAGCATAAGCTTATTCTCATGAGACATTTTTAGTTAATGGCAAATGCCCCACCCAACACAGGAGGTTGACCTAGAGATCTGAGAAATACTAGCCAACACACTGAAGACTGTGTAAACAGGATGAGCCAGGAGACTACACAGAATGGTGGATATTGTGGGGCTCCCCCCAATCAGTTTCCTGAAAACTGAGACCCAGGGCAAACTTCTGGCTGCCCCTTGATCCATCAGGACTAGACCCCAAGATTGAGTTTCCTTGTGGATTGCTTCCACTTTGACATTTCACATGGGGTATCCCTGCCTTGTGCACACCCATACTGGAATGCAGAGAGCTGCCTGGACCTGTCCTGTGGGCTTCCGTCCTCATCAGCACGACAAAGCCCCAATCCGAAGCCTTTCCCCTCCTAGTTCTGAGACAGATGGTAAGAAGGAGAAACCATGAAATTCCTTCTAATAACCCTGTTAACTTTTTTTTTTTTGTCTTACATTTTTCCTAGATATCAGTGGGTACAACTGTTAAAAAAACAATTAAGGATGCTTAAGTGAGACTTCGAAATTCAAACCCAAGTAGCTGTCCTACCAGCTAAAGAATGAGTTTGCATGGAATCGGCCTGTGGTACCCCAGTGAAACTAGGGAAGTTGAAAATGAGATGCTTGGCCAGGCGCGGTGGCACTTTGGAGGCCAAGGCGGGCAGATCACCTGAGGTCAGGAGTTCAAGACCAGCCTGACCAACATGGTGAAAGCCTGTCTTAAAAAAAAAAAAGAGCCGGGTGCGGTGGCTCAAGCCTGTAATCCCAGCACTTTGGGAGGCCGAGGCGGGTGGATCACGAGGTCAAGAGATCGAGACCATCCTGGTCAACATGGTGAAACCCCGTCTCTACTAAAAATACAAAAAATTAGCTGGGCATGGTGGCGCGTGCCTGTAATCCCAGCTACTCAGGAGGCTGAGGCGGGAGAATTGCCTGAACCCAGGAGGCGGAGGTTGCGGTGAGCCGAGATCGCGCCATTGCACTCCAGCCTGGGTAACAAGAGCGAAACTCTGTCTCAAAAAAAAAAAAAGAAAAAAAGAAAAGAAAGAAAATGAGATGCTTGTAGCCAGTAAGGGTATTCTGACCAATTACACATTAAGGCTAACTTGGCATAATCGCAAACATGAAACACTACCACCTGGAAAGACTTGGAATATAAGGAGGTCGTACAGCACAGAGCACAGACCCTGGAGCAGGACAGCAGGGTGCTCACCCGACTCCCAGACCTGCTACTAGTTAACCTCCCCAAACTTCAGTTTCCTCATCCAAAAAATGGGGAAGATATTACTACCATACCTATGTCGCAGGTTTGTTAAGATGAAGTGAGTGAATGCAGGTATAGCTCTTAAATCAGGCACTGGTGCAAAGTGTTATATTAACATTTATGCTTCCTGGGGGCAGTGGCTTATGCCTGTAATCGCAGCACTTGGAGAGGATGAGGAGGGTGAATCACTTGAACCCCAGGAGTTCTAGCCTAGCCTAGGCAACATGGAGGACGTGTATCTCTACAAAACATACAAAAATTAGCTGGGCATGGTGGCATGTACGTGTAGTCACAGCTACCTGGGAGGCGGAAGTGGGAGGATCTCTTGAGCCTGGGAGATTGAGGCTACGGTGAGCCAAGATCACACAACTGCACTCCAGCCTGGGTGGCAGAGCAAGATCCTGTCTTTAAAAAAAAAAATTGTGCTAGCATTATTATTTTGTACTGAAAAATGTAAATGTATCCTATATTGGTTAATTTACTGCCTGCAGACGATTAAAGGGAAAAAGCATGGAGGAGTACATACAGGACATTTTGGTTTTCTGTTGTTGTTATTTTGAAATGCAGTTTCACTCTTGTTGCCTAGGCAGAAGTGCAGTGACAAGATCTCGGCTCACTGCAACCTCCACCTCCTGGGTTCAAGCGATTCTCCTGCCTCAGGCTCCCGAATAGCTGGGATTACGGGCATCTGCCACCACGCCTGGCTAATGTTTTGTATTTTTAGTTGAGATGGGGTTTCACCATGTTGGCTAGGCTGGTCTCTAGCTCCTAACCTCAGGTGATCTACTCACCTTGGCCTTCCAAAGTGCTGGGATTATGGGCGTGAACCACACCACTCCCCTGCCCCACCCAACACAGGAGGTTTTTATCAGCCAGGCCTGGTGGTAGCTGGTATCCCTTCTATGTGCGTTCTTCAGCTAGAACTCACATGGCCACAGCTAATTGCAACGGAAGCTAGGAAATGTAGCCTCATACTTTGAGACCAGGAACAAGAGGAGAGTGTGAATTTTGCTGAATAGTCTTCGTTGAGCCAAAACCCATCCATAAGCCCCTACGTGATTTTGCATTTTTGGGTTAAGAACCACTGGAATAGAGAGATCAAGTGGGTAAAATACATGTATAGTAATCATTTGTTGCTAGCAGAATTGGAGCGTGTAACCTGAACATTTTTTTCTTATTTGCAAAAGCTTTCGGTATGAAAAGTATTACAAAATAATAAAAATTAAATTAATTTGGTTATATATTTAAAGAGTTGCCTTTATTGAAAAGGATGTAATTGTGTTGAATCAGGGCAGTGCCAGAAGATCTCAGAGAGAAGTTCAGTAAGAAACAACTGACCTGTCATTATAAAATCCATATTCACTCCCTTGGCTTAGTGGCCAGGCTTAGTATCAGTGTGATCTGAGGAGAGTAGAGTGCAACAGAAATTGTTCGTAAAAATCAAAACCATAAAGCTCTGTGGACAATGGAGAGGTCTATATGGAACTCAGGGGTCAAAGCAATGGAAAATTGTCTGATGAAAAAGCTAGCCCAAAGGAGAAGCAGAAGCCACGTACATCTGTCAGGTGGTGGGCAGTGAAATTTCCTAGGTACTTTTTAAAGTATACAAAGACAGTAGAGCCTGGTGTGCTTTGCTGTGTGTGTGAATATTCCTAAGATGTCCATAAGCTGAATTTATAAAAACCCAGTTTTAAGGCTTTGGAAAAGATCCCTATATAATTAAGCCTACAGAAAAGGTTAAAAATTCCCTTTTATTCATGTGGTTTTATAAGCCTAAGCATTTATTAATGTTCTTGAAGAAGATTATCCCACTAGTTTATGTTACGTATTTCAGAAGGCAAACTTGTGATAATTTTTAAAATTCAGAATAGAAATGGCTTACTATGAATTTTTTTTTTCAAATTTTCTACAATGAACATATTGCTTTCTGAGTTAAAATTAAGAAAAATAGGCCGGGCACGGTGGCTCAAGCCTGTAATCCCAGCACTTTGGGAGGCTGAGGCGGGTGGATCACGAGGTCAAGAGATCGAGACCATCCTGGTCAACATGGTGAAACCCCGTCTCTACTAAAAATACAAAACATTAGTTGGGCATGGTGGCGTGTGCCTGTAATCCCAGCTACTCAGGAGGCTGAGGCAGGAGAATTGCCTGAACCCAGGAGGCGGAGGTTGCGGTGAGCCGAGATCGCGCCATTGCACTCCAGCCTGGGTAACAAGAGTGAAACTCCGTCTCAAAAAAAAAAAAAAGAAAAAGAAAAAGAAAAAGAAAAAGACGATATCATGCAAGATTTTCTTAGAAAAGGGGTTTAGATTGATTTCCTAGTTTGTTTGTTTTCTGTTACTTTGCATTATTGGATTGTTGTGGAACAGTGCAGTCACATTTTATACAAGGGTTGTACAACATTTTAAGTTAAGCTCCTAAGTCAAAAGTCCCAGTAGTTGCAATCACCTTGAAAATTCTTTAAAGTACCCACAATATGTACTGTATATGAGTTTGTTTATATAAATCTGTTGCTTAATATCAATGTGTAATGCAGATTAAAATATAGTCCATAATAAAATAGACATGCAAAGTGTTGTCTCATGGTACTATTTAGATTATTAGTCTCTGTTTCATTATTATGAGTGGGCATAGTTTAACTCATGTAAGTTAAGGCTAGGTATGGTAGCTCATGCCTGTAATCCCAGCACTTTGGGAGGCCAAGGTGAGTGGATCCCTTGAGCTCAGGAGTTTGAGACCAGCCTGGGAAACAAAGTGAGACCCTTGTCTTTACAAAAAATTTTTAAAAATTAGTCAGGTGTGGGGGCATGCACCTGTAGTCCCAGCTGCTTGGGAAGCTGAGGTGGGAGAATGACTTGAGCCTGTGAGGCAAAGGTTGCAGTGAAGCAAGATTGCACCACTGCACTCCAGCCTGGGTGACGGAGCCAGACCCTATCTCCAAAAAATAATAATTCATATAAGTTAAATTAACACCAGATGGAATTCGATGGTATGGTAGCATACGCACTGTACTTGAGTTGGAAGTCCTGGTATTTTATGACCTCGGGACAAGTCATTTGACCTTTCCAAGCCTTACCTCTGTTGCTTGTAAGGTGGGGCTTCTACTACTTACTTCTTAAGTTGGATTAAAGATGAAGTGAAATGACATAAACTCTAAAGTGCTAAACCTATCAAGAGGCTCCCACTAGATTGAGAATGTTGGGAAGGCAGGTACCATGTCAGTCTTACTGCTATTGAATTTTCATGAGTTTTTGCTGGGAGTCACATTGGAAGACCAAATCAGTGAGATAACTCAGTCTCTCTTTCCTGTCCATGGGGCAGACACTCTCAGATAGACCTGTGCACAGAGTGGTGTCAACATATCTGAAGTAATGAAAACAATCTAGGTTTTTTCCTGAAACTTCAGTCCATACAGAGAAACTAGGGCTGTGCATGTTGAAGTGAAACAAGCTTGTACAGAAATCAAAACCAGCAAATTGACATTGGTGTAATTCACAGTTTATTCAGATTTCAGCAGTTATGTTGTAGTCTTGTCAATGTATCAAGATGTAATAGTCTCCCGTTGTTTTAGAGAGTATCTGGAGTTCTTTGTCTCACATCTAAGATAATTAAGGAGTGTGGACACAAGGGTAGAGTGCAAGTTTAATAAGTGAAAGAAAGTTTTTTTGTAATGGAGAGTGAAGCCTGAATGGGTTGTCCCCTATGAGGTTGGGTCTAGGGTTTTTATGGACTGGGAAGGAGAAGGAATGTGTTTAGTCCTTAATTCTCCCGGATATGAGTAAAAGAACCTCTATCTCAGACAACAAGAGACGATTACATTTTGGTATGTTGAGGAGACTACAACAGTTATACATGCATTAATTTTTCTGTGCATGGGTATGCGTATAGTTCTAGGTGATTTTATCATGTATGAAGCTGCCATCACCACGTGTAACCACCATCACATGAGTGAGATCCATAAATGTACCATCGCCCCAAGGCTCCCTCACACAACTCCCTTAGAGCTCTAGCTGTGGCTTCCTCTCCCTTGCCCCTTCATCCCTCGCCTCTGGAAACCTCTCATCTGTTCTCCTTTTGCAGTGGCATGATCTCAACTCACCGCAACGTCTGTCTTGCAGGCTCAAGCAATTCTCCTGCCTCAAGCTCCTGAATAGCTGGGATTACAGGTGCCCACCACCATGCCCAGCTAATTTTTGTATTTTTCATAGAGATGGGGTTTCACCACATTGGCCAGGCTGATCTCAAACTCCTGACCTCAAGTGATCTGCCCGCCTAGGCCTCCCAAAGTGCTGTATCTTTTTTAAATTAGTTTTTTTTTTTCCACTCAGTGTAATTTCTTTGAGATTCATCACATCTACTGTATGTATCAATAGTTTGTTCCTTTTTACTGCTGAGTACAATTTCATGGTATGAATATACTACAGTTTGTTTAACCATTTACTACTAAAGACATCTGGACAATTTTCCCTATTTGGCTGTTACAAATAAAACCGTTATGAACATTCATGTTCTTTTTTTTTGTTTATGGAGATGGAGTCTTGCTCTGTCACCCAGGCTAGAGTACAGTGGCACCATCATAGCTCACTGAAGCCTTGACCTCCTGGGGCAAGTGATCTTCCCCCCTTGCCCTCTCAAAGTGCTAGGATTACAGGTGTGAGCCACCACACTGGGCCATCATGTACAAGTTTCTGCATGAAAATGTTTTTTTATACCCAAGACAGTACAATTGTGGAGTCATATGGTAAGTTCATTTTCAGCTTAAAACTATTTCTCAGAGAAATGTGCCATTTTACATTTCTTCTAGCAGTGTATGAGTGATTCAGTGTCTCCACATCCTCACCATCATGTAGTGTTACCAATCAGATGTAGTGATACCACATTATGGTTTTAATTCACATTTCTCTAGTGGCTAACTTTGTTGAATATTTTTTATGTGCTTAAGTGTCATCTGTATATCCTCTTTGAAGTGTTTTTGCATGTCTTTTGCCTGTGTTCTAATTGTATTACTTTATTTTTTTGTTTGTTCTTTCATTTTGTTTTTGAGACAGAGTCGCTCTGTCGCCCAGGCCGGAGTGCAGTGGTGTGATCTCAGCTCACTGCAACCTCCACCTCCCAGGTTTAAGCGATTCTCCTGCCTCAGCCTCATGAGTACCTGGGACATTAGGCACACACCATCATGCCCGGTTAATTTTTGTTTTTTGAGACGGAGTCTTGCTCTGTTACCCAGGCTGGAATGCAGTGACATGATCTTGGCTCACTGAAACCTCTGCCTCCCTGGTTCAATCAATTTTCCTGTCTCAGCCTCTTGAGTAGCTTGGATTACAGATGCCTGCCCCCAAGCCCTACTAATTTTTGTATTTTTAGTACAGAAAGAGTTTCATCATATTAGTCAGACTAGTCTTAAACTCCTGACTTCAGGTGATCCACCCGCCTCGGCCTCCCAAAGTGCCGGGATTATAGGTGTGAGACACTGTGCCTGGCTCTATTATTTGATTTTTAATACACAGTTTTGAGAGTTTTCAGTTTCAGTGATTTGTGCTCTAATCTTTAATATTTCCTTCCATTTGCTGTGGGTTTATTTTGCTCTTTTTTAAAAATTATTTTTAGATCTTTCCTTTTTCCTAATGCAGCAGTTTTATAAATTCGCTTCTCCACATTGCTTTAGCTGCATCCACAAACTTTCATTCAGTTCTGTGTGTTTTCAAATTTTTGACACTCTTTGATCCATGCATTATTATGCATTATTGTTTAATTTCCAAGTGTTTGAAGATTTTCTGTTATTGATTTCTTTCTAGTTTCATTCCATTATGGCTAGAAAATATATTCTCTCTGATTTCAGTTATTTTAGATTTGTTAATATTTGTTTTGTCACCCAGGGTCAGTTGTGGTGAATGTTCAATGGGTGCTTGAAAAGAATGTTTTCTACTGTTGTTGGGTAGAATGTTCTTTAAATGCTGATTTAATCTGTTGGTTGATGGTCAGTTTTTCTAGATTCCTGCTGATTTTCTGTTAATTAGTTCTGTGAATTTTCTGTTAATTAGTTCTGCTGAAAGCAGGCTCCTGAAGTAACCAACTATAATTATGGATTGCCAGTTTCTCCTTGTAGCTTTACGAGTTTCTACTTCATGTACTTTTAAGCTCTTGTTTGGTGCATACACATTTAGGATAGCTATATCTTCTTGACAGAGAGTAACGTTTGTCCTTTTTACTTTTCTTTGCGCAGAAGTCCACTTAGTCTGCTTTATCTGATAGTAATATACCCACTCCTGCTTTTTTGGATTAATGTTTACCTGATATATCTTTTTCTATCCTATCACTTTTGACCTACCTATGTTGTTATGCTTGAAGTGAATTTCTTACAGAGTTTCTTCTATATTTCAGTTGGGTTTTTTTTTTAAATTGGCATATTTAGGCCATTTATATTTAATATAATGATGATATGCTAGGGCTTAAGTTAGCCATATTGTTTTTGTGTTTGTTTCTCTGTCATTCTTCTGTTTCTTTATCTTGCTTTTCATTTTGATTTTTTTTTTTAGCATATTGCATTTTACAGTTTTTTTAGTGGTTCCTTCATGCAATACCATATACATTTGTAACTTATGACAGCCTACTGTTTTTGACATTTTACCCCTTCAAAGGAAATGCAGAGCTCTTCCATTTAGATTGCTTTACCTGCCTCACTTCTGAAATAGATTTTGTTTTAGATGTTTCCTCTAAATACATTGAATATCACGTTAGGTAGTGTTATAACTTTTGATTCAACCATAAAATGAGATTTTTAAAACCCATAAGGTGAAGAATAGTCTATTATTATTACTTCAATTCTTACTCATTCTTTTCTTCTTTCCTTTCTGAATGTCCTAACCTTCTTCTGTTATTATTTTCTTTTTGTTAACAAGAGCTTCCTTGAACTATTCTTTAAAGGTGGATGTGCTAGCAACAAATTTTCTTTTTTTTTCTTTTTTTTTTTTTTTTTTTTTTTTTTTTTTTTTTTTTTTTTTTTTTTTTTTTTTTTTTTTTGAGAC
>NW_016107511.1:3507368-3510991 GCF_001604975.1 Cebus imitator | reverse complement strand
ACCATGCCCAGCTAATTTTTTGTATTTTTAGTAGAGACGGGGTTTCACCATGTTGACCAGGATGGTCTCGATCTCTTGACCTCGTGATCCACCCGCCTCGGCCTCCCAAAGTACTGGGATTACAGGCTTGAGCCACCGTGCCCGGCCAACAAATTTTCTTAATCCTTTATCTGGCAATGCCTTTACTTCCCCATTATTTCTGAAAGATTGTTTCATTGTATATAGGATTCAGGGTTGATATTTCTTTCAGCATTTGAAAATATTATGCATCTTCCTTTTGGCCTTCATAGTTTCAGATGGGAAAACACTGTCATTCAAATTAGTATTTACTTATAGGTAATGTGCAATTTCCCTTGTTGTCAAGATTTTTTTCTTTGTCTTTTGTTTTCAGAAGTTTAATTCTAATTTATCTTGGCATGGGTTTCTTTGTGTTTATCCTATTTGGGACTTACTCAGCTTCTTGAAACTGTAGGTTTATGTCTTTTGCCAAACTTGGGAAGTTTTAAATTCTATTCCCTTCCTCCTCTCTTCCTGAAACCTTTATGATAGGAATTTAGATCTTTTATTATTTTCCCACAGAGCCCTGAAGCAGTGTTCATTTTTTTCTATTTTCTCACTGTTGTTCAAATTGAGTAAATTTTATTGATCTGCTGTCAGATTCATTGATTCTATCTCTACTATACTATCGAGAACACCCAGAAGTTGGCTACATAGACCTGCTTGGAAGAAGTGGGCCCAGAAAGGGGCAGATTGAGAGACAGACATGTTAGTGACAGCCATAAATTCTCTGGGTGGAGCAAGAAGGAAGAGTAAGGGCTGAGGACAGCTTCTATGAGATGGCCACATTTGGAGGGTGAACAGAAAAGAAACCATGGAGCAGGGGCTGACTTCTGTGTAGAGTGAGGTTTCTGTTGTCCTGTTGTAATTTGGCTAACTAGAATATTTTATGCTGTTTTTATTTTTTTTTCTTTCTTTTTTCTTTTTTAAACAGGCAGGATCTAAGAAAGCATAGTATGTAAATTTTTAAAGAAAAAAAAAAAAAGAGGCAGGATCTTGCTCTGTCACTCAGCCTGGAGTGTATTGGTACCAGAATGGCGCACTGCCATCTTGAACTCCTAGGCTCAAGTGATCCTCCTGCCTCAGCCTCTCAAGCAGATAGGACTAGAGACACAGGCCACCTCACCTGACTAATTTTTTCTTGCTAGGTTGCCCGGGCTGGTCTTGAACTCTTGGCCTCAAGCAGCCTTTTCACTTCAGCCTTCCAAAGTGCTGGTATTCCAGGGGTGAGCCACCTCACCTAGATGTTATGCCATGTTCTTGATTTGGTGCCTCTCTCTGCTTTGTACAATCAAATAGATGACAAAATGATTGCAGTTCTTAAGCCTTGACAAGACCTTAGTGTGCTCTTATAAAAAAACTGAGGCGTAGCGTGTGAAATACATTGCTAAGGTCACAAGACTATGACGTGGTAGAATGGCAACTGAACTCTAGAGTATTATTTTCTCTTAACTTTTCTTTTGTTGCTCCAGCAGGCATTTATTGAACACCCTTTTGGGTGCATTATAGGATAGAAGGGAACATAAGATACTCAAGTTGCTTATAGTTTTACTGGGAAGATAAAGACATAGGAAATAGCCAGGTGGCAGTGGAAGGCCCAGTAGATGGCACACAGAGTGAGTCTAGTTAGTGAGGGCACGAGAGGAGTGAAGGGGGTCCGGGAGGGCAGGTGGCCTGGTTTCATGGATGAGTCCAGACTCAAGCCTGAAAAGATAAGTATAAAATAAGGAAATGAGAAAACATTTGAGAAAAAGAGGTATATAAACCATGTTTTTAACAACCTACATATCAAAGCCTGTTCATTCTTATTGGCTCATTTTGCCATACATCCCTATAAAATGAATGATTTAGTAGGCCATCAGTCTTGTGCTTGTGTGAAGACAGGCTTTCCAGAGCCAGTTAACCTCGGAAACATAAACCCATTGAATACAGACAGCATTCATTCATTCATTCATTCATTCAGCATCCCTTTACTGAACAACAGCTATGTACCAAATACAATACCAGGTATTAGAGATACAAATTGAACAAGACAGGTCTCTTGCTCTTAAGAAACCAATAATATAGAAATAACATTATTCTTAGAAAGAAGAATGTAAAGTATGTAATTGTGTGCTTTATAAACTACTGACAGTTCGTGGAACATTTGTAGAAATTAATCACATTGGAAGACTTACCAAAAATGTCATTCAGTTCATCAGATCAGACATAAGGGTATTTTTGGTCACGACACAATAAGGTAATAAAATGAGGAAATAATAAAAGAGGAACAATTTACCCCTCTTCCACCAAAACCTCTCTTAACTTTTGAGTCAAAGACGAAATTAAACCCCAAATGCAGAGTACCTAGAAAACAACATATAGCTCAATCTATGGAATGTCACTCAAATTGTTCTTGATGAAAAATTTATAGGCTAACGTCACTTCTGAGGTTAGAAAACAATAGTAAAATCAACTTACAGATTGCAAAAGAACTAAAGATCAAAGCAGATATGAATTAATTAGAAAATATGAAAGAAAAACCAGAATTGGCAAATGCATCCAAAGTTGATTTTTTGCCAAAACCAATAAAACAGAGATAACGTTGGCTAACTGCATTGAAAGGGGAAAGGGAAAAACTCACTAATCCAGAAGATTAGAAATGATAAATGACAAATAATAACAGATGCAGAGGAAATTAAAAGAATCATAAATAGTACTTGGTGAACTTTTCAGCAAAGAATTTTGACAATCTAACTGAAATAAATGATTTTCTAAGAACATATGAGTCACCAAAAGTTGATACTGAAGGAACCATTAGACAACCTAAGTAAACAATACCCATGGAAGAAAGTTAGCAAAGAAAGAATTTTCCCTGGAAAAACACCAGACCCACATAGTTTCATAAGTGAATTTGCTCAAAATTTCAATAAATAGGTAAGTTCTAAATATAAAGATATTTCCATTAAAAGGAAGGCTTTCAAATTATATTTATGAACAGCAAAATACTAGTACCATAACCTGACAAGTTAGACAGAACAATAACACACTATAAGCTATTCTTATTATAAAATATCAATGTAAAAATAATAAGCGTTAACATACATAATTCAATAACATATCAAAAGCATGATAAACCGAAATCAGATGGGCTTTACCCTAAAAGTGTGGGGATGGTTCCGTCTTCAGAAATGTGTTAGGAAAATTTATATTTATAGATCAAATATGTCAAAGCTCAGTAGTTGCAAATAAGGCAGTTAACAAAATTCAAAAATATTTCTAATAAATACTTTTATAGAAAACAGGGGGCTGGGCGCGGTGGCTCACGCCTATAATTCCAGCACTTTGGGAGGCTGAGGCAGGTGGATCACAAGGTCAAGAGATCGAGACCATCCTGGTCAACATGGTAAAACCCCGTCTCTACTAAAAATACAAACATTAGCTGGGCATGGTGGCGTGTGCCTGTAGTCCCAGCTACTCAGGAGGCTGAAGCAGAATTGCTTGAACCCAGGAGGTGGAGGTTGCGGTGAGCCGAAATCACGCCATTGCACTCCAGCCTGGGCAACAAGAGTGAAACTCCATCTCAA
>NW_016107511.1:3476893-3507352 GCF_001604975.1 Cebus imitator | reverse complement strand
AGAGTGCCATTAATTTATTCCTTTTTTGGCTAAGTAGAGTGTTATGGTTTTGTGTGTGTGTGTGTGTGTGTGTGTGTGTGTGTGTGTGTGTGTGTATTTGTAATCGAAAGGCAGCATGAGGCTGAGTGTAGTGACTCACTCCTATAATCCTGGCACTTTGGAAGGCTGAGGCAGGATTGCTTGAGTCCAGGAGTTTGAGAGCAGACTGGGCAACACAGTGAGAACTCATCTCTACAACAACAACAACAACAAAAATAGCTGGTCATGGTGGTGTGCATCTATAGTCCCAGCTGCTCAGGAAGCTGAGGTAGAAGGATGTCTTGAACCTGCAAAGTCAAGGCTGAAGTGAGCTGCAATCATGCCACTGCACTCCAGCCTGGGCAACAGAGCAAGACCCTGTCTCACACACACAAAAAGGCAAAAACCCAAAAACTAGCATTATACTTAGTAATGAAACAACAAAAGAAAATTCTATTTAAAGTTAAGATTAAAACAAGACAAGATACCTACCATCACCATCACTATATAATAATATTTGGATTCTAGACTCATAGTAAACTACCACCTGTAAGCCAACTGCCTGCGTTTTTTTTTTTTTTTTGAGACAGAGTCTAACTTTTTATTTTTTTTTTTTTTTTTTTTTTTTTTTTTTATATACAGTGAATGTTGAAAAACCTTCACTCCCTCCCACGCTCTCCAGAGCTTACTCCCCCCTCCTTTTTTTTTCTATTTTTTTTTGAGACAGAGTCTTACTTTGTTGCTCAGGCTGGAGTACAGTGGCACAATATCAGCTCACTACAGTCTTGCCTCCCAGGTTCAAGCAATTCTCATGCCTCAGCCTCCAGAGTAGCCCGGACTACAGGTACGAGCCCACACTGGGCTAATTTTTGTATTTTTAGTAGAGACGGGGTTTCACTATGTTGGCAAGGGGTGGTCTTGAACTCCTGACAGGTGATCCACATGCCTCGGCCTCCCAAAGTGCTGAGATTATAGATATGAGCCCTGGTGCCTGGCCCATGCTTTTTAAATAAGATTTTATTAGAGCACAGCATTGCCCAGTCATGTGTGTATTGTCTGTGGCTACTTTCATGCCACAGCTGCAGAAATGAGTAGTTGTGACAGAGGTTGTATGTCATAAAGCCTAAAATGTTTACTATCCTTTTATGGAGAAAGTTTGCCTGTCTTTGTTCTAGATGATAGTAATAGATAAATGAAAGAAATTAGAGACAGAATTATTGAAAGGAGGAAGCAAAATTATTATTATTTTCAGAGGATGCATAGGAAAACCAAGATGATCAACTGAACGGAAAATAGAAACAATGCAACTCGGTAAGATGAATGGTCACAAAATAAACTTCTTAAAAATCATTCACTTTCTGATTTGCAGACAAACAGTTATAGGTGGAAGAAAAGCTTCCATTTAGAAAAGCACAGAAAAGAAATGCTTATGAGTCTATATGATGTGAATAAATTATGGAATAAATAAATAAGGGAGAATTTCCTGTGCTGAATTCCAAATACTGCGTGTCGATGCTCCCCTTCCGAGGAGTTGGGACGTACTGCCCCACCTCTTAAGTGTGGACTGTGCATAGTGACTCCCTTCCAAAGGTCACAGTAGGGAAAGTTGGGGGAAAGAATAGCTTCACAGTGGAGAAGCCTGATAGACTGGACAACAGTGTCAGCTGGGTGATCAGGGTTGACATCAACAGTGACGTCACGTTGCCAGCAGGTCCCTTGATGTGATATGATGAGAGTGGCACTTTACGTCTCATTCTTCCTTCCACAAACCTACAAGCCATGTCTAACTATGTGGAAAACATCAGACAAACCCAAATTCAAGGATATTCTGTAAAGTACTTGACCATTGCACCTTAAAACTGTCAAGATCATCAAAATCTAGGAATGTCTCAGAAACTGCCCCAACCAAGAGAAGCCTAAGGAGATATGAGAACTAAATGTTGTATGGTATTCTGGTAAAAACTAAGGAATTCTGAATGAACTATGGACTTTAATAATGACATGTTAATATTGGTTAATTGTATTAGTATTGTACATTGTGACAGATGTCTCACAACTTTTGTGTTTCTGTTTTTGATTTGTTTTTAACTTTTGTGTTTCTAAAATTAAAGTAAAATGTTTATTTAAATAAAAAAATACCAAAAATTGAATGTGAAACCTCAGGTGCATAGGTTGTCTTCAGTAAACTTCCCCAGTCATGTACATGTAAATATATATTTTTGAAAAGTTTTAAAAAATTCATCTAAAAAAATAAACCTGAAGATGAATGGGAAAAAAATTTTGAAGAGTAATGATGAAGGATTCTATTATATTTCTATCTAAAACATATTACAGAGATGTATTAATCAGAATAGTTTGTTACTTGAGAAGTTAAGCATTTGAAATGTAAAATAATAAAACTCAAAAATGAAGTCAAATACATTTAGAATTCTTATATGATAAAGGAGCATTTCGAATTAGTGAAGAAAAGATGGACTGATGAATAAATATTATTGAGACATCTGATTCACAATGTAGAAATTTAGCAGCATACCATATTTCTTTCACCAAAATAAATTCTAGATCAAATATTAAATGTAAAAAAGCACATCAAACCACAGTAGTAAACAAACATGAATAAATAAATGTATTCTTGATATGTGGGAAACTTTTTACAGTCAGAAAGTAAAACTCAAAAGCTGTGAAGAGAAATAGTGATAAACATGTTTATATAAAAACTTAAAACTTCTCATTGAAAAAAATTCAAAGCAATACAACAAATGAAAGGGGGTGTATACAAATAAAGGGCTAAGTTTTGTTTTGTTTTGTTTTGTTTTTCTTTTAAGATGGGGTTTCACCGTGTTGGTCAGGCTGGTCTTGAACTCCTGACCTCAGGTGATCCTCCCACCTTGGCTTCCAAAGTGCTTGGATTACAGGTGTGAGCCACCATGCCCAGCCAAGTTTTTTTTTTTTTTTTTTTTTTTTTAAATCAAGTGTTCTAACAAAATTTTTAATACAAATCTCTGTCCCCAAATAAAAATATAACTCTTTTTTTTTTTTTTTTTGAGACGGAGTTTCGCTCTTGTTACCCAGGCTGGAGTGCAATGGCGCGATCTCGGCTCACTGCAACCTCCGCCTCCTGGGTTCAGGCAATTCTCCTGCCTCAACCTCCTCAGTAGCTGGGATTGCAGGCACGCGCCACCATGCCCAGCCAATGTTTTTTTTGCATTTTTAGTAGAGACGGGGTTTCACCATGTTGACCAGTATGGTCTCGATCTCCTGACCTCGTGATCCACCCGCCTCGGCCTCCCAAAGTGCTGGGATTACAGGCTTGAGCCACCGCGCCCGGCCAAAATATAACTCTTTATTAAAGTTGGCAAATGAAACTGCCATTCTCATTTGTTCTTTGTGGGGATAGAAATTGTTGCGACTTCTTTGAGGGCCACTTGTATTTACAGAGCTTTCAAAAGTATGCTTTTCTTTTTCTTTTTTGATATGGAGACTCGCTCTGTCACTTAGGCTGGAGTGCAGTGGCACCATCTCGGCTCACTGCAACCTCCGCCTCCCAGGGTCAAGCAATTCTCCTGCCTCAGCCTCCCGAGTAGCTGGGATTACAGGTGCTAGCCACGATGCCTGGCTAATTTTTGTATTTTTAGTAAAGATGAGGTTTTGCTATGTTGGCCAAACTGGTTTTGAACTCCTGACCTCAGGTGATCCATCCGCCTTGGCCTCCCAAAATGCTGGGGTTACAGGCATGAGCCACCATGCCCAGCCTGAAGGTATGCTGTCTTTCACCCAGCACTTCCAACTGCTAGGAATTTCACCAAAGTGTAGGTGGGTAAATGAGCAAGAATGTTCACTTCAGCCTTGCTCTGGTAATAGCAAAGTTCTGGAAACCACCTAAGTGTCTCTCATGAGGGGCCAGAATATGTGCATTCTGGAGCACCATTCAGTGGAATTCTATGCCACCTTTAAAAAGAATGAGGCTGGCTGGGGGCGGTGGCTCACGCCTGTAATCCCAGCACTTTGGGAGGCTGAGGCAGTCAAATCACCTGAGATCAGGAGTTCGAGACCAGCCTGGCAAACACGGTGAAACCCCCATCTCTACTAAAAATACAAAAATTAACCAGGTGTGGGGTGCCTGTAATCCCAGCTACTCAGGAGATTGAGGCAGAAGAATTGCTTGAATCCAGGAGGTGGAGGTTTCAGTGTGCCAAGATCACACCATTGCACTCCAGCCTGGGCAACAGAACAAGACTCTGTCTCAAACATAAATAAATAAAAATAAACAAAAAAATAAAAAGAATGAGATAGACCAAATGTAGGAGAAGCTCTTAGGCACAGTATCAGCTGAAGAAACAAAGTGCAATGTTCATATGCATTTGTCCTTATTGCCCTAAAATATTTTCTGTAGCAATTCATAATACATTTTTAACACTGGTTGCCTTGGAGGAGAAAGAGTCCAACTGGAGGGCCGATGGGAAAAGAATTTGCCTCTTCATTTGCTATTTTTTAAATATTGATTTTTTTAATGGTGTAACTATTAGCTTATTAATTATTAAAATTATGAAGGCCAGGCACAGTGGCTCACGCTTTTAATCGCAGCACTTTGGGAAGCTAACATGGGAGAATTACATGAGCCCAGGAGTTTGAGACCAGCTTGGGCAACAAAATGAAACCGCATCACTACAAAAAAAAATTAAAAATTAGCCCAATGTGGTGGTGTGCACCTGCAGTCCCGGCTACTTGGGAGGCTGAGGTGTGAGGATTGCGTGAGCTGGGGATGTTGAAGCTGCAGTGAGCTGTGATAGTACCACTGCCCTCCAGCCTGGGTGTCAGAGTGAGACCCTATCTGATAAAAATTGAAACAAAACAAAAAAACAAATATAAAATTATGAGAAGAAATAGGAACAAAGTACAGATAACCCTTTTCAATAAGCATTACAAATTTTTTAAACGTAGGTTGCTTGAGTCCCAACTTACTATGTAATTAGAATAATTGAGTTACGGACTTAAATTTAGCCCAAAGCAGGTTAATGTGTTACCCGCTTCCCCCCCACCGCAGCTAAATATATAGATTCCAGTAAACTTTTTGAAATACTGAACTATGAGTCCATGAGTCACAGTTCATAGAGTCCTATGGACTTGAAGGACATGGAGGGGTCTGGGGAACCCAGGTTAGAAACCACAGTTATAACATGAAGAGCACTGGGCTGGGGGCGGTCAGAGGATGAAGGCTGGCTGACTGTTGGCCACAACCAACTAGCTAGCTGTGTGACCTACCTTCTCAGCCTGAGTTTTCTCATCTGTGAAGTGAGATTATGGGTAAATGGAGGTGATAAAAGACCCTTCTAGCAACCAAATTCTGTGATTTATGAATATTGTAAGCTGTAAACTTTCAGTGGCACCAAGGTGATTGTGAGGACTGCAGTAAGCTGCTAATGTAAACACTGTTCTTCAAGTCAGTTTCAGGGCAAAACACCGTCACCCCCAGGTCCTCAAGTAATTCTCCTCGGTAGATGATATTCTACTGAGGCTGGCGATTTCTTCAGCCCTTGGGGTGGTGAGTGCAGAGTTCCTTTTTCTCACCATCTTTAGCCTTCTGGGTATTCCTCATGCTTCCCCCTCTCTCAGGAGAATCTCTTGCCTCATCATCCTCTTCTGGTTCCTGATGTATCACTGCCTCTGCCCCGTCTGACATTAGAAAAGTGTTTTATTGTGCTCGAGTGTGGGAAACAGAGTACCGTCTTTGGAATAGTATCCAACAGGAATAATTCTTTGAAACATTTTTCTCTGCATGTCTGTATCTTAGTCAACTTTCAGTTTCCCCCTACTTGAGGAGAGTGGGGCATGTAGATAATCCAAATGTCATCTATATTTGGCTTTTAGAGTATGTTTTCTACTTAGCTGTGGGCTCTGGATAAATCTGCGATTCTGGGAACTGACTTTAAACAAAATCACGAAGCTTTGCAGTGAAGACACGTCTGACTCACAAGTAAGTTGAATGCTTTCCAAGGGCCCATTTTCTTGTTTAGAACTTGCTCAACTCTTTTCTACAATAATGCTGTGCTTGGTTCGATCGGCCACTTTCTCTCAGACCCTGGCAAACTGACCATTCCAATATCCCCTCCTGTTAAGAGGTGGTATTTCAAAAGCCTCTTTGGCTTTCTATTTGTAATTCATGCAAAGTTGAATAAATAATAGGAAACATCATTTCAGTAAGTGGTTGGGGGGGAGACATTATCAAAACAATTAAGTAGAATGTGTTTTTTACCTACTGTCAGTAAGCAAGAAATCAAAATTTCATCATCATCTCCGACTCATGTGGAGTTGAGTTATATTTATGGCCTGAAACAGCTTTTAATGAAGAATGGCCAAAAAATAGAGCAATCAAATTTGCTGACATTAAATAAGAATCAATTACTTCTTCCTCTGAGCCCCCATAGCAAGAATATATTTTTTCAATGTAGCGGTTTTAATCATCTAACCTACAATAGTATAGCATAGTATAGTATAGTATAGTATAGTATAGTACAGTACATGTTTTAAATGGGAGGATGGGCACTGTCTTTATTCATCCTTAAGTTCCTGACACCTGGCTCAAGGTTCCAGGTGATCAGTGTTCATCTGGTATTTGTTAAATGTGGGGTTTCTCTCCTGAGTGTGGGATTAACCCTTGAATCCTTAGGACTCCCTGCTGCTTCTCAGTATCTCACACACCTTTTGTTAGTCACAAGAGAAAAAAGAAAAACAAAAAAGCTTGCATCTTCAACCACCTTCACTTACAGTGCATATACTTTTCACTTAGAAAAGTGCTAAGAAGGCTGGGTACAGTGGCTCGTGCCTGTAATCCCAGCACTTTGGGAGGCTAAGGTGAGTTCAAGAGCAGCCTGGCCAACATAGTAAGACCCTGTCTCTACTAAAAATTACAAAAACGTAGCTGGGCGTGGTGGGGCACACCTGTAATCCCAGCTACTCAGGAGGCTAAGGATGCAGTGAGCTGAGATCACGCCACTGCACTCCAGCCTGGGTGACAGTAAGACTCTGTCTTAAAAAAAAAAAAAAGCAAAGCAAAGAGAAAGTGCTAAGAAAATACTCTAACGTGCATATGAATGAACCGGGGATCTTGTTAAAATGCAGATTTCGATTCAGCAGTTCTGAGAAGAGGCTAAGATTCTTCATTTGTAATAAGAGCCCTTGAGATGTCTAGACCACACTTTGAGTATCAAGAACTTCAAGTTGACTTGTGTATGTTGTTGATTGACTGAGTGTTTAAGCAGGGAGGAAAGACATGGTCTAGCTTTCCAGTGAGTATGTCATTTAATATTTCTTACACACAGAGAAAGGGTGAGGAAGGGTTAACAGGGGCCCGTGTGAATGATGTTCAGCAAGTGAGAAAGGAAACTATTGCAGCTGGCTGGATCTTGCTTTATGTGCTATGCCCTAGCTCAGCAAACTGATCTGGAGTAGGGGTAGGGTGGGCAGGGTCAACTGCTAAAACACAGTTTACTGTGGGGGTGAGACAGCAGCTGTTTAACATCTCCCCCAACACCACATCCCCTCTGAGGACTAGAAGCATAAGAATGTATTGTATCCAAAAGAAATGGTCAGGAATGGTGGTTTAGACCTGCCTGTCTCAAATCAATTGCCTAGTTGAGAAGTTACCCAAGACATTAGTACTAGTGATTGTGTTACTTTTCTTCTGCAAAGATGTGTTTATCTGTCTCATTTGTCACTATTTACGTACATACATTTTCTGGTCTTCAGTTTTCTAGAATTTTCTTAGAAATCTGTGTGTGTGTGTGTGTGTGTGTGTGTGTGTGTGTGTGCGCGCGCGCGTGCGCGCGCACTCCTCTGGGGCTCTGTGTCTGTGTGTCATTTGAAAGAAAATTTAAAGCTCTTTTTGAAATCTTTTTTATTTTATTTTTATTTTTTGAGATGGAGTCTTGCTCTGTCTCCCAGGCTGGAGTGCAGTGGCTCGATCTCGGCTCGTTGCAACCTCTGACTCCCAGATTCAAGTGATTCTCCAGCCTCTATCTCCCTAGCAGCCGGGATTACAGGCACCTGCCACCACTCCCAGCTAATTTTTGTCTTTTTTGTGGAGATGGGGTTTCACTGTGTTGGCCAGGCTGGTCTTGAACTCCTGACCTCAAGTGATCCACCCACTCCAACCTCCTAAAGCGCTAGGATTATAGGTGTGAGCTACCACATCCGGCATTAAAATCTTTTTTTGGATAGCCTTTTGCATGTCAGGTTTCTTGAAGTATCTCTTGTTTGCTTCTCTGTCAAAGATTGTAACAGGCAGCAGGCCCCATTATGGGAGAAAGTGGTAGCAAATGGATCTGTCTTGCATAGCAGGTGTCATCTTCATCATCTCTTTATGGTAATCAAATTGGTTGAAGATATGTGGAAATCCAACTAGATACACCTTGAAAAATATCACCTGCCAGCGCAGTGGCTCACACTTATAATTCCAGCACATTGGGAAGGCTGAGGTGAGAAGATTGCTTGAGACCAGGAGTTCAAGACCAGCCTGGGCAATGTAGCAAGGTATGGTGACATGCACCTGTAGTCCTTGCCTCATGGAAGACTGAGTCAGGAGGATTGCTTGAGCCTAGCCGTTCCAGTGAGCTAATTAGCCAGGCATGGTGGTGGGCAGCTGCAATCCCAGCTACTCTGGAGGCTAAGGCAAGAGAATCACTTGAACTCAGGAGGCGGAAGTTGCAGTGAGCCGAGACCACACCATGGCACTCCAGCCTGGGCAACAGAATAAGATGCTGTATCAAAAAAATAATTTTTTAAAAAAAATTTAAAAGGGCTATAGTGAGCTATGTTTGTGCCGCTGCATTCCAGCTTGGGTAACAGAGCAGGACTCTGTTACTTTAAAAAAAAAAAGTATTTTTTCTAAAACAGTTGTGATTGCCATTTGATGACTGCATACTGTAACTACTCAATTTAGCCTTCCTTTCATCTGAAATAGTGTCCTTTGCTGCATCTGCATTTGAGCTGCCCCCAAAGCTCAACTAAATTAATTCCTCCAAAAGTAAAGGAGATAAAATCAGTTAATCTGAGGGAAGCCTGACCAAGGCATTCATGTATCAAAAATATATGGAATACTCACTGCACACGTGACACTAGAAATCCTACAGCTTCCCTACAAAGTGGCTGTGGTTTTCATTTCGATGATAGGAAACTGAGGCCCAGAGAGTCAAAGAACATGGGGCACTAGGTGTTATTTGAGGCAGTTTTTTCAAAAAAGTCACAAAGATACATCACTCAGAGCCTCTCCCTCACACCCTGCAGATAGAGCTCTGCATCTTGGCATCTGTAAGTTGTTTCCTTTGGGCTTTAAAAAAAATCTTTCTGAATTGTGGAATGAGATAACTTCAGTTAAAATATCCTTTTTAAAAAGTCATGACCAATAATAAAAATGACGAAGGTCCTATCATATATTTCATATCTTTAAGAATTTCATTTTGCTCTAATGGATCTTATTAGACTAAATGATTTCTAAGTTCTTCTCTGGGACTTCAATTTTGTGTTTCGAGTTTCTTATCCATCTGAAAGCCATGTATTTGGGTTAAACCTATGAACTCTTTATTAGCAATAGGTGTCTTCGTAGAATTTCTAGTAGTTTGGAAGGAGTTGAATGTAGTAGAATCACAGCACGCATTTCAGCCGCTTTGTTAGCATTCTCGCTAAGGGGAGTTTATTGTTCCAGTTTTAGTCATTATAATACAGCCCTGTTTAATATTGCATGATCTGTGGGTTGCCATAAACTTGGTACAAATTGGAGTGCTGATATAACATGAAATGAGGCGCCTTGTCTGAATGTTGCTTTTGTTTTGCATTTAACAAATTAGTATGTTGACATTTGTCACTGATGGATTTCATTATTTGCTGAAAGGGTTTTAGGGGGTTTGACAGCATGAATGGTTTGTCTTACAGACTTTTGAGAATTGATAAAAGCATCTTTGTTCTTTGTACAAAAGCACAACAGATATTGTATTGATGGACACACAAAAAGGGATGGCTGTGTAGCTGCAACATAAAATAAACCAAGAAAATAATTTTCGAGTTGCTACTTACTCTTTTATGTGATTTCTTCTTCTCATCCTTTTTTTCCTGATTAAAGAATGAGTTTCATTCAATTAAAGAATGAGTTTCGTTCATCTCAATAACAAGCTCAAGAGCAATCAGTAATCTTTCAGTAAAGTTAAAATATTGGCTTCTTTATGCTCTACTTACATATTGTTTAAGGCAGATTATTTTAAAACATTATAAACACAGTTATGGTTGGGATTGCATTAAATAACTGTTCCAAATCCTCAGATAACAGAGGGTGAGATGGGGGAGCAAGAAACTAAGAGTTGCATAAAATAAGAAAAAAGATGAAAATTTTAATTTCAAATTCTAGTTTTATCAAAATGTAAATATACATGTTCTTTGATTCTGTAGTTACATTTAGAGAAATAGCCTCAGCATTCAAATGTACCTTCCTGTACATGCCATTGAGCCCTTTTTGGAAGTTGCTCACCTCACATGTTTGCCCTGGTCTTGTTAAAACCTGTTATAAAATATACTCTGGAAAACACACACACTCACGCTCACATTCACAGAGGACTTCCAATAAAGCCTTTCTGGAAAATGACAAACAATGAAATCTATCAATGATCAGATGATAACACCCTTAACTAACAACTGCCAACACTCAGACTAAAGCAGTCAGACACTGTGAGGAACCATCCATCATCCCTGTCATTTCTCCAGGGAGTGCAGAAGGGGCTGGGGGGGAGGGGGCTGGGGGCCCTCCGGTGGACAGAAGCAACAGCAGATCATGCAGCAGAATGCAGACGTGACCTCAAGTTTCTACTGTGGAAATGTGAGAACCAAGACAGGGAAAGAAATGAATAGCTAAATAAAGAATAAAAAAAAATAGAATTTTGTTTATCGGCTGGGCCCGGTAGCTCATGCCTATAATCCCAACACTTTGGGAGGCTGAGGTGGGAGGATCACTTAAGCCCAGGAGTTCAAGACCAGGCTGGACAACATAGTGAGACCCTGTCTCTGGCCGGGCACAGTAGCTTACACCTGTAATTCCAGCACTTTGGGAGGCTAAGGCTGGTGGATCACTGGAGCCCAGGAGACTGACACCAGCCTGGGCAACATGGTGAGACTGTCTCTACAAAAAAAGGGAAAATTAACTGGGTGTGGTGATGCACGTCAGTAGTCCCAGCTACTCGGGGCTGAGGTGGGAGGATTATCTGAGCCAAGGAGGTCAAGGCAGCAGTGAGACACTGCACTACAGCCTGTGTGACAGAGCAAGACCCTGTTTCAAAAAAATAATAAGAGAGAGACCCTCTCTATATAAAGATTTTAATAAAATTAGCCAGGTGTGGTGGCAAGCACCTATAGTCCCAGCTACCCAGGAGGCTGAGGGAGGAGGATTGCTTGAACCCAGGAGTTCGAGGTCACAGTGAACTATGATCGCACCCCTGCACTCCAATCTAGGTAACTGAGTGAGACCCTGTCTTTAAAAACTTAAAAAATATTTTTGTTAGGCTGGGTGTGGTGGCTCACGCCTGTAATCCTAGCACTTTGGGAGGCCAAGGCGGGCGGATCATGAGGTCAAGAGATCGAGACCATGGTGAAACCCCGTCTCTACTAAAAAATACAAAAATTAGCTGGGTGTGCTGGCGCGCGCACCTGTGGTCCCAGCGGCTCAGGAGGCTGAGGCAGGAGAATTGCTTGAACCTGGGAGGCGGAGGTTGCAGTGAGCCGAGATCGTGCCACTGCACTCCAGCCTGGCGCCGGTGACAGAGCAAGACTCTGTCTCAAATTTAAAAAAAAAAAATTTTTTTTTTGTTTATTGAATGTCTCGTCCTGCTACACTGTGACCTTCCTAAGGACCCCAGTCCACATCAGTTTGGTTTGCTAATATATTCCAAACCCCTAGCATAGAGCATGGCAACGTAGGCTCTCAGTTAATATTTGCTGAATCAGGGAATGGTACAGTAGCATTGTCCACTTTCTTTTTCTTTCTTTCTTTCTTTTTTTTTTTTTTTTTTTTTTTTTTTTTTTTTTTTTTTTTTTTTGAGACAGAGTTTTGCTCTTGTCTTCCAGGCTGGAGTGCAATGTTGCCCTCTCAGCTCATGGCAACCTCCTGGGTTCAAGCAATTTTCCTGCCTCAGCCTCCCGAGTAGCTGGGATTACAGGTGTGCGCCACCAAGCCCAGCTAATTTTCTATTTTTAGTAGAGACAAGGTTTCTCCATGTTAGTCAGGCTGGTCTCGAACTTCCGACCTCAGGTGATCTGCTGGCCCTGGCCTCAGCCTCCCAAAGTGCTGGGAGTACAGGTGTGAGCCACTGCGCCTGGCCAGCACTGTCCCCTTTCTGTGTCCTGTTCGCCCAACCTAGTCTTGGACTTAGGTGTGTATTCCCTAAATGAAATCACCTGGTGAACCACAGACACGGCTGTTCCCCCCATGTGTTCCTCCAGCTGATATTAGAAAGGGGAGCTGGGCTTGAGTTTTTGGCTCTGCTGCAGCACCGGCTTGCTATTCCAGGTCGGTCTTTTCCTCTTTCTGAGCCTTTGTTTCTCACCTGAAGGGAACAAAAGGCCACAACCTTCACAAAGTTATTGAGATTCAACTAAAAAGAGAGAAAAGATGGATAGGAAGGGCCTTTAGAAATAAGGTTATTACTAATTTCCCAAGGAAAGCACAGCCTTATGAGTGACATCACCATATTTTAAAATCAGACACGTTGGTTTCCTGCAGACACGGGGAAGACCCACACCTGCAGGCTTGTGTGGAGCATGTGAACAGCCCTGCTCTGGGATTTCTGCACACTGCTTCTCAGGCTTCTCTGCCGAGGAGGAAGCTGAAGAACTGAGAGACCCAGAGGCTGGTCTCCAGATCAAGTGCAGCTGCTGTGTTTCAAGGAGAGCTGTCTTCTGTATGTAGACAGTGTTGGCCTCAGAGACCAGCCAGGAGAAGGCTGGCTGGGTGGGCACAGAGTCAAGCAGCAGGGGACAGAGTCATACATCAGGTTGTTTTCTGTGGGAAAAGGTGTCAGGAGGAAAGGCCTGCCTGGTTTTGTGCCCCTTTACACACATACATGTGTGCACACACACATGCACACCCTCCCCCACACCAGCCTCCCCGGAGCCTCCTCCTTAGCAACACCTCCAGCCTCAGGGTATCAGCAGTAGAGCCCAGTTCTCCTTCCAGGCATCTGGGAGCCTCCCTTGGAGCAGCCCCTCTTCAGACTAAAATTTGAGGCATGACCCTCTCAACAGCTGACCAAGGTGCAGGCAGCTAGCTGGCTTTGGGAAGGCAGCATGGCCTACAGGGTGGGCTGCCTGGCAAATCCAAGGGCAAGATTAGTCCCCAGTCTGCCCTGGGCCTGTTGCCTCATTTGCTCTTCGGAGGTGGAGGTTACATTAAGTGCCCTTCAAATTCCTTTCCAGCTCTATTCTTTGAACTCCTGATTTCTTCCTTTCCAACTTATGGAAATTATTTTCCCCACTTTTCCTGAGAGGGGAAGTGTAAGACACCAGGCTGTCTCTGACAGCTGCCAAAGTGGCTGTTTTTTAATGGAAAGTCAGCTTCCTTCTCGGGTTGCTTAACGGAGCAGAAGCTTCTTGAGAACAGAGAAGCCTAATGTTTCCCTCTGTTTTTTTGACGTCATTTGCCTGTGGGTGGGTTCCCATCCACTGCCACCTCTCTAACCACACTAAATTTTATTGCACGGATTTTAAAAACACACCTTGGTGTGGCAGGCCACCGAAAGAAGCAATTTAGCCCAGGAGCCCTGCTGTTAAGCTGTGGCAGAGAGAGCTTTGGTCCAGTCTCTGACTGTGCCAGGATCCCATCCCAGAGAGTAAATTCTCCATCCTCCTCCTCTTGGCCCCTCACCAATAAAAGCAGAATGTTCACTTTACACTATCTCATGGGAGATTTGAAAAATCAATTCAAGAAACTGACTTGAAAGCATTTATCCATCTAAGAGAGAGTATAAGAGTTAGGGAAGGGAAAGAGGAGCTAACATTTGTGAGATGTTTGCTGTGTGCCAGGTACTGGGCTGGCTGCTTGATTTTCATTTTTTCATTTAACTCTGCTTTGTAATCATCATACACAAAACCATCAAATGGTTTAGGTCTCTGAGAACCTAAAGCTTATCAAGAAGACAGTGGCCATGCAGATGTAGAGGGAGGAAGTCAGACCTCCCATAAGACCCCAGGAAGCTAAGTATCTGTGGCATACTTGACACCATCCATGCAAAGTTTAAAAATCTAATTATGTCCATTTGCAATGTGCAAATATGGGGCATTGGAAATATATTCACCTATACAAATATGTTGGTGCTTTTGAATGTCAGAGAGTTCAGCTGAGTGACTGCAAACCTCGTCACTGATAAATAACAGACATGTTCATCTTACTCCAATATTGTCCTTTCTACCTTAAAAATAACTTTGTTGTTCCTCCTAGTATGGTTTGAGGTGATTAGTCTTAAAATGTGTCGTAGGTGGTAAATTCAGGAGAACTGAACTCGGCCTCCAAAATAAACAATGTTCCCCATGACATTTTGGAATAAAAACACACACTTGCTTTGGTCTTGCCTGCTTTGAGGCTTCGTAACGTGAGCAGCGTTCACAGTGAGGCCGTGAATGGAAATCACGCCACACAAAAGCTGTGACTCAGGTCTGTTCTCAGAAGGGGTGAGGTGATGGCTATTAATGTTTTATTTCATACACTGTAGTGTTTGCAGAAGAAAACACGCTGTAGTTAAGGTTACGCACGTTGAGCGCCAGCACAACCCAGTTTTTCTTTCTGCCAAGTTCTTTTCACACAGATGTGTTCAACCCAAAGGTGAATTTTTGGAGCCTTAAAAAAAAAAAAAATTAAAGAATGAATCAGAAAATTTGAAAACAACTAGGCAAACCTTTACAGTTATACAACAGTAAAACAAGATGACAGCTTTATACTTAGAAAATATTATTGTGGTTTTTTTTCCTTGTTTGTTATTTTCCTTTCATATGAAACTGGTCAACAACCAACCACTGAAACCAAAAGAGCGCTTTGGCTGAGACGTAAGGGTAGCCATTTGTCAGCAGAAGTAAAGGCCAAGTGTTCCCAGAGACAGGGTGTCGCGGTCAACTGCTGTGACATCCATCTCAGAAGGCTTCATGAATGTAACCACACAGGATGGCACATGCTGATGTCGGCCGTAGGTCGCCACCAGCCTCTAGCTTGGGGTGAGTCACTGGTTTCAGGCAAGGGGTGTCTGTTGGTTCTGAGGTGACCGGGCCTTTGTACAGAGTTTTGAAGAAAATACCTTGCAGACTTAGGGCCGACTGAGTTCGCCATGGCACACAGCAGCTCCCACCGCATGGGATGAAGGCTGCAGCTCGCCAGGTCTTGTTTTCTCATCTGAGAGTGAGAGCAGGGGGAGCCTCAAAGAGCCCTTCTGGGTTGAGTGTCTGGGGATTCCAGAACCAGCCCCACCCTTTCCCAAGCTTCAGCGCTATCTCATCCATCCTCTCCAGACTGTCTCCCCCATCTCGGTTGCAGCAGGATTGCTGTGAGCCAGAGCTGCAAAGGCCTTTGAATTGCAGGTCCCTGCCCAGATGGACGCTTCATCCCCTGAACTAGTTTTCTACTGGGTAGCCCTCTGGACATTCTCACCTTTCTTCTGCACCTCTAGTCCTGCATCAGAAGCAGCCAGTTCTCCTTCCCAGAGCCCTACCCGGCAGCTTGCGAACCGGCTAGTCCATGCCTCTTTACCTGTGGCGAGTGGCTCTGAAGCAGGGTACTCTCTTACCTGGGCCCCGCACTCTGGCGCAGAAGCGTCCGGCACCTGTGGCAGTCTGTAGCTGAAACCCTGCTACCTGGTTAGGATGCCAGCTTCCTTGCCCTCTGGCTTCCAGGCAAGGGCTGGATCTTAGGCAGCCTTGCAGCACGCAGCATATCCACTGCGGATCTTCCTGGGCTCCCTCAAGGGTCAGACCTGTTACTACCCCAGTCTCCCTGCTGTGGGCATGCCTCCGCCTTTGCTGTTGACTTGAGGATGTGCTTCCAACCTAACGCACCTGGCTTCACACTGCGTACGCAAAGGACAGAGGGCCCACCCGTCTAGGGGCCAGCTCTTTCGGAGGACAGCAGAGTGTCTTGTGCCCTGGGGCCATCCTCTGCACTTTTGTATGATGAGATGCAGCACTGTTTCTAATTCTCTGTTGCTTGAGAAGTAATGACATTTCCCTATATCTTATGGCAGTTCCTAACACGTCTGTAGAGGTGTTAGGGAGGGGCAATCTATTGGGATGAGTCTTATGAAATTGCCCATTTTGTGAAGTTGGAAAGGGTGACATATTACATTTTATATAGCTCAACCTAAAACTCAAGAAGGTGGAAGAATGTCTGGGCCTCCCTGTGATGTTATGTTTACCTGGTAAGCATGCCAGGGTTTTGCATGGAGTATGTGGTACAGTATCCGTGTCTATGGCAAAGAGTATTATTGTAGATACTATTATCATTACTAAAGGTATTATCACTACTGCTACTTGAGCTCACTTTAGAAACGATTGATAGGGATAGAGGGAAGGCTGTCCCCTGGAAGACCCCGGTGCGTTGGCCCTGGCCCCTGGTCTTTCCCTTTGGAACTAGAGGTTTAAAATGAGCTCTCTTCTACCTCCATTCTTGTCTTCCCTGCTGTGAAACAGAACACCTCTGGCCAGTGGGCTTCCTTTCGTAGGTAAGAGATGTTGGGTGATCAATGGCCTCAGACAACGTAGCTGTCATAGTTTCATTTTCAAAATGTCATGGCGATAAAAAAAGCCATTTGCTAATAAAAAGGGTGGGATTCATTGCCCAGTAGCATTCACATCCACGCTGTCACTGTCTAACCGACATTTCTCAGAGTAGCCACTGGCTTGGTGTCGTAGCTGAATGATGTCACTTCAAGCATCACGTAATTTTCCAGCTGGCTAGGATGGAAAAGGGGTTTATTATTGTGGCATGTTTTTCACAGCGTCTAAAGAAAATGAAGCAGACAGGGATATATGGCAGGATCGGTTCTGTTTTTACAGGTGTGTCTGAAGGATACAAGGAGCCTTTCACTTGCAATAGAAATGTGACTGTATGGCAAAAGCAAAATTTTTAAAAAAACTTTTCTCAAGAGATTTAAAATATATATGTATAATTAGTGTTGGAAATGGGCCTCGGGTACATCAAACTCAAAGGGCTAGGAGGTAGGCTGCCCAGTCCCTTGTCTCAGTTCTGTTCCTACTGACAGAGCTCTGTCTTCGTCTTTGCCTCTGTTTCTCGATGAAAATGACGGAGCTCCCAGGGTGCTTGCTGGTTTTTAACTTTTCATTGCAGTGTAATACAGAAAAGTACACATCTTAGCATACAGCTTGTTGGATGCAAACTGTACACATCCCTGTCACTAGCACCCTGACCAGGAAACACACATGACCAGCACCCCAGAAAACCCCTATACCCCCCCGACACACACACACAAGGACCTCTGTCTTGACTTCCAGCAGCATAGCTTTCAGCCTAGTGAGACCTGTGTCCGACTTCTGACCTGATGAACTGTAAAATAATAAATTTGTGTTGTGTTAGGCCACTTTGCTTGTGGTAATTTGTTACAGCTGTCCTAGGAAACCAGTGTACTGATGCTGCTTGCAAGAGGGAGAGCCAGGAGTTGACCCCCGCCCTGTCCCCAAAGACCGAGTCCTTAAAAACCACCAGAATAGATAGTGCTGCCATTAGCTTTGTTAGGTGTTTGGTCATTGGTGAGGGTATGAAGGTAAACTGAATGTGCAGGTGCCAGCTAGTGTGTGGTTAAGTTGGGACCTAGGTAGCCAGTGTCATTGAGGTACTCTGACTTGCCCAGCCCCTGGCCCCGTGTTTGGAATGCCTCCTCCTTGGGAAGATGGATTGTGATATGTTGCTAATACTTCGGTGTGAGTTGAGTGCGTTATCTTTTCCTAAAGTATTTGCATTATAAAAGATGACCCAAGTGATGACTTTCTACTATTGATGAGAAAGAGGGCTACACTAGGGTGCCATGGCTGTCCACGTGAGGCCCAATTCCTTGTCCATCCTCCGCTGGAGAGTCAGAAAACACCAAAAAGCATCTTTCCCATGCTCCCTTACAGCTAGCAGAATAAAGAGTGGGAATCTCAACTCTGGGCTCCCTGCAAAAAGGTGCTTTTCTCATGCTGGTACAGTGCATTTCTTCCATGTTAAATATGAACATGGTGCTTGGAGGAGGTGTAGTGGTCAACCTGTGGGCACAAGGGGCAAGCACAAGGAAAGAAATGCCCAAGGGAAGGATGGAGAGTGGGAGCATAGCAAGTCCTCCAGCTTCCACTGCACTGCCAGTCACTCTGCCAGTCCCAGCAAGGTCTTGTTACTCCAGAGGTATTGTTCCAAGAAAGGAAAAACCTCTCCAGTGTGTGCCAGTCTTCATTGTATTTTCTGTTACTTGCAGCTGAATACATTCCAAACAGACCCAGGTGCCTTTCAGCTCACAAAGAAAGGTAACCACCTAGGAGTGGGGGGCATGGGCAGGCAGAATTCTTTAGAAGGAAAGGAATTCCTGGGATCCTTGTCTGCATTTTCACTACGATGAACACATGCAAGGAATGATAAGTCGAGGGAACCTTACGGAGAAATAGGGTTGAGCTATAGATATCCAATAAACCTGATGCATTCCATTTGGAGAGAAGAAATAGAGGGCCCATAATTTTAAATGAAAAGGTTACTTAATTAGGAGACTTTGGAGAGCCTTTTATTTGTTTATTTTTGTTTCTGGTGAGGTTTACTACCTCTCAGAGGGACATGCTGTTAAGTTGAATACCTCTGAGAATGACCATCTGTCACATACTTTCCAGGACCACCCTGGGAAATACGAGGCGTATTGTCTCCTTATCTCAACAAGCATGCCGTGTTTGTCTATCCACAGAGTCATAATTTGAGATTAGGAAATATGCTATTCTTAAAAGCTCAATTATTTATGAATCCCAATAGCCAGGTGATGTCTTATACTTAGTGGCATTTATTGATGCAGATGAGTACTTTGAAAAATTTAGAGTCATTTACTTTGTAAGCTACCAGTAAGAAGGTCTCTGACTGGATAAAGATAACTCAGCCATGTTGTCTTTAACAAAGGTGGTGATATACATTGTGGCAGCTGAATGCCTCCTTACAGCCAAGGGAGAACAATCATCGAATTCATTCATTTAATTCATGGATTTTCCTTCTATTTACACTTTAAACAAACATGCCAGTTGTTTGCTTAGTTAACAAGCCCTGCCTTCATTATAAGCCATTAGTGGCTAGTAATAATTGAAACTGTGTTTGGATTTCAAAAATACAATAAACCCAATTAATTTCACTGTTAGTAATATGGAATTTGTCTGATTGACTTGAGCTAGGCAGAAGTTTGTGTCTTTGCCCTATGCATGAAAGCCTTGGTAAATCATTTTACAGCCATGGATAGGAATTTTTCATAAGAAAAACTAAAAAAAAATGGGTTAAATCTTAATGCTTGTAAGGGGCCAGACAGCAAATATAAATTAGTGAATGGGTTGGATAGAGCGTCCTTTAAGAAACACGTGGTCTACTTTTGATGGAGACATATCAGAAATATTTCGGCCAGTTGCAGTGGCTCATGCTTGTAATCCCAGCACTCTGGGAGGCTGGGGTGGGCAGATCACGAGACCAGTAGATTGAGACCATCCTGGCCAACATGGTGAAACCCTGTCTCTACTAAAATACAAAAAATTATCTGGGCATGTTGGCTGGCACCTGTAGTCCCACCTACTCAGGAGGCTGAGACAGGAGAATCGCTTGGACCGGGAGGTGGAGGTTGCAGTGAGCCAAGATAGCGTGCCACTGCACTCCAGCCCGGATGACAGAGCAAGACTCCATCTCAAAAAAAACCAGAANAAAAAAAAAAAAAAAAAAAAAAAAGGAATATTTCATTTTTTTATCTTGCTATAAGAAGGGAAGAAACCACACACATGATTACAAATTACAAGTAGGCTCAGCCAATGGCAGGGAGAGAGGAGGGAGAAGTTGGGACCACAGCAAACTGGAGAGCCCAAGCGCTGCCTGAAATGACCAGCTCCGATTCAGCTGCAGTCACTATATGAGAATGTGGGCCTGTGATGAGGGACACCCAAGCAGATTTTGCCTGCTTCTCAGATTCCACCAGGGTGAATCCTAACAGGGACCTGATAAATTCCTATCTTTGAAATGCTCTCTAATGCTTAGTATTGTTCTTAGAAAATTATAAAATATTGCCATTTGGTATTAGACGTGTGTGTGTGTGTGTGTGTGTGTGTGTGTGTGTGTACAGAATAAATATGTGTCCACTTCTAAAAAAGACTGTGGGCCTAGTGTGGCCAAATCTTTCAAATTTTTAATATAATTTGAAAATCTGGACTTTGGATAAAATATTCCCATTTATAAATGTTGGCAATAAGTTTTTGCTTTTTAAGCTGATGCTATGAAGTCAACACAGTGTTGATCAGCAGCTCTCAGAGTGTGGTCTCTGGACCAGCCATGTTAGCATTACCTGGGAACGTAACAGAAATACAGGTTCCCAGGCCCCACCCAGACCTACTGAAACAAACTGTCTTGGGGTGAGGCCCAGAGATCTGTTTTAACAAGCCTTTCTGGTAGGGCTGCCAGCTTTTAGCAAATATTTCATGGAACATACACAAAAACTTTTTCGTTGTCTGAAATTCAAATTTGACTGCCTGAGCTATTTCCTTATCTAGCAAGCCCTGCCTCCAGGTGCTTCTGATACACGCTGGTGTTGATCAAGCAAAACATGTATATGAGCCAGGCTGCTTGTGTTTGAATCAGCTTTGACACATAATAACTCTGGGATTTTAGGCAAGTGACATAATTTCTGTGTGGCTTGGTTTACTTACATGTAAAATAGGCATGATAATAATTTCTTCCTCTGGGGATGGTTGCTGGAATTGAATGAGTTAGCAAACATAAAGTACTTAGAACTTTGCCTGGGAGAAAAAAAACAATGTATGTGTTTAGTATCATCATTATTTTATTTTTCTTTCCAGCTGTCAGGGAATAGGAGAACTCATCTTCTTTCAATTCTTTTTTCCTGGATCTAGCTTTGATTTAGCAGAATTGATTCTAATGTGGTGTTCCCCAAGGCCACTCTGTTGCTTGTTCCTACCCAGAGGTACCCTTGCTTCGAAATGTAGTTGACAGTGTGGCCGTCTGGCGGGGAACTCACACTTGCCTCCCCTACGGAGGTCCTGCTGCCTGAACTCTGTCGGCTGGCAGTGCCTCTGTTGGGCTCAGACCTCTTGTTGTACAGACCAGCCTTGCTACTTCGTGTCTGCTTTCACCAGCCCAGCCAACAGCTTCCTGACCCTGTCTTAGATTTTCGGATTCACAGAGGGCCTGACTAGGGCTTGCATTCTGGCTGTCAGTTGGGGAAACAGCGAATGCCTTCCTCACCAGTTAAATTCTGAGTACACTTTGGGAAATCCCCACAACTTTTCCAGACAAGGAACGTGGGACGATTTGAGTTGTAGACCCAAAGAGTTATTTCAAAGGAAAGCAGTCTCCGAACTGTCCTTGCCGAGTGGCTGCAAGCTGCCCCAACATGTCCCTCCGTGAAGCAGCCCACCAGGCCTCCACACCGCCACACATGACAGACTTGTGCGCGCCATGAAAACCACCAGGATGAGCTATTATGGCTCTCAGTGGTGCCATTATATTGCTGTTCTGGGAAAGGAGCAAAACACATTATTTTATTAAATAAAGATTTTCCCTGTATCACAGTGGAGGCTAATTTTATTAGCTCTTTTTATGGGAACAAACATCATCGCCCTGATTTGGGAGGATGGGGAGGTAAGGGAGTGGAATCACATTTTGTCATCTGCACGCTCCGGTGAGGCTGCCAACATGTTTTAATTGGTTACTCACTTTAATACTTACTTACTAGAAGAGTTCCCCAGATCCTGCAGAAAATACACAGCTTTCATTTCATAAGCAGTTGATAGATGATTCAAAGACATGTTCAGTTACAACAAATATTTGTTCATATAGTGTGGGTATGGGTGTGTCCCTGATAACCAAAATGTATAGTCTCCAAAATGTATAACTTAATGTATAGATAGAATCTTCAGTAACTTCAAAAGCAACTTTTTTGCTCTCATCTATGAGATTTCAGAATGTTTAAGGCAGAACATATACTATCAGATTCAGAGAGGGAAAGGAGTCCAAATCTAGTTGACAAACTCAATAAAATACTGTTTCTGCCCCTGATTCTTTAGCTTTAAAGCCCGAGAGTTTCACATGCAGCTTTTTGGATGACCATAACCACCAGAACCAGCCCCCGCCCCCAACCCCAGGCTGAGGCAGAGCAGCCGAGGCAGGCTCGTGAGAGTCAGGCCGCAGTGCCGCCCTGTTCTGTGTGCAGGACCGAGGTCTCCACAGCGTTCTCTTGGGATGTGTCTCCGGGGGTCAGAAGCGATGTGTCCACTGCTCCAATGGTCGGTAGCTGAGCCCGCTGTATGGTCTGCAGAGCTGCCACTGAGCCAGAGGTGGTCTCTGTGTTTCTAGAGTCAACATGGTCTTCATGTTTTGCTGTTGCTGTGCTGTTGTTTTTTCCACTAGCAATAGGCCACAGCTAACGCTGAACAATGAATGCCTTCCTCACCAATTGAATTCTAAGTACACTTGAATAAATTCAGTGGTGAAGCTGGCCACAATGTTTTGTGTCCCCGCCTCCGCTTTCGCCCTCATGCCGCTCTCCTCCTTGGTGTCGTCTGTGCTCTGCTTTGGAGCCTTCCCTGCCCGCCATGAGCACCCACCATGAACCCTGAAAGGATCCAGGTATCCATCATTTACATGTCCGTGTGACAGGAAACTGGAAGCCTCCTCTTAAGAGCACTTAGAATTTTTTTTTTTTTTTGAGTCGGAGTTTTGCTCTTGTTACCCAGGCTGGAGTGCAATGGCGCGATCTCAGCTCACCGCAACCTCCGCCTCCCGGGTTCAGGCAATTATCCTGCCTCAGCCTCCTGAGTAGCTGGGATTACAGGCATGCACCACCATACCCAGCTAATTTTTTGTATTTTTAGTAGAGATGGGGTTTCACCATGTTGACCAGGATGGTCTCGATCTCTTGACCTCGTGATCCACCCGCCTCGGCTTCCCAAAGTGCTGGGATTACAGGCGTGAGCCACCACGCCCGGCCAAGAGCACTTAGCATTTAAACCAGATTGTAAAGCCGGAGCTCCTAGCCTTGGCACAGTGTTTGCAAACGTTTGCTTCCCTGACATAGCTGCCCACTCCCTGTAGTGTCACTGCCACGTCCCTAGCCTCAATTTCTCCCTCCTTCATCTCGTTAGCCGCCTCCCCAGCTTGTCTTCTGCATCCTTCCTTTGTTGTCTGTCCTTCCTACTTTCTCTGTTGCCGTTTGTTCCCCGTATTTGCTTCCCTTAGCCTGTCGGCCTCTTCTCTAATGCACTTCCTTCTTCTATTCTTTCCTCATCTTTCTGCTTCCTTCATCTCCATCTTCATTTCCTCCTCTGCTCCCCACCCACTTTCTCTGCTGCTTTCCTTGCCTGCTGCCCTCATCTTTTTAATCTATTTCCCCATCTCATTCTCTACAGCCCTAATTTTGTTATCTTCTTGTCTCCGGTAGCCCTTTGAATTTGTGACTTGCTTTAAACCATGTCTTCTTGAAAAGAATACCAGGCTTTAGCAAAAGCAGGTGAGCGGTTGCAAGGTGGAGACCAGGGAGAGGTGTTGCCCTCCTGGGGACAGACCTAAGCGCCTTTGTAAGGGCTTTTCTAACGCATGCCCCTGTGGCCCACTGGGGACTCCCAGTGTAGGGCACAGTTATGAGGAACTAGGCACTGCTCTTCAGGAGCATCAGCAATGGAATAGTAATGCCCCCCTTTGGCCTCTGTACCCTTCTTTTCCTGACTTTCTCTCACCAGGAAGAGGCCTGCTCACTGTGGGCCAGTCCTGGCTGTGATGTAGATTGAGGAAACAGAAGTCTCAGCACGTGGCTGATAGTGTCCTGTTGGTGCCTCCTGAAGACAGAACTCCTGGGAGAGTAATGATCACTAAGCTCGTGGGCTTGAGCTGGCACAGAGGAACTGGAGCCCAGAAGCCACGGGTCTAAACCCAGTGACCCCGGGCAGAGTGGGCAGAGTGGGGCAGGGTGAGGCTTTAGAGTCAAGGCTGTGTGAGCTCCAGTCCTGGCTCCATTGCTTCCCAGCTGTGTGACCTTGGGCTGGTCAGTCTGCCTCTCTGTACCCTACTTTCTTCATGTGTAAAATGAGATAATAAAATCTAATAATAACTTCCCGAGGTTGTGGCGTAGAGCGATGAGATGGCATGCGTAAAATACAGTGCCTGGCACGTGGCAAGCACTCAGCAGCGAGTCTTTAGAAGGAGGAGATACAAGAATTCTTCCAGGTACAAGAATCACGAATGTGGCCCTGGGGCTTTCCACAGTCTCTCTGCCTTAGTCACATTTGAGTCAACATTCATTCAGGCAAACGAATGGATGTTTTATCATCTACTTTTTTTCAGAATTTTTTTTTTAAGACGGAGTTTCGCTCCTGTTACCCAGGCTGGAATGCAATGGTGCGATCTCGGCTCACCACAACCTCCGCCTCCTGGGTTCAAGCAATTCTCCTGCCTCAGCCTCCCGAGTAGCTGGGACTACAGGCATGCACCACCATGCCCAGCTAATTCTTGTATTTTTAGTAGAGACTGGGTTTCACCATGTTGACCAGGATGGTCTCGATCTCTTGACCTCGTGATCCAGCCGCCTCAGCCTCCCAAGGTGCTGGGATTATAGGCGTGAGCCACCGCGCCTGGCCCACAGAATACTTAAGAAAATGCTTCTACTAACATTAGGTTTTTCTTTCAAACCCAGATCCCCATACACATTGATCAGATGTAGCAAGTTTTTGGAACTGGCTTCCACTTCAGGCGACTGAAGATCCTATATCCCCAAAAGACTATCCCATCATCTCCTCCTGTTTAAATATTACACACTGCAGTCGGGTGGGTGCCAGATGAGAAAAGCAGACGACGTTGAGTCCCTCCCCGGCAGTCGAGGAAGGAGGGTCCCGCCTGGATGTCTGGCCCCCCTCCCCCTTTGCCTTCAGGACTACAGAAGCATCCCCTACATTAGACTGCATTCAGGAGAGGGGGACTAAGGGATTTCATTTAGAAGAAGGGGCAGAGGCTGAGGGTTCGGTCTGTAAATGCATTGGTGAGAGTGTTGACATACATCACTTCACACCTGATGGAGGAAAGAGAAGACAGGCTATGAACCAAAGAGGGGTGTACGACAGTTGTCCTTCCTGAAAGGGATGTCCCCAGGCTACTATGAGTCTATGTTTCAGTTGTCTAGTTTAAATTAGCAAGTAATCAAGTCACACAAGCAGAAGCTGTTGCGCATGATTGTAAGACCCTTAAAACGATCCTGCTGGACCTTAGAGGGAAACAAGCCTGGTTCCCCCCTCCCTGGGCTCTTCCATCATCTCTATCAGGGGATATTGGGCTGCACATACTGTTGAAATTGTGAGAAGCGTGTGAATCTGTGTGAACAGTAAACTTGCAGCCAGATGTGGTGGCTCATACCTGTAATCCCAGCACTGTGGGAGGCCAAAGAGGGCAGGTCACCTGAGGTCGGGAGTTCCAGACCAGCCTGACCAACATGGAGAAACCCATCTCTACTAAAAAATACAAATAAGCTGGGTGTGGTGGTGCATGCCTATAATCCCAGCTACTCGGGAGACTGAGGCAGGAGAATCTCTTGAACCCGGGAGGAGGAGTTTGCGGTGAGCTGAGATTGCACCATTGCACTCCAGCCTGGGCACAAGAGTGAAATTCCGTCTCAAAAAAGAAAAGAAAAGAAAAGTAAACTTGCTCTCTGTGAGGGGAGTTGGGGTCTGCTCCCGTAAAATGGGAGGGTGGCCTGGAGGCTCTTCTTGTCCTTAATCGTAAGCAATTTCCTGTCCTCTGGGTTCTACCCCTGCACCCTGCTGGGACCTGCTGTGGCAGCAGCATCTACTGGGGGCCTCTGAGTGCTGGGTCGCTGCCTCCATAGCAAGATGGGCCATGCTGGTCAGGGCTCCATGGAAAAAGCAGAAATAAATCAAACTCCAGCTCCTACTTAAGATCTGATGAAATTCTCCATTTCCGCTCCAAATTGAATTCCTCCTGAAGGATGGGAGCAGCTCCTGGGAGTAATGGAGACCCTCCTTCCTCCTCTGCTAGAAACATGTTTTAGATTACCAGATGCAGCCTTCTAATCTGGGTGGGTAGGTGCCATTCAGGAGCAGCCTTGAGAAGCTGTTTTCAGACCAGACATGATATTTTTAATCTCGAGGGGCAAGGCAGCAGACATGCAATACGCTTGGCCTCTGCAGGGGGAGGCGGCCCCAGAGGTGGTGGTCTCCTGGGGAAGAATGACAACACGGGGATTATGGCTGCAAGCCACCGCCTGCCTGCCACCTCCTCCTCCTCCACCACTTGGAGCCAAAAAGAATTTATGGTGGGGAATCGAAGCAAGAGGGCTTGTGCTTTTTGAGATTTGAAATATCACTTCCCTACCCATCTCTTATTTGGGAAAAATAATAAACTATGATTTAAAAAAAAAAAAAAAAAAACATGAAAGAAACGTTTTTAGGTTGAAGATATCCTTGAAGTGATTATTTTCCAGTCTCTGTAATGGTGATGAATCGACAGTCTGGCATTTGTAGAGGCAGTTGACACAGACCCTTTCAGGGGAAAAAAAAGAAACAGTTTTCCAGTGCGCCTTGTCAGGGGGAAGACTGATCGCCGGCAGGCTGGCTCAGACCGTGAGGACAGTCCTGAGAGTGGGGGATGAGGTGGAGCTGGGCTGGGCCCGTGGACCCAGGCTGATGTAGGAGCACAGCATTCTGCAGGTCCATCCTGTTTTGAAGGTGGACATGAGGTAGATTATCTGTTGGAAAACAAATCCTTAATATTTTTCCTTGATGTGAGCTAATTCCTTGAAGTGAGCTAAAGAGAATGAACTAGACCTTTCTTCACTCACTGTTGAAGAAAAGCAGTCTAAGAAAAAGATGAGGTTAAAAAAGTCTACTTAACATGAGAAATTCAGACATTTAGGGTCTAAGGGAGGGAAGGAAATTCTCCTTGAAAGAGCATGCTGTTGGTCCTTTTATGTGAGAATTTTGTCAACAGCCTTTGAGAAAGTTTATCAAAACCTTACTCTATGTTTTTGGTTTAGTTTTAAAAAGAAGCCATTTCCTTCATAGGGAAATAGCCCCAAAGTATCCAATAAGTCAAACTCAACCTGCCAGGGCCAGACAGGCCCCGGAGGCTTTCCATTCGGGCGCCGGAGGCATTCCATTCGGTTTCCCAGCAGGAAATCTGCTTTTCAGGGAGAAGGTCATGTTTTCTGCACAGAGTGCCGTCATTTACACGGTTAAGATGCCCTTCTTTCTGAATCACGAGGATGTTCAGGCTCGGCCTCCCTCAGAGGACAGTAGGAAGTACTTTACCCCCGGCTCAGAAGAAAGGATGGAGGAGGGGAAGGGGAAGTATAGGTGGAATTCTGGCAATACTGAGCCCTGTCCCAAACACAGCAAGATGCAATGAGGCCAGGGAGGTGTCTCCAGAACACTGGAGTCTGGGGCAGACGACAAGGACTCCTCAAGCGGAAAAAATGAAAGGGTGGGAGAAAGAAGTGCCACCCCCCACATGGCTGCTATTGTGCATTCCTTCAGGCCCTCACAGGCTTTTCTGTCTGCATAAATGGGCCCCCGGCGAGGCTTCCACACTGGGACAGACAGCAGGCAGGTCCCCAGACACTGGAGGCTTTTTCTTCATGAATAGTCTCGGCGATTTCGCAGCCATTTGCTTGTGGAAGTGTCCTGGCCGGAGTCCGCCCTCCAGTCTCTGTAAGGACCGGCACGTCTGTCTCTCTGGCTGCAGACCCTGCCCATGCAAGCTTGTCCTCGAGCCTGTTTATAAGGCCTGAAGTTCCTTCTGTTTTGTTTTAGCCCAAAGGGTGAACGGCTGCCAGCAGTATGTCTGGAATGTTATTTACTTGGTACATTTCTGTGGCTTTTCTTTGTAGCATTGCGCATGCCAGAGCCATTTACTTGAAAATGCCAGGTTGCACGGCTTGTCTTCACGGGGTGACTTTCTCAGTTAGGGGAGTTTGGTTCCTGTGTCTTTGGTACCTTCCTTCCTTGTCCTTTTTTCCCCCCCTGAGTTAGTGCTCTGAACAATACCGTTGGTGCCTGTTGCATTGCACCACTTTGTCCTGAGTGCCCCAACTCCACTTGTAATTTCTGGGGTTTCTAGTGCCCTCTGCGGAGCACCTGGCAGACGCCTCTTCATTTGCATGCCTGCCCTGTTATTACTTCACATGAAAGCTGTCTGTTTTGGCAGACATGACTACCACGATTGCAGTTGAGCTCTCTGAGCTGAATGGGTGATGTTGTGTAAGGGAACTCTGGGTGGGGTTTTCTCTAATGGGGACTGTGGGAGTGGAAGAGAAACCTGCGAGCATCTTGGCTTGTGCTGAGCCGACATGATGGCAAACAAATGACTTTTGAAAGGAGGAACCCATGTGTACAGTTTCCTAATTTGGAAGGTTTCACAACTGTTTTTGTTCAACTGATGGAGGAGAGATTTTTTTAAGAGCAAATTCTTCATTAGGAAGACTGTAAACAAGTCCTGGAAAAGATAATTGCTTGAAGGGGGAGGCATGGAAGGTATTTGATGGGTCTTTTCTTTCGTCAGCTCCTCTGCTTCCCATTTCATCTGTGCAGTTTTAATGGTGGTATTTTGGGTTTTAACACAGGTATGGAAAATGAGATTAGATAAATCTTCCTGTCTGGTGCCAGTCCTGGGGCCGTTTGCACACCTGGGTGGGTTGACTCCCTGCCTTCTTTCTCTCTCTCAGCATGATTTTGTTCTGTCATGTGGGTCCATAAGCACCTGCAGATACGATGGAAAGCTTGGCATTACACGGGCTCGCCCTTTATTCGGGCCTCCTGGAAACCTCACCCATCCCCGGCACCTGCTCGTTTGTTAACATCATAGCCAGCTCTCATGTGGAATGGAAACATTTTTGCTCCATTCTTCTTGTTTTTTTCTGTCCTTCTGCGTGACTTCTCAATTTGTTTGTAAGCTGCTCAGATGTTTGGCTGAAGGGTCTTCTTTGATCACGCTCCCGACAGCATGTGGGCTTCACACGGTCACACCTGCTCTTCTTTTAGAGAGTCCAGATTTCAGAGCAAATGCTTCTATTGCCTTGTAATTTTTTTCTGAGTGTAAAACTTTGGTGCAGGTTACTCATTACAGGTAATAGCCGTTTGATGACGGAGACAACTGTTTGGCAGAAACGGCCACCTGGACTGTAGCCACAAACATAAACTGCCACTTTATTTATGTCTGAAAGCATCTGAGCCGCAAGCCTATCAGTCATGATCTGGCTTGCACACGATAATAACAGGCTCACCAGGCTAGGCACGCTGCCCCATGGGGTGGCCACGAGGACAGGCTCTAACAAGACACTGTGCATTTTCTCCCCCATTATCCACAGCCCACACATCATGTTCCTCTCTCAGAGCATCTTGACAGGAAGGAGCCATCTCTGTGGGACCCGCCTCTGCCATGAAATTGCCCACGCCTGGTTTGGCCTAGCCATCGGGGCCCGCGACTGGACGGAGGAGTGGCTGAGTGAAGGCTTTGCCACTCACTTGGAGGATGTGTTTTGGGCTGCGGCACAGCAGGTGGGTTAAAGTGACCCTAAGTATTTCACTATCCAGAGTCAAATTCTGTTTCTAGGCATTCATTCATTCAGCACCTATGGACTGAGGGCCTACTATGCAGGAGACACAGATTTTGCTGGGGAGATGGCTGCATAAACAAGAGAGGGAAGCCCTTTCTCCCCACAGGATTTACAGTCTAGAGATGGGAGAGAGAGCAGACAAACAAGTGAATCAGAAATAGGTCAAGTGGTGGAGTACCATGAAGAAAAATGAGCCCCATAGAGGGGCAGTGGATTCTATTTTAGAAGGTAGCAAGACAAGGCCTCTCTGATGAAGGAGATATTTGAGCAGAGATGTGAAGAAAAGGTCATGCTATGGCATACTCAAGCACTTCTTTGTGGTTGTAATTGTGGTGATGCGTGTGTGTGCATTGTGTATGTGTGTGTGCATGTTTGAAATAAAGAGAGCAAAACGTAAATCCAGAGTCATCTCAGATGTCTGCTCGTAGGTAATGAATGAAGAACGAAGCAGGGGTGGTATAGATTAGGGAACGGTGAGGACTATGGCAAACTGACTGCTGCTACTCAGCTCTAACCCATTGTCATGGTGAAGGGAGGAGGGCCCAATATAACCTACGCTATTAGCTTTTTTTTTTTTTTTTTTTTT
>NW_016107511.1:3471044-3476783 GCF_001604975.1 Cebus imitator | reverse complement strand
CTGGGTTCAGGCAATTCTCCTGCCTCAGCCTCCTGAGTAGCTGGGATTACAGGCACGCGCCACCATGCCCAGCTGATTTTTTGTATTTTTAGTAGAGATGGGGTTTCATCATGTTGACCAGGATGGTCTCGATCTCTTGACCTCGTGATCCACCCACCTCGGCCTCCCAAAGTGCTGGGATTACAGGCGACTATTAGCTTTTTAAGGTAATTTATAAATCTGGATTTTTATGTGAAGTTTACTAATTATTAAAAAATACCACGCGAGACAACCATACCCAGAAGCCAGAGATGGTGCACACGCCACCAGTTTGCAACTTCTACCTTGAAACATTGGCCGCCAGCTCTTTTTTTTTTTTTTTTTTTTTTTTTGGGGTTTTACCTTTTTTTTTTTTGAGACGGAGTTTTGTACTTGTCACCCAGGCTGGAGTGCAATGGCGTGATTTCGGCTCACTGCAACCTCCGCCTTCTGGGTTCAAGCTATTCTCCTACCTCAGTCTCCTGAGTAGCTGGGATTACAGGCATGCGCTACCACGCGTGGCTAATTTTTTTGTATTTTTGGTAGAGATGGGGTTTCTTCATGTTGGTCAGGCTGGTCTCGGACTCCCGACCTCGGGTGATCCACCCCCCTGGGCCTCCCAGAGTGCTGGAATTACCAGTGTGAGCCACCGTGCCCGGCCTGGCCACCAGTTCTAATGAGGATAAGGAGCAACTAAACTGCTCTGTGCTCACTTTCAAGTTCCTAATATTTGGGTCACTTTTTTTCCTCTGTCATCTCTGCCGCTTAGACACTGGACTGTTTGGTATTTTCCAGAATTCCCAAGTTTGTGTATACCTGCATGATTTTGTTCAAGGTCCTTTGTTGAAATCTTACTTAATTTTCGCTAGGCAGCTGGAGGTCACCATCTCTAGATAGCCCAGACTGATGACCCGACTCACAGTTCAGCACCAGCCACCTATTCACTGTGGGTTCTCACAGTACTTGGTGCTTACCTGTTTCCTCATTTTTTTTTTTTTTCCTTTTCCTTCTATGTCATTTCCTTGTCCTCACATCTGGACTATGACTGCTTTATACTGGAGCTGGGTTTTGCTTTTCACACCCTGGCCGTGGACCCAGCAGTGTGCACATCAGTGTCTCCTGCCACACGGAGTCCTTTGAGGAGAGGCCACATGGTAGACACAGGAAAGGTGCCAGGCTGTGAGTCAGACAGACTGCCAGTCCCGGCCCTGCTGTTTACCAGCTCTGCGAGTATAGGTAGGTTAGGTCGCCTCCCCAGGGTGGATACAACAATGCTGAGGCTTGCAGGGTGAATGGGATCAGGTGTGAATGAGCTTAGCACAGCGCCTGACATGTGGAGAGTGTGCAAGAAATCTCTGTTCCCTTCCTCTTTATGTTTCCCTCTGCCTTGTACACAGACACTCAGCAGGGGGTGCCTCTATCGCCGTCTCTTCCCTGGAGTGCATCCCTTCTGAGACTATCAAGTTTGCGCTGGTCCTGGCAATTGTAGTGCATTTCAGGCGTCTGGTCATGACACCTCTGTCTTTTATCTCCTGCCTCCCCCAAAGAGTGCCCCTCCTTGACCCTTTTCTTTGCCTAGGTTTCTAGGAGGCCACTCCTTAGTCTGCTGGCTTGATCCTGCCTCTTGATTGATAAGTTTGCTAAAAGAAGTGAACACCAAATATCCTGAGTTCCCAGGTAGGGGAGGGCAGGTCTGGGTGGGTCCAGAAAGCCTTTGTGGAGGTGGTGGTTTGGCTGTGAGCCTAAAGGGACAGCAGGAGCTAGGCTTTCTCTGTCACTCCTTTCCTTTAACATGTTAAGGGTCAGCCCCCTCATCATCCTTGGAAGTGTGTTCAGTAAATCTTTGAGATGCAAAAACATGAACACCCCTGAGGCAAAATGGTCATTTTAGATTCCAGCACAAAGTTTGAGACATTTCCAGAGCACGTCTGCCAGGGAAACCTCTCCCTTGAAGGGTGAGACTGAGGCTGTTGCTGGCCCTGGCGAGTGCCTGCCTCAGACCTTCCAGGGAGTGGGGGAGTGCCCTGTGGGGCAGGGGTGGGTATGCCACCTCCTGGGCTGCTCCTGGCCAGCAGGCCCCACCAGGGAGCAGGGCATGAGGACTCAGGGTGGCGGCGGTCACCGGGGTCCCTTTGCCGCCTGGTAGACTGCGCTCTACAGCACTGAGTGATAGGAGCCAGGGGTGGGGCGTGGTGGGGCGGTGGGCGGCATGTGAAATCCCAAGAAGGACATGGAGACTACCATCCACTCAGAGAGGCACCACAGGGATTCATGAATCGAGTCAGTCGCAAGGTTGGATGGTATAACTTGTCATCAACCTAGAGAAAGTCTAAATGCCTTCACAGACATATTAGTCTACTTGGACTGCCATAATAAATACCAGAGACTGGGAGGCTTAAACAACAGACATTTATTTCTCACAGTTCTGGAGGCTGGAAGTCCAAGACCAAGGTGCCAACAGGGTTGGTTTCTGCTGAGGGCCCTCTGTCTTCCTGGCTTGTAGACAGTCACCGGCTGCTTTTTCTCTGTGTTCTCACATGGCCCCTCCTCTCTGCTTGCGGACAGAAAGACATCTGTTGGCTCTCCCTCTTCTCATATGAACACCAGCCCTATAGGATTAGGGCCCAACTCATGACTTATTTAACCTTAATGACCTCCTTGAAGGCCCTATCTCCAAATACAGACACACCAGGGTCAGGCCTTCAAGACGTCTATTTTGCAGAGACATAGTTTTGTCCATAACAGCAGGCACATGGGGTCTGAGGACCGTGTGGCCTCGGCCAGCTTCCCTGCCCCTCGCTCCCTCCCGGAATGATAGTCTGCTCTGGGCTTGACCACGTCCCTTGCCTTCTCTAAGCACGTCACACATCTGCCCGGCCCCATGTGCCTTGCAAATGCTTTCTCTCTTCCCGAAATTCCTCCTCCCCAGCCGACTCCTGCTTCCCTGAGGACCAGCACTGTCACCACCACCTCCTCAGGAAGCCCTAGTGGGCAAAGGGGCATCTGGGTTCTTCCCTCACCTCTCCCATCACCTGCTCTCTGATGTTAGTATTCCTCCCCCATCTCTCCCTCTGTTGGCTGCTCTCCCAGGCCCTGTCTGCAACATCCCCAGGGCCAGGCAGAGACTCAGTAAATATCTGTTGAATGAGTTATAAGGAACCTTTGATTTCCAGAAACACCCGTGGATAGACGTCTCCCTCCCCAGTGGGTGCTGTGCTGCCCTCCCTCACAGAGGTCTGGGCCATGTGGCCTGGTGAGCACACCGTGGGACAGCAGCTGGTTCTGACTCAGTAGGGCAGAGTGTGACGGCCTCCCCTCCCCTAGAGTGAGTCCAGGCAGCACGTCTTCTAGTGACGTGCACACAGAATCATCTGGGCTGCATTAGCGGGCCCCACTGGAAACAGTCCTTAACAAAATTGAGGGCTGCCGAAAATCGCAGGTGAGCGGTGGGGCCTTCCCCACCCTGTGCAGAAAGACAAAGCAGGAAAAAAGGACTGGATGAGATCAAAGTGGAAATGGCCCAAGGGAAGCCCACTGTCTCCAGACCAGGTGTGTGTCAGGGGGATGGGTGGGTTCCAGAGCAAGGCGACCTCCGCCAAACAGCAGGCCCAGCTCCACCATCAGCAGCACAAGCGAGCCTGCACGGTGGATTTTTTGTTTTAGGCACTGGGCTCTGGCGGCCCTTAGGTTTCTGATGGGAGCAAGGTGAGAGCAGGGCAGGCTATGTCATCCCCACTGAAACAAAGCAAACCATTTCACCAGGACCACAAGTGACTGTGTTTTGTGCACATGTGTGTCTGCGTCTGTGGCTAAGCAGCTGGACCCCCGTGAGGCCCGGGAGCAGCAGGAGCTGAGGGCTTGCCTGCGCTGGCGTCGCCTCCAGGACGAGATGCGGTGCTCCCCGGAGGAGATGCAGGTGTTAAGGTGAGGCTCCATCCCTTCCTCTTTCCTTCAAGACACCTCCCGGCCAACTGACTACATCTGCTGTGTTTCCTTTTTAAATCAAGTTGGGGTGTGCTCCTTCTCCCCGCTGATGTGATGGTTATGTTCTAAGTCTTTCAGAGTGTGCATTTTGATTTGCCTTCTGACATTTTTCTGGTGACCCTGTTTGGGAAAAAACTAGCATGGGGCCATTTCCAGGGTCAGATCCTTCATTTGAAGTCCTAATAGTCACTTCATGTGGTGGCTGTGGACGTGGCGAGACTTGGGGTTTGGCAGCCTGGCAGACAGTAACCCTACAAAGCCAAAGGGGGAAAAATCTTTAGGAAAATATTGATTTCTAAGTGTTTAGTGGTCACAGATGTGTGTGTCAATGGGGCTTTTGTTTCCACTGTAGCCCAGCAGGAAGCCTGTGCTACTTTCCCCTGCAGCAGGATTCCACAGCCGGCTCCTGAATTTTGTTTGTAGACTGTGGCTTATGGCGTGTGCAAGATTATTTCCTGCCATTATTTCGTGCCGTTTTCCATGTTTGTGCCTCTCTGCTTTGCTCCTTTTCTTTGCCAAATGGTTATCTGAAAGCTGGTGCCTAGGCTGTGGGAGCACCGTGGTTGCTATGGCAATAGAAGCCTCCATCCACCCCTTCTTGACTAGACTCAGGTGCTTGAAACCTGCCATCCAACAGGTGGGGAGGGACAGCCATCCAGGAACTGCCTCTCTCCTCACCCGTTCTTAGATGGCTACCCAGAAGGCCCCTCAACCTTCCTGGGCAGAGGCCCGCCTTGGATGGCTCTGCTGTTGTGGTTTGTTTTTAAATGAGCACCCCCACTCCGCCTAACTGAAGCCTAATGTAAATGCACCCCAGGGAGGGAGCTGGCTGGGGCTTTTGTGCAGCACAGCAGAATGTCAGGTGTGGCAGGCTGCACCCTTCCCACGGCAAAGTTCCCTGTGCTTGCACGCTAAGGCGGCCTCCCAAGTTGACTCATCCATTGTTTCGGAAAGGCAGATCTAGCAGAGGGAAGTGCAGTGGGCCAGGAGCCAGGAGACCTGTGTTCCCGCCCCAAAGCCGCTGTTCCTGCGTCTGTTCCCTAGACCAATGCTGACTGAGCCAGGCAGGACAGCTACCCCTATGGCCAATGTGGACATGGCCCTGCTGTCAAGGAGCTTCCACTTAGCAGGGACACGGCCGCATGTACCGGCTGGTCACAGGTGGTTCGCAGCGTTGTGAGCAGACCACTCAGTGCTGTCCATGCTAACTGGAGGGCAGCAAGTAAGGAGGTGGGGGAATTTCTCTCTCAACATGACCTGCCTTGTCCATAGCCTGCCTGAGGCAGGAAAGGCCTTAGTGTGCCTTGAGGACAGAAAGAACGGCAATGTGGCTGGAAAGGGGGCCGAGGGCAGGGCCAAGAGAGGTAGGCAGAAGCCAGGTCACACGAACCTTTCTCCAAGTTTTACAGAAGCTGCTCCAGGACCTTCAGCAGGAAGGTGGCATGATCTGCCCAGTTTGTACAGTGCTGCTCTGCTGCTATGCGGAGAGCATGGCAGGCAGCTGACAGAAAGCCAGGAGGACGGCTGGAGCGTTGCAGTGGTCCACACAAGAGGCCCTGGGGAGGCAGTGACAGATGTAAGAAGCAGATCTTTTTTTTTTTTTTTTTTTAGATGGGGTTTTTTTCTTTTTTCCCTGTTTGGTTTGCAATGGGCCAATCTCAGCTCACTGCAACCTCCACCTCCTGGGTTCAAGCAATTCTCTTGCCTCAGCCTCCTGAGTAGCTGGGATTACAGGCA
>NW_016107511.1:3453228-3470997 GCF_001604975.1 Cebus imitator | reverse complement strand
TAGAGACAGGGTTTCACCATGTTGACCAGGATGGTCTTGATCTCTTGACCTCGTGATCCACCCGCCTCAGCCTCCCAAAGTGCTGGGATTACAGGCGTGAGCCACCACGCCCGGACGCCAGAAGCAGATCTATTTGAGATGTGTTTTGGCCATGGAACTGGCAGGTCTTTGGATGATTGAATGTGGAGCAGAGGAAAATGAGTGTGTCCAGAATGACTTTGAGGTTTTTGAGTCGAGCAGTTGGGTAAATGGTGATCCCATTTATGTGATGGTAAAGACATGGGGAGGAGCTTGGAAGGAAAATAACGTTTCCAGCTTTGCATGTGTTGTTTGTGGTGACCAGCAGATATTTAATATTACGAACTTTGGAGACTGCAAGTCAGGAGCTCATTGGAGAGACTGGGACATTCAGCCTATAAAACCCTTTAAATCATGAACACAGTGAAATCCCCAGGGAGAGGGGAAAGTGAGAGAAGAGGTCAGGAGGAAGAAGGGGAGCCAACAGAGGATTCTGGGGAAACCATCATGTGTTTCCCCAGAGAAAACCAGGGCACCAGGGCCATGGAAGCCAGAAAAGAAGCCAAGGGAAGCAGGTGGGAGTAGCTGGTGTTGGATGCTGCCTGGGGGGTGAAGAGGGGAGAAAGAAAGAGAAGTAGGACTACCTGGCTGGTGGAAAAGGAAGCCAGGCCCAAGTGGACAGAGCCAGTGAGTAGAGCCAGTGAGGGGTTGTGCTGCCTCAGGAAGCAGGACTGGGAAGGTAGCAGAGGGAGATGAGGGCCAGAGAGGTCTGTTTTCAGGTAGGGGGCGCAGGAGCGTGCTTACCTGCGAGCTGCTTCACTGGGCAAATCCCTTCACCTCTCACAGGTTCAGTCCCTCCAGCCAAGGGGTTATCTCTATTCTCCATGTCTCTAAGACCCTTTGATTCCTTTGGTTTTGCATAACCATAGTCCTAAAGTGGGGGGTAGAGGCATCATAATTAATATGAGTTTTGATGAAATGTGTTTCCAACTTGGAAGTTAGTTAGACTGCACCCTGGGAAGCCAGTTCATACAGGAGGGGGGCCTTATCTCTGGCATCCATGGAGTCAACTCAGCCTCTGATGGCCAAGATCTTTTCCTTTGTGTGTGAAGTTTGGAGAACAATCTAGTATTTTTAGACCTTCGTGCTAGACAGCTTTTTATGGCATTTGCTTTTCTTTGTCTTAGTATTCAGAAATTGTGTTTGCCTAAATTTAGGCTAACCATGAATTGACTGCATTTGAAAGGCTTACTGCACATCAGTAGGGAAAATATTGTTATCAGATGCGCTTACAATGAGGAGGAAATGTTTCTGAACCTACCCTGAATTATGTAGTCTAGGTTTCGTTTACTCCCATCCCCTAGAATCCTCCCTTAAATGGACACAGAGAACCTAGACATTATTTTAAGTAAAAGGAAGAACGAGACTTGTAAAAATTATGTTCTTAGATTTTGTTTTCAATGAGACCTTGGGATGCTCTCTTGTGTTTCCTTTTAAGATGCCCCATGGTCTTGAAATGATGGGCCAAAACAATTTAAAAGCCTTGGTGTGTGTCTTGATAGGTTTCCACGTGTTGGCAGACACAGTGGAAACTTCTCTTCAGATCTTTGCAGCACGGTTCAACATGGTTGACCACTCTCTCCTAAAAACGCTTCTTCTAAAGCACTTTCTCCTGCCGGCTTCTGTGTGTCTCGCTCTCCGGAGTTCGCTCTGCCTCCGTGGCCGGTCCTTTCTCTCTTTGCTGGCAGGTTAACATCTTTACTTCAATGGTCGAAGGCTCAGAAAGACTTAATAATGTGTCTAACCTCCTCTAGCTGATAAAGAGGAGAACAGGAATTTGAACCCAGGGATTGAAACTCTTCTCATTTCCCTATACCATATTCCTGCCTTCAAGGAACTGAGAGAGTATTTAATTCAGTAAAAAAAAAAGAAAGAAAACTGTGAGTATCTTGAACTCAGGGTCATACAGGTCAGGGTAAAAAGTATCCTTGGTCCAAGCATCTTTTGTCTTTTAACACGTGAAGTATGTGTCTTATTATTTTCAAAGATACTGAGAAAAAGGAAAACTCAACATTCTGTTGGTTATAGATAGTGGAGTATTAACAAAGTGAGACGAGGAAAACTAAAATTTTGTGTGCCTCTGACTTACTAATTTTAGTAATTTATAAGAACAGGTTTCCATTTGTGCCTTCCATGCATCCATTGAGTCACAGGTCTCACCAAATGTATCTTTTTTTCTTTCTTTCTTTTTTTTTTTTTGAGACAGAGCCTTGCTCTGTCACCCAGGCTGGAGTACAATGGCATGATCTCTGCTCACTACAACCTCTGCCTCCTGGGTTCAAGGGATTCTCTTACCTCAGCATCCCAGGCAGCTGGGACTATAGGCATGTGCCACCAAGCCCAGCTGATTTTTGTATTTTTGGTAGAGACAGGGTTTTACCATGTTGGCCAGACCAGTCTCAAACTCCTGACCTCAGGTGATCCGCCTGCCTCGGCCTCCCAAAGTGCTGGAATTACAGGTGTGAACCACCGTACGAAGCCCAGATGCTTATTACATGGACTTTGTTGTGTTTCCTTGGCAACAGATGTGTCTGAGGTTGACTTCCTTGTGTCATTTGTTACAGTTTTCTTGCGTTTTCCTAGCCTTCTCAGCTTTCATTGGCTGGAGAGCCTGTAATATGGCTACAGGCCTCTGAAGCAAGGCGATTTGCTCAGTTTCAAAATGTTAGGGGTCACATGAATGACTCCATGCCTTTTTTCATTTGTTAATTATTAAAGATGTCTTTCCCACACAGGAGACCCCAGGGACTCTCCCAGACTATTCCTCTCCTCTCTGGCCCTGGGCAGAACTGTTCCCCAGGCGAAGTCTGATTTCAGTGTTTCTTTCTGTCCTGCCACTGCTCTGCTTTCTCCTGTCATTCATCCCTGCCTACAAGGTCCCCTCCTGACCTGTGCAGCAGTGGTGGCTCTTGCCAGAAATGCACGGGTGCTTCCAAAAGGCTCGCCATGCCTCCTGTCTCCAGGATGCAGCTGGATTCTGGCAGCCTCTGCCTAAGTACTTCCAGTTAGCACACTCTGACAGGCCCCAGGGATGGAAGAGCTAAGGTGGGAGGGTCAGAAGGAATCTCTGTTGCTTTTTATTATTTGTGATTTATTATGACTTCCCTTTTTTTCTGGATTCATTGTTAAAGTCAAGGTCCTGCTGAGAAAAACATTAAAATGTATCGCTTTAAGCAGGTGCTGACAGGCAGGAGTCTGTGGAACTGTTAATCTTAGCTGCTGCCTCCACTTTAATACAATGCTAGATAAATGCGGGCATCCTTCTCTAACCTTACTCCTGAATGCCTCAATCCTAGATCACTAAAACATCCCTTAGTCCTAGGGGAAAAACCCCAAGTGTGTAACCCTATCCACAGCCAAAATAAAGTCTGTATGCCACCAGTGTTCTGCGAATGTGTATGATGCCTAAGCATTGTACATCCCACTTAAAATAGTAAGGCTTTTTAATTAAGTCTTCTGTGTGTAAACCTTCTCTATGTACTTGAAGTTTTCACCTCTAACATTTTTCTCAACATTTTTATTTCTAATCCCCAAAGAACACAGCAGTCTTTTCCGCCCGCATGTGGGCACACATGTATTCTCAGTGACAGTAGCCGCCTTCGTGGGAAAGCTGCCCTCCTCAGAGAGTCCTGGGTGCAGCCATACACTCGCTTCCAGCCCCCGGGTTCACCTTCCTCTGCTGCTCTTCTCTCTCAAGATTGGAAGCCTCTAACATGGGCCACAAATAAATCCTTTCACTCTTCCTGGGTCAGCTGCCTTCTTCCAGGCCATCAGTGTTTATTCCAGACCTTCCCGTTCCCCCTGCCTTTTCTTGCCTCCTGCTCTGCTGGGAAAACTGAGGCCATCAGCCATGTTCTTCTTTTGATCCTGTAAACGCATCTACATTCATGTCTACCCCTGACTTCTCAGATGCCCAAGTGACATTCTGTCTTCCTTAATACGGCTAAAGTTGAATTGCTCGTTTCAGGGTAGAGCTGGAAGTGCATGTGCCTTGACATAATTTCATAGAATTGAACCCTGTCCCCTTGAGGAAGAAGGGGAAGAGGATCCAGACAGAATGGGAAAATGAGGCACTCATCACTTTGGACCGTGGGCTGCATTCATCCCGTCCTTTCAGGGAGGACAGTAGTCCCTTCCCGGGCACCCACAGGCATGACGATGGTGACTCAGCCTAGAATCACCATCCAGTTACCTGTGTGCTGCTGGAGCACCATGGAGCCTTCTCTTTTATGGGATTACCTGGGTGGGGTCTTGTTGCTTACCAAGAAGGGCAGGCAGTCCTTTATAATTCTCTTGATGCAAGCCCAGCATATCCTCATATTTTAACATGTCATTCATATCTGAATTTAATTAGCTACATTTTTATTGATTCATACCGCCTTATTTTTAAATAGAAAGCTTGCAGACTTCAAAAATGAGTCTGGTAAGTAGAGAGGAAAATCTCAGTTTCATCTGCTTTGGTGAGGGGAGCTCCAAAAGGGAATTGTCCCGGGGCCCCTGCCCAGTGCACCAGCCACCGGAGGCCTTCCTCCACCAGGACCTGGCTCTGTCGCTACCCCTGTCCTCTGTCCTTAGCCTTCCCTAACTATGCTCCACACTTCTCCTATCTTTTTTTTTTTTTTTTTTTTTTTGAGGTGGGATCTGGCTCTGTTGACCAAGCTGGCGTTTAGTGGCATGGTTTCGGCTGACTGCAACCTCTGCCTCGCAGGCTAAGGTGATCCTGCCGCATCAGCCTCCCCAGTACCTGGGACCGCTGGTGCGAGCCACCACACCCAGCCTCTCCTATCCTTAATAATCTCTCCTTTAAATGCTGCACCCTCATCTATTATCAAAACACTTGTTTCCATTCCCAGAGCTTTTAAAAACTCCCAGTCCTCTGGAATCTGCTATCTGCTCTCACCAGTGTGGGGAAACTGTTTTTTCCTTGGCTCATTGTGCTCTGACAGTCACCGGATTCTGGAAGCAAGTTTTATAGTTAATCTTATTAGACTCCTCTGTTTTGTTTGGTACTGTTTGATAGCTCTTCTGGAAGTTTATGCCATTGGCTTTTGTGGCAGTCCCTCACCTGACTCTTCTTGCCCCTCTGCCATTCCTCCTCCATCTCCTTCGAGGTCTGCCCTTTGCCCGCCTGTGTCTTCAGGGCTGGTCTTCCTCGGGGCCTCCACACTCGGCTGCTCGTCCTTCCAGAGAGGTCTCACCTAAACCCCTATCTTAGGTGGGATTCCCCAGGCGCAGACCCTGACGCAAGGCATAGGGGAAAGAGATTTATTAGGAAATGTTCTGATATGGTTTGGCTCTGTGTCCCCACCCAAATCTCATGTTGAATTGTAATCCCCAATGTTGGAGGTGGGGCCTGCGGGGAGGTGATTGGATCACAGAGGTGGTTTGTCATGGTTTAACACCATCCCCCCTTGGTGCTGTGGTCACAATAGTAAGTTCTCATGAGCTCTGGTTGTTCAAAAGTATGTGGTACCTTCCCCCACCAACTCTCCGTCCCACCCTAGCCACATAAGATGTCCTCCTTCCCCTTTGCCTTCTGCCATAATTGTAAGTTTCCTGAGGCCTCCCCAGGAGCTGAGCGGATGCCAGCATCATGTTTCCTGTATAGCCTGGGGGAACCATGAGCCAATTAAACCTCTTTCTTTATAAATTACCCAGTCTCACATATTTCTTTATGGCAATTCAGGAAGAGACTAATATATGTTCCCAGGAGGTGGAAAGGGAAGGGAAATGGAAGTGAGAAGAAGAGGAGGCCAAGCCAGGGTGCCATGACATCAGGCCAGGTCGTGTAGGGTTACTCTGGAGGAAGCATGGGTCACCCTCAGTTGTTCCATCAGGCAGTGGACACCACAGAATGCATGTGCCCCTGCACTCATCTCATTGGTTGGAAAAATGTACAGTCCCAGGTGCTTCCATTTCTGTGTGTTCACAGGAAAGACAGGCTCAGACAACCTCAGGGCCACCCCTGAGTATCAGAGAGCATGCCAAAGGCTGCTCTGCACATGGGTGGGGTGTGGACATGGCTGGCCATACCCCCTTCTAAGTAGAAGGCTCCTGAGTCTCCACTGGCAGCCCTGCTCTCTCTAAAGATCAATTGAGAATGCTTAAATCCCGATTGACATCTCTTACTGGTCATCCCCTCTACCCGGCTTCATCTGCTCCCCCCCTGTAGTGTTAAACTCATCGCTGGGGGCACAGATCCACCCATAGCAGGGTAGGAGCATGGGAGCTCCAGCTCCTGCCTCTCCTTCACTCCTCCCCTGGGAGCCATTGCCACCAATTTCATCTCCCAAGGTTTTCCTCCATTCAGCCCCTCTTCTTCACGCCTTCTACCACTCTCTCTTCACCACTTGCTCGTAGCAGTCCAACAGCCCCACGGTGTTTTCTGCTTCTCGTCTTGCCCTTCCTCGCTGCCACCAGAGAGCTCTCCTTCAAATACCTCATGGTTCTGCCACCTCCTTGCTAAAACCCTCCGAAAGCTTCCCCTCACCTGCAGGAAAATCTTCAAGTCCCTGCATATCACCTCTGTTCCCCCGTTTCATCTCTTGTTCTTTGCTTTACCCTCCAGGTAGCTCAGAGACCCCTACTGTGGTAGTCAGCTTGGGCTGCCATGGTAAGATGCTGAAGGCCAACAGAAATTTATCTTCTCACAGTTCTGGAGGCCAGGAGTCCCAAATCAAGGTGTTGACCGATTTGGTTTCTTTTGAGACCTCATCCTTGCCTTTTAGTCACTGAGGAGAAAAAACAAACTGTTTTTTGTCTGCTCTCACCCTGCAACCATCAACACAGAAGACTTCTGTGACCAAACGTGTGGAAGGTTTCCCCACACACCAAGCAAGCAGTGACTTCTGTAGTGGACACCAGCTGGGAGCCCTCTAATTCAGTTTAATTCTGACACCATGCAGATCATCAGATCCCACGGAGTGAGGGCTCAGTTCTGTAAGACTGCTCTCCACCTCCGACACCAGTCACACACCCCGGGTGGTCCACCCTGTGCTTTTGACCAGCCGGCTATAGATTGGGGTTCCCATGACTGGCGCTTTGGGTTTATTAATTTGCTAGCTCAGCTCACAGAACTCAGGAAAACACTCACATTTACTCATTTATTATAAAGATGTTACAAAGCATACAGGTGAAGAGATGAGGGAAGGGGCGTGGGGCTTCCCTTCCCTCCGCAGATGTGCCCCCCTCCCTGTGTTCAGAAGCTCTCCTCACCTTGTCCTTTTGGGTTTCCATGGAGATTTTGTTATACACACATGATTCATCAAACCATTGGCCTTTGGTGGTCAACTTGACCTTTACCCCTGTCCTCTCCCGGGAGGTTGGGGGATGGGGGCTGAAAGTCCCAACCCTCTAATGCTGCCTTGGTCTTTCTGGTGACCAGCCCCCCCTGAAGCTACCTAGGGCTGCCAGCCACCCATCAACTCATTAGCATACAAAGGCATAATTGTGAAGACCTAGAGGATTTTAGGAATTACATGACAGGAAACGAGGACAAAAACCAAATATACACTCCATATTGTCACAGCCCCCTTCTTGCTGTGTCCTCACGTGGCCTTTCCTCTGTGTGTGCACATCCCTTATGTCTCTCTGTATGTCTTAATCTGCTTTTCCTAAAGGACACTAGTCACATTGGAATAGGCCCACCCTGACAGCCTCATTTTCATTTAACCACCCCTTGAACCCCTCAACTGCCCTGTCTCCAAAGACAGTCATATTCTGAGGTACTGGGGGACATGGTTCCAACATATAATTTTGGGGGAACCCAATTCAGCCATAGCTCCTGCCATCTGCCTGCTCTTTCTTACCTCCATGCCTTTTAAAAATGCTGTCTGTATTTAGAATATCCTTGCCTTGCTGTATAATTCCATATCATTATGACTCATCATTATGACTCAGCACAGATTTCATTGCCTTCCCAAAAAGCCTCAGACCCTATCCTAACATGAGCTGCCATCTCTCCTCTGTACTCCTAGGCTATCTTCTCTGTCCCTCACTGTCCCTCCTGGCTTATTCTGATTTCCGCAGCCTGGCTCGTACCCTCAAGTCCACAAGGCTCTGGAGCTGGGCCCATTCCCTTTCCCTGCTGCCACCCTACCCTGGGGACCATAGAAGGCATCTGCTCCTGTCTCTTTACCAACCAGAACATGGAAACACCTACCTCCCCTCCCCTCCTGATCTTACTACATATTCGATCATTGTCTTTATTTTTACCATATTAAATTGCCAATATTTGACCATTTTGCTCTACAAAAACAATTTCATATGGTCCAACCTAATACATATTTCACTTGTGACCCTCAGACCCATAGAGACTATGTCTTATTTCTCAGTGCACCACAGTGCTTGGCACTGAGAGGGTGCTCAATAAGTGTTGAAAAAATGAATCTCATAGACATGATCTCTTGATCATGTGCTTGAGATTCTTTATACATTATTTGGAGAGCTGAAATACTGGTCACAAGACAGATAGATAATCCCAGGCTACCTTCTCAGAGTTTTAAGAACTGAGAGTTTTCTGTTGGCAAGCTTTGTTGGAAAGGGCTGCGGGAAGATGGGAGGCTTGAGCTGGGATGGTAAGAAAGGATACCACTGAGACTGGTGAAGAGGCAGAGGGAGAAGAATTCAAGGAGCAAAGCCTAGTAGGCATAAAAGGGAATGGATTGTGGAAGTGGACATTAACACGGAATGGACTTGCTGGAGAGGACAGCCATGAAAAGAACCTGTGAGACTGAGGGGGGGCCAGGCAAGGCTAGGCTAAGTCATGGAGCTCCTCAGATGCCAGATTCAAGAACTCACATGTAATCCTCTGGGTAATGGTGAGGTATTTTAAGTTCCAAGAATGAAATAATGAAAATAGAGTTCTGGGAAGGTTACCCAGCGTTTGGGATAACGTGTGATCAAAGAGAAAGAGTGTAAAGAACAAATGGAATCAGGTGGCTGTGTGAGGAACAGAGGCATAAGTTCAGAAGACTTTGGTTGGCCTAAGGATCTGACTCAGTTGTTCATTTGCAGCTATCAAAAGCGGATTGAAAGAAGGCTTCTGGTCATACAATGTAAAACCATCCCAGTTGTGTATAAGGATTGACCCATCAAAAGAAAGGTTAAATTGGGGGATTCCATGAAGTTTGTGAGGCTTTGGAAAGAGGGAAAGACAACAGCCTGGGTTCTCCTTGGCCAATATCTGGTTGATCCCGCCTGGTGTTAGGGAGGCATCATCTGAGGATGAGGGCTGAGCTCAGCCCCAGAGCTTACCCACCTTCAGTCCTAACCCAGGGTGGTAGGATGGGGTTTGTGAGAACAGCTGCCTGCATGAGTTTTGACTCTACTACAGGTTGAACATTTCTAATATGAAAATCTGAACCAAACTTTCTGGGCACCAGCGTGACACCACTAATGGAAAGTTTCATATCTGATCTCATGTGTTGGCGGGCCCCAATTGAAACTTGTTTCATATACAAAATTATTTTTAAAATGTATAAAATTACCTTCAGGCTATGTGTGTAGAGTATACTCAGTGTCCTTGGGGCATTGGTTCCAGGACTGCCCCCATACCAAAATCCCAGGATGCTTAGTCAGCCTTGTGGAACTTAAGGATACAAACAGCTAGTTCTTAGTATCCAGGGGCTCCACGTCCCTGAGCACTGTATTTTCAATCTGAGGTTGGCTGAATATGCAGTTGATTGAATCCAAGCATGGAGAACCTGAGGATTTGAGGATCAACTAAATATGAAACAGAAATAAATTTGTATTTTGACTTGGGTCCTGTCTCTAAGATATTTCATTTCTAAGCAGATATTCTGAAATCCAAAAACACTGGATGTCTGAAACACTTCTGGTCCCAACTAATTTGGATAAAGGATACTCAGCCTTTATACACATCTGCTGTGTGGCCTTGAGGGAGTTAACGACACTTAGCTTTAGTCCTCTTAACTGTAAAACAGGGATAACACAATAGTTTCTACCTTATAGGTGGGCATGAGGAATAAGTGCAATGAAGACATGCAGACTACTTAGAACACATACGTTAAGTTGAATCATAGGGAATTGCTGTTTTGGTGGACCTAAAATGAATATTGGCAGAGCCAGCCACAGTGGCTCAGGCCTTGTAATCCTAGCACTTTGGGAGGCTGAGGCTGCCAGATCACTTGCGATCAGGAATTTGTGATCAGCCTGGCCAACATGGTGAAACCCCGTCTCCACTAAATACAGAAATTAGCTGGGTGTGGTGGCTTGCCTATAATCCTAGCTACTCAGGAGGCCGAGGCACAGTAATTTCTTGAACCCAAGAGGCGGAGGTTGCGGTGAGCCAAGACTGCACTCCAGCCTGGGCAACAAAGTGAGACTCCATCTAAATAAATAAATTGAATTAAATTAAATGAACATTGACACTTTCCTACAGTTCAGGTAAATACTTAACACATGTTTGATGCTGTCATCTGTGTCCTCTGGCACTTGGAAGAGGTTTGTCAGACAAGTGGCAGAGGGCGCAAGGATGCGGCCCTTGCAGCCAGCCCCACTGTCCTTCCTGGCATATTCTCATTTCCTCAGCCTGGCTCGTACCCTCATGTCCCCAAGGCTCTGGAGCTGGGCCCATCCCTTTCCCGGCTGCCACCCTTCCCTGGGGACCACACAAGGCACCTGCTCCTGTCTCTTTAACAACCAGAACGTGGAAACACCTACCTCCCCTCCTGACAAGCATAACTGGTTGGAATGTTCAAAAAATTAATTTTACTAATTGTTAAATGTTAAAAAAAAAAAAAGTGCAAGAATGCCTGGTTATACATGTAGAGCATAGGCTTAAAAGGAAAAGGTCTGAAAGTTCCGCAGAGATGCTCAGGCAAATCACTAGAGGTAAGAATTGAATGAGCAGCACTTCTAAGACTACCCTTCTGGAACCTACATCCAGTCCAGCCCCTCTGAAGGGCGACCCCGTGTTCCCTCTGGCTCATCTCTATAAAGCTCCTTTGGCCTCTGTTCATAATCTCACCACAGTCCGAAGTAGAAAAACGTTCTTGGCTTTATGGCCTTCGAGAGTTCCTGCCTGACCATTGGCACTGGCCTGCGCCTCTCCTAAGGTCTCAACTGTGTCTTGGGATTCCTGCCCTACATCCCTCTGTCCCTCAGGCACGTGGGATTCCCCTCTACCCCTCCTCTCTGTCTAGCTTTTTTATTTGAACCACATGCACTAAGAAGCAAGCTGTGAAGAGTGTTTCTACCTGTTCCTGATGGGATGATTCTATACCCTACGCCAGCATTTTCTGAAAAACTTTATAGAGCTTTCAGCTAGCCAGAAACAGACTCTGCCCTTTCCTGTTTCAAAGGCCAGCTCCAGCTGCCTCAGCTGCCCGCTCAGTTTGTTTCCCGTTAGAGGGACACCCTTAGCTCTCAGCTCTTTTAAACAGCAAAGATGACAGACACGTCCTGAATAACTGAACTCAAATAACCTTCCCTCTTTATTTTTCCAGAACGTTCCCTGGTTACTCAGCACTCAGGCATTTTTTCTAAGGGTGATAGAATTCTCCATAGACCCTTAATATACATATTTACAGAACTTGGTGTTTCACTTTTGTAATAACATAACATTTAGAAGGGTCTTTATATATATATATAAACATGAAAAAGCAAGGCAGTTCATAATCACTGGTTAGTTAACTTTGGTTAATTTTTTTTTCAAAAATTAAAGTACATAGTAAGAAAATTCAAACAGTTTAGAAAAGCATAAAATTCCATTTACTACCACGATAGTCCCTTACCCAAAGATAATTACTGCTACTGTTTTCTCATGAATCTTGGGAAAGTAAATTTCATAAGTATACATGCATACTTCCATATTGCTGCTCTGTGTAGCACTGATTCATTATAATGCTATTTGACTATAAAATATTTTCTAGAAAATTATTCATGTGCATATACCAATCTATAATAACTCACTCTTATTTTGCTTATCCTAAGGATATCTTAGGCACTCAGCCAATCGGAAGAGTCACTATGTACATTACATGCTCAGCTAATGAGCGTGAGTTTCTCACTCCGGAAAACTTTTCAGTGAGTGCTTTCTCATGTAATGCCAAATTGACTTTGTTCCGCAAAGTATTTGCTTACTTCCTTTTTCCTACCATTTAGTTTGTGTTTTGGCCAACAGTTTTGATCTAGAATGAATGACAGAAACCGTACAGGTATTCTGCTGGACCTGGCTGCGCAGACACGAAAGAACACCACCCTGCTGGATGTTACACTTCAGTTTTGCAGGAGTTCTTGCCCCTCGCAAGCCAGAATAAGAAACAGGAACTGTGCTATTCAACATTGTACTGGAGGTTATAGCCAGGCAGTTCGGCAAAAAAGCGAACTACAAGGCATCCAGATTGGGAAGGAAGAAGTAAAACTGTCTCTATTCATAGATATAATCTTACGTGGAGTAAATCCTAAGTAATCGTCCAAAACATTATTAGAGCTAATAAACAAGTTCAGTAAAGTTATAAGATACAGGAGCAACACACAAAACTTAGGTGTGTTTCTGTACACTAGCTAAGAATACTCTGAAAATTAAATTAGGAAAAATTCATTTACATTGCTTGTACCCAGGAGGCGGAGGTTGCAGTGAGCCGATATTGCACCACTGCACTCCAGCCTGGGGGACAGAGTGAGACTCTGTCTCAAAAAAAAAAAAAAGACAAAAGAGAATCATTTACAATTGCATCAAAGATAATAAGGTCTTGATTCAAAATGGATCAAAGACCTGAATATAAAAGCTAAAATTATAAAACAAACAGAAAAAAATGTAGATGTAAATCGTCATGATCTTGGATTAGGCAGTAGTTTCTTAGATACTAGATACTGAAAGCATAAGCAACCAAAGGGAAAAAGAATCAGTAAATTGGACTACATCAAAATTAAAAACTTTTGTACGACAGAGGACTCCATCAAGAAAGTAAAAAGACAGCCTACAAAATGGGAGGTAATATCTGCAAACTGTATATCTGATAAGGGACTTGTATTCAGAATATATAAAGAACTCTTACAATTAAACAATAAAAAGACAAATGACCCAATTAAAGAATGGTGATTCTGGGCCAGGCACAGTGGCTCACGCCTGTAATCCCAGCACTTTGGGAGGCCGAGGTGGGTGGATCACTTGAGGTCAGGAGTTCGAGACTAGCCTGGCCAACATGGCAAAAACCCATCTCTACTAAAAACACAGAAATTAGCCAGGCATGGTGGAGTGTGCCTGTAATCCCAGCTACTCAGGAGGCTGAGGCAGGAGAATCACTTGAATCCAGAAGGTGGAGGTGAAAGAAAGGGAGGAAGGGAGGAAGGGAGGAAGGGAGGGAGGGAAGGAGGGAAGGGGAAAGGAAAGAAAAGAAAGGAAAGGAAAGGAAAGAAAGAAAGAAAGATTAATTTGGCTGGGTACAGTGGCTCATGCCTATAATCCCAGCACTTTGGGAGGCTGAGGTGGGCAGATCACTTGAGGTCAGCAGTTCAAGACCAGCCTGGCCAACATGTTGAAACCCTATCTTTACTAAAAATACAAAAAATTTTACACAAAAAAGGATTACACACACCTGTAATCCCAGCTACTCAAGAGGCTGAGGCAGGAGAATTGCTTGAACCTTGGAGGCAGAGGTTTCAGTGAGCTGAGATGGCGCCACTGTACTTCATTCTGGGTGACACAGTGAGACTCTATCTCAAAAAAAAAAAAAAAAATAGGTCAATTAAAGTTGATCTTTCTCCAAAGAAGATACACAGATGGCCAGTGAGCACATACGATGCTCAACATTATTGGCTATCAGGAAATACAAATCAAAACCGCAGTGAGATACCACTTCATACCTTCTAGAATGGCAACAATGAAAAAAGACAGATAATAACAAATATTAGTGAAGACTTAGAGAAATTGGAAGCCTTGTACACTGTTGGTAAAATGGTGCCACTGCTATGGAAAACAGCCTGGCCATTCCCCAAAAGCTTAAGCATAGAGTATAACTCTGCAATTCCATTTCTAGCTAAGTAACCAAAAGAAATGAAGAACTCATACTCAAATATTCATAACATAGCCCAAATATTCATCATAGCCCAATATGAAAACAACCCAAATGCCCATCAACAGATGAATGGATAATCAAAATGTATTATATCTATACAGCGGAATATTAATCAGCCGTAAAAAGAAGTGGAGTACTGATACTTGCTACAGCATGGATGAACCGTGAAAACATTATGCTCAGTGGAAAAAGCTGGACACAGAAGGCCACGTACTATATGATTTCATTTATGTGAACTGTTCAGAACCAGCAAATCCATAGAGACAAGAAGTAGATTTTTTTTTTTTTGAGACAAGGTCTCACTCTGTCCCCGAGGATGAAGTTCCATGGCACAATCATAGCTCACTGTAGCCTTAGCCTACCAGGCTCAAGCAATCTTCCCACCTTGGTCTCCCAAAGTAAGATGTAGATTAATGGTCAGGGCCTGGGTGTAGGTGGAAAGGGGATTAGGGAGTGACTGCTAGTGTGTATTTAGTTTCTTTTTAGGGTGATTAAAATGTTCTAAAGTTGATTACGGCGTTGGTTACACGACCTTATGAGTATACTAAAAACCACTATATGTGGATTACGTGTCAATTTTCTGAAAAGGAGAGAGATTGATGGAAATCATTTGATGTTTTCTGCTGTCTCATAACATCCCTGTAGCCTGGTGGGGTTGATCAGTAATTGTCTTGGGGAGAGATGGGAAAAGAAATTAGGGCAGGAGGCGACTGGTGACCTCTGAGGATTAGATGAGACCCACGGGGCCATTTCCAGAGTTGGATGGATGGAAGACATCTCCATAGGGTCTGTGATATAACAACCTCATGGAATGATAATTCACTACCAAGAAAGTATCCCTCAAGCACAAGTGAATACACACAAGATTGTGTGTTTTATCCACACCATGCTATACCTCCCATTTTCCTCTTAATAATAGAATCCTGGCTACTGTTTTGTTATCAGCACAGAGAAGTCTTTGTTTTTGTAACTGCTGTGGGTATTCCCAGATTATGAATGCTCCTTTACTAACCATCAAACATTTGTTAACATTGGGCGTCATGATGGTCGTTTCTAGTTCTTTGCTTTCCCTAACAGTGCTATGGTGAATGGTCTCGCACTTACTGCTGGATGCACTGCATGTGAAATGGAAGACCCAAAGAGCACGCTGTGCTGGCAAGACGGAGGAAAGAGCTCCTCTCCTGAGGACTCGTCCTCTTGCTCGTCTTAGTATGTGCTGGGCTGAAAACCAGATGAGCCCTCCACTCCTGCTGCTGCCACCCTCATGCCTAGGGCTGTGCTGTCCTCCAGCGAGGAGGGAAAAGTCCTTCTCCAGCTCCCACGGGCCATCTGCTCCTTGTTGAGTCATCGGATGAGGCGATCCTTCCCATTACCTCAGCACACAGCTCTGCACATGCTGTTAGTGTTCAAAATGGGCTTCGAGCCTCCTCTTGTAAAATGAAGCCGATGTTTATCTCATTTGCCTCTTTCCGGAAGAAGTCGTGATTTTTTTCTTTTATGCAATACAAAAAAAAGTTTTCCATTTTTATTCTTTCTACTTTTGCTTCCAGTAATTTTCAGGTTCTCTGTATTCCTGTGTTCTGAATGTGTGTGGCAGACCAACAGCCTGAGTTACGGCTGTGTCACTATGAACACCTTAACCCTGATAGAGGGAGAGTCCCCTGTGAACCCAGCTTGTGAGGAGACCAGTCTCGGCACATTGCATAAATCTCCCCTGCCCCAAACAGAAGACTGTGAAAAGTACAGTCAAGGCCTTGTACTGCTTGGATCCTGTACTCGAAGTTGATTCTATCTTACAATGTATGTTTCATACAATTCAGTTAAGCTTCCACTAAATTATTCATTTAGTTTAGTTTTTTTAAAAATCAAAACCACACTTGATGCTGATTTAGCAAGGACAAAGCTATGTAGCAAACCTCTTGACTCCACTGAATGGATGAATGTTTTCCTTCACATGCTTTATCTGAAATATATTCCAGGCTATATCATCTCTTAAAATTGTAGATACTAGAGTCAGAAAAGACCTTAAAAGTGTTTTTGCCGCTGGGCGCGGTGGCTCACGCCTGTAATCCCAGCACTTTGGGAGGCTGAGGTGGGCAGATCACAACGTCAGGAAATCGAGACCATCCTGGCTAACACAGTGAAACTGCATCTCTACTGAAAAAAAAAAAATAAAAGATTAGCCAGGCATGGTGGAACACGCCTGTAGTCCCAGCTGCTCGGGAGGCTGAAGCAGGAGAATCGCTTGAACTCAGGAGACAGAGGTTGCAGTGAGCTGAGATCGAGCCATTGCACTCCAGCCTGGGTGACAAAGTGAGACTCTGTCTCAAAAAAAAAAAAAAAAGTGATTTTGCCTAACCTTCCCTGTGTCTGACAGGTGGCTACTTCGCTTCTCTACCTGAGTAGTTCTGGGATCCAAGTCTCATTGCACTAGCAGACAGGTTTCCTGTGGGAACAGCCCGATCCTTAGAATGGCCCTTCTCAGACTGGGCTGGAATCTGCTTCCTGTAACATCTGCGCAGTCCGCTTAGCTCTTATCTCTGGAGTTACACAGAATGCGCCTTGCTCCCACCAAAACAATCCACATTTCTGAAGACTTCTTTCTTTTCCTGACCTATAGGTCACTTTTTTGGGTGAATTTAGCATATATACTGCATGCCTGAGAGAACACTCACTTTCTTGGGCTTGGCCCTCCGTCGTTCTCTTTGTTGATAGTGATCTTCTCCAAATGTGACAAACTCAGTGAACACAGCCTGCTTTGAGGCTCCACCCATGAAGCATGGAGTGGAACTGTTATTGCATTCCTGGATATGGAGCATCCAGAAAAGAAAGGGCAAACGTTCATCCAGTTGGATTCACTCAGATATATATAACCTGTTTCTTTTTTGTTATTCTTTTAAGAGATGGGTCTCGCTCTCTTGCCTAGGCTGGAGTGCAGTGGTACAATCAAAGCTCACTGCAGCCTTGAATTCCTGGGTTCAGTGATCCTCCCATCTCAGCCTCTTGAGTAGCTGGGGCTACAGGCGTGCACCACCACATCTGGCTTTTTTGCCCAGGCTGGTCTTGAACTCCTGGCCTCAAGGGATCCTCCCACCTTGGCCCCCGGAAATGCTGAGATTATAGGTGTGAGCCATTGCACCCGGCCCCATATTTCATTTTTCCATTCAGTATGATAAACCTCGTCATGGCAGTTCTACCATTCCAAGTCCCATGCATTTTTCTTCTTAATAACAGTCTTTGAGTGCTTTTAATATGCCAAACACTATCCTAAGCATTCTAAATACGTTATCTGATTTGATTCCAAAAATGGCCTTGTGAGAGAAGTGCTGATACTATAGAACCATTTTCCTCCCCACTTGATAGAGGAGGAAGCAGGTGCATGGAGATACTAAGCAGTCGGCCGTGTCCGCACAGCGAGAAAGCAGCAGTGCTGGGGTGAAAGCAGAGGTGCATCTGACTCCAGAGCCCAGATCCCAGCTGCTCCTCTCCCAGTTGCCTCCCTCAGTGGGATTCCCATTACATTTGCATTCCTCCTGTTGATCCAGCCCACCACTGTGCTTACTGTCACCTCCTGCTAGATGTCGAGTTTACAGAAAATTGAATACACTAAATCTTTTTCATAGGCAAACAGTTACTTTTTTTTTTTTTT